>NC_035109.1:376532931-376842459 GCF_002204515.2 Aedes aegypti
ATATATGAATTGTCTGTATCCCCTTATCTATATAAATAAAAATGGATTGGTGTTTGTATGTCACGAAATAACCTGAGAACAGGACATCCGATTTGCACAATTCTTCCACTGTTGTCTTCTTGAAGGGCTCCGACGTGTTCGTGTGACAAAAAAGTTTAGGGAAGTTATCGGAAAATTTGGTAAAACGGGGGAGTACTAATATGTCATTTTGTATAGAAGATATCATGACATTTTTCAATAGCCTACTTGATGACAAGACGAAGTTTGCCGGGACCACTAGTTAGAGATAGAAATGAAAAAACGAATGTAATGTTTAATATGATAATAATTGGAAATTATACTAAAAACAGGATTTTCAGAAAGCTAAATGAGCTGGAATAGGACTGCAAATTTCCAACTATGTGCAGGTGCGAGTAGTTACAGATTTACGATTTCCCCTATAGAGCACATCAATTCCCAATTGGGGAAGAGCCATGGCCATCATTCATCGATTATTTATCACCGTTCTTTCTATGCCACGATGCCCACAGTGCGCCCAGTCAGCAGAGTCGGGTTTTTGGGCTGTAGTGCGAAAAAGAGATCCCGTTCTGAGCCAGCAAATTAATCATTTTATCACTTACAGAAAGTCCCTCCGGAGCTGACCTCCTCCTGTGTGTCTGTGTGTCTCGTTTCACTTGGCAAGGGACTCCCGTAAATCATTCGCCAAAGCTCACCCAGTCCAGTCAGTATCTCTTGCGGAGAGTTGAAACGTTTTTTTTTCGGGTAAGTTCACGTTTTGGAAGGGAAAAAATCCTGAATGTGCTCACCAGTCAGTAACGCACAATCAGCACTTCCTGAATTTTCAGGAACTGAGAGCAAGCAGGGTTTGGTTTTTGTGTCATCCTACGGTCATATCCATCGTCCTAGAGACAGTTACTATGCACCGTGGCATAGTATCGGTACATATCGGTATCATCAGAAAAATCTGTACTCATCAGTCGTTTTCTACAGCTAAGTTACATATCTGGTTAAAATTCAAGAATAAAACATAGAGTCAATTTTGAAGTAAAGTCCTTTTGAAAGGAACCTAAAGGACTTCAAAGATGTTTGAAAGATTTCTAAGGTGAAAATGCCAAGCAGCTACACCTCAAATTTTAATGAGCACAAATCTAGATTTTATCGTTTGATTACCGTAGTATGCTTTTACATGCGCTAAACAAATAGTGAGATGGAGTTTGGCTTACCTTACGAAGAGCAGCTTGATGGCTTTGAAAAAGGTGAAGGCTAAGATAATTTACAAAGAATTTGATTATTGATCGAAATAATACCTTTTGATTGTCTATGAGAATTTTTCAAATATCCTAAACATTTTTTGAATATCAAAAGACAAATTACTCTGTTTTGGCGTTTTCCGGTCTTGACTGAATGAAAGAGGAATTATTATATCACTTCCAACGTTTCAGCTCTTGGTAGGAGCCTTCCTCAAAAATTATGGCTCCAACCAAGTGCCGAAACGTTTGAAGTTATATAATAATTCCGCTCTCATTCAGTCAAGACCGGAAAAGGCCAAATAAGAGGTATTATTATAAACACCAACCGATCGCATTCAAATAACTTAAAAGACTAAAAATTAAAAAATTAAAATATTTCTTTGTCCATAATAGTCCATATATTTTTTTTTCAATTTACTTATATTCTTATTTGTAGCTCATTTCGCCATTGGGCATCACTAGAGCGAGGATCAATTTGACTGTTGCACTAGAGCACAACGCCTAAATTCATACTATTATATTACTTAATCTATTTTTGGATCTGATGCTACACTGTCTCTTTGCGCTCTCTACTTTTCGCAGGTAGATCGGAGAGCACGCAGGGATGCTTTTCTCAGTCCAAGATAGGTCCATTTGTTCATAGCCGTTTTCGTCGATTGCCGTGTTGATCCGGGTACTCAGAGTTGTTGAGCGTTTGCTCAGAGGAGGGTCAAGATGTCAGTCCGCTTTCAGACGGCCGTGGTGTTGGACGGATGGGCTCGTGTTGTTCTTGAGCGGACTGACGAAATTTTTTGATGAGGGGTGTAACCGCGGCGGACTTTGGGAGACCCTTTTTAAGCGGGAGTTGTTCTTTCACTTCGCGAAGCACACACGTCACGTTTACTATACGGACTAACTACGGACAGAGATTTATTCTCGACGGGAAATGATAAAAAGTTGTAAAGTAGATGCGCACTGTTCGGTAGTTTGTCCGTATAGTAAACGTGACGTGTGTGCTTCGCGAAGTGAAAGAACAACTCCCGCTTAAAAAGGGTCTCCCAAAGTCCGCCGCGGTTACATTTTGGTCCTGGTCGAGCCGGATCAACCGTTTAGTGACCGAAAAAACGGTGAAGATTCGGACAGTTCGTTTCGCGGTTTGGTGTAGTGTCGAAGAGTGAACATTCGCCGCACGTCACGTGGCGTTGCACAGTGACTATCTGCAAGTTAACTTGCGAAGAATTTCTGCCCCTTACGCGGCAAACAGTGCGCGAAAGATCGAAAGTAATTAACTTCGATCTCGTTAGTGCCGATCGAAAATTGATTGCCGTTCTCGAGGTGCGACGGTCCATGTGCAAATAGCGTGGTTTCCATTGAGCGAGAAAGGCACGCTGGCTTGGCTTGGGTCTGCATTGTGTGGTTGCGACAATAGGACGTCGGTCGAAGGCACCAGGGCTGGTCGCGAACTGTGAGTATATTCCATGGTGGTTGGATTGGTTTTTATCGTTGCGAAAAATTAAAATTGGCTTCGATTGCTTTCATCCCGGGTGAGCTTGTTGGTTGGTAGCTTGGTGCTCTGGGTTTCAAATTGGTCGGTTATTTTGTGAGCGTAGGTGAGGAGTTGAGTCGATTGATTGATATTGTCGTCTATCGCTGGGGTGTGGAAAATGTCGCCGAACATGAGGACACTTTCCCGCCAAGAGCGGTTCTATCTGGACACCATGACCAATTTGAGGCATTTTATGGAACATTTCGATGCTGAGCGCGATAGAGGACAGCTTGAGGGATGGAAGCAACGAGCAGAGGCTTTGTACAATGATTTTCAGGCCAATCGTTTAAAAATTGAAGTGTACGGTGACGATGCCGAGCAGACCGAAACAGACGAAGAGGGTGTTAGACTCGCAGAAGAGGCTAACCGTCTTATTCGACAGGGGTTCGAAAACGATTACGTACGGGTCCATAGTTTTTTCACAAGAGAAATTCGTAAATTAACCACGGAAATACAATCAGTTGTCCCTACCACCTCTAGAAATCCCGTTAACGCTTCCGATAATTTTTATTCTCGCATAAAGCTCCCAGAAGTGACACTCCCTAAATTTTCTGGGCTAGTTTCGGAATGGATACACTTCCGCGACACCTTTAAATCCCTCATTGACTCAAACCCCCAATTGTCGCCTATCGACAAGCTGTCGTATCTCGTTGGTTCCCTGTCCAACGATGCGAAGAAGGTGATTGAATCCGTCGAGCACACCGCTGCGAATTATCAAGTCGCTTGGAATATTTTGGAAAGGCGGTTCGACAATAAGAAATTAGTTGTAAAAACTTACATCGATGCCGTGTTCGCGATAGACCCTATGAAGAGAGAGTGCTATGAGTCTCTTATGCATTTGGTGGACGATTTCGAAAGGAACCTGTGTATGATTGACAAGATGGGCATTCAAACAAATGGATGGAGTGTGTTGCTGGCACACATGGTTTGTAGTCGTCTGGATCCATCCACCCTGAAGCAATGGGAAACCCATCATCAATCAACAGACGTTCCCAAATACGAAGATCTGATGCGATTTCTTCGTACTCATCTCACGGTGCTCCAATCGCTGACACCGCTGAAATCTCGCTCGAACGATCCCCCTAAACCAGAACCGTTTCGGTCACAGAAACCAAAAATAAATACAGTCCACACAATTACCACTACCAATTCCTCGTCCAGTTCCTGCCCGTTTTGTTCGAAACCGTCTCACTCTCCCTTCAAATGTGAGTTGTTCCAGAAGTTGTCCGTCGCCCAACGGTTCGAGCAGGTGAAGAAGAAGAACCTCTGCATAAACTGCTTCTCCTCCTCCCACCTACTTAGAAATTGCTCCTCCGGTGCTTGCAGAGTATGTAACCAGAAGCACCACACCATGCTCCACCAATCCTCGCAAGATCGCTCGCTCACCCCCTCAAAACCACCCACTTCTGCTGTCGGTTCGAAATCTTCGTTATCGTCGCAGGGCAATGAATCCAGCCCATCGAACCAACCCTCACATTCTCGATTCCCGTCAACAGCAGAATCCCAGTCGCCATCAGCCAATGCCTCTACTCTCATTTCCACCACTCTCGTTGGAAGTTCCCGAAGTGTTCCTGCCACCGTACTGCTACAGACTGCAGTAATCAAGATCCTCGACAACCAGGGGTACCCTCACTCGGCCCGCGCTCTGCTGGATCCCGCTTCTCAACTGAGCTTGATTACGGAAAACCTCGCCCAAAAACTACGATTGCAGCGCTACTCAAATCGTCAAGAGATCGGAGGTGTGGGAAATTCTCTCATCGTTTCGTATCAAGCTGTTCTCGTTCGAATGGGTTCTCGTTGCTCTGATTTCGTCGCAGATGCTCAGTGTCACATCCTCAAGAAAATCACTCGGGAGCTGCCAGTCAGATGCATCGACACTTCTCCGTGGAATATCCCATCGAATCTTGTCTTAGCAGATCCACAGTTCCATGAACCTGGACCCATCGATCTCCTAATTGGTATGGAGATGTATTATGATCTGCTGCTTGAAGGTTTCATCAAACTTGGCCCTGAGAAACCGATTCTGCAGAACACCGTCTTCGGTTGGGTGGCTTCTGGGAAGGTCGGGACCAATCAAACACCCGAATTCACTCCGAAGCTTGTTCATGTCACCAGTGCAGAATCAATCGACGAACAATTGTCTCGTTTTTGGGAAATAGAATCCTGCTGGACAAACAGTACTCATTCGGTCGAGGAAACTGCTTGTGAAAAGCACTTCGCCGACAACACCTTTCGCGATCAGTCCGGTCGCTTCGTAGTTACGCTTCCCAAACGTCCGTCAGTCCTTAGTCAGTTGGGGAACTCAAAAGAAATTGCCAAACGAAGATTTCTTGCCCTCGAACGTCGTCTGCAAGCAAACCCCAAGCTAATGGAAGCATACTCGGCTTTCATCAACGAATATCATCAGCTGAACCACATGCGAGAAGTCAATGATGAGGATTCCCCAATGAATTGTCCATCCTACTATCTACCCCATCACGGCGTTGAGAAGGCCGAAAGCACCACCACAAAACTCCGCGTAGTTTTTGACGCTTCTTGCCGAACGGATAGCGGAATCTCCCTGAACCAAGCGCTGATGGTAGGTCCAGTCGTTCAAGACGACCTGTTGGCACTCATTCTTCGGTTTCGAATGAAACGGTTCGTCATAACCGCCGACATCGAAAAGATGTTTCGCCAAATTGGAATTCACCCATCGGATTACCCACTACAGCGGATTCTCTGGCGCAGCTCTCCAACCCAGCCACTTCGCACCTTCGAACTCACAACCGTGACTTACGGGACTGCCTCTGCCCCCTACTTGGCAACCAAGTGCCTTCAGCAGTTGTCCAAGGACGGAGCGGACAATTTGCCACTCGCATCGGCTACCCTGGCCGAAGATTTCTACATGGATGACATGTTGACTGGTGTTGACGATGAGCAAGAAGGCGAAGAGCTCTGCCAGGAGCTTTTACAGTTGATGCAATCTGCAGGCTTGAGCTTGCGCAAATGGTCATCGAATTCGCCTACAATCCTTTCGAAAATTCCCGCTGAGCTTCGTGACGAACGAACCAGCTTCTCGTTGGATTCTCCTTCCGCTCTCATCAAGACGCTGGGGCTGCAGTGGCAGCCTATGGACGACCTGTTTCGCTACTCCGTACCCAAATGGTCCCAGGAGGGATCAATCACTCGTCGCACCGTACTGTCGGACACAGCTCGGCTCTACGACCCTCTCGGGCTGATCGGTCCGGTAGTGCTACTCGCCAAACTCTTCGTGCAGACTCTCTGGCGAACTTCCAGGAGCTGGGACGATCCACTCGATGAATCCGAGCAGCGGCACTGGTTGGAGTTCCGTAGCAACTTGGATGGATTAGCATCGATCAGCATACCAAGATGGGCGGCGCCTGTCTCCACTCTCGCATCGATTGAAGTCCACGGGTTCTGCGACGCCTCGGAGAAGGCATACGGAGCCTGCATCTACTGGAGAACCGTATCAACGGATGGGACGATTGCTGTACGCCTGCTAACCGCCAAATCGAAGGTGGCTCCTCTCGGTGATTCGAAGAAGCAGAAGCGCATCTGTTTGCCAAGATTGGAACTCTCATCGGCGCTTCTGTTGAGTCATCTTTATCATAAAGTTCAAACCAGCACGAAGTTGAAAGTCAAGGCCATCTTTTGGTCAGACTCCATGATCACCCTGCACTGGCTTCGCTCGACGCCTTCGCGATGGAAAACCTTCATTGCGAATCGCGTTTCGGAGGTGCAACATCTGACGGCTGGTGGTATTTGGGCGCATGTTCCAGGCATAGAAAATCCCGCGGATATCATTTCCCGTGGCATGGATCCGGCACAGCTTCAAGAAACCGAATCTTGGTGGAATGGTCCGCCATGGCTGAGTCAACCGTCGCGGTTCTGGCCGCCTTTTACTCCACAAATCTCTGTGGACCTGCCACCGGAGCTCCTAGAAGAACGAACAGTTTCACTACCCGTGCAGGTGGTCCCCCCAAGCGAAGTATTCTCCATTCGATCATCGTTTCCGGTGCTCGTTCGTACTGTTGCTCTTCTGCGTCGCTTCGGCCACAACAGCAAGCCTCACAACCGCTCAGACCGGAGATACGGATTTCTACAAACGTCTGAACTAGCTGAAGCCACAAACACCTTAGTCCAACTTGCCCAACACGAAGCTTTCGCCAAGGATATCGCCGCTGTTGCTAAGAACGGCCAGGTTGAGCCAAACTCAGTTCTACGAAACCTCACTCCGATCCTCGTTGATGGGATTCTTCGAATTCGCGGCCGGTTGAGACACGCGGCCATTTCCAACGACAGAAAGCACCCTATCATCTTGCCAGCCCGACACCCTCTAACTACTGCTATCGTTACCTACTACCACCTGAAGAACCTACACGCCGGCCCGCAGTTGCTTTCAGCCTGTGTCTGGGAGAAATACTGGCCACTTCGGCTTCGCGACCTAGCCCGAAGCGTAGTTCACTCTTGCGTCAGTTGTTTTCGCTGCCGCCCTCGTAACCTCGAGCAGATCATGGGAGATTTGCCACCAGAGCGAGTTACTCCGACGTTGCCGTTCCTCAACACCGGAGTAGATCTCTGTGGACCGTTCTACTACCGTAAAATCCGGAAGGCACCTCCCATAAAGTGCTTCGTAGCCATCTTCGTGTGCCTTGTCACTAAGGCAGTTCATGTAGAGCTAGTCTACGATCTTTCCACGGCGGCGTTTCTAACAGCGCTGCACCGGTTTATCGCTCGAAGAGGAAAGCCGAATCTGATAGAGTGCGACAACGCCACAAACTTCAGAGGTACGGCAGGGGAGCTGAAGGAATTGGCCAAGCAGTTTCGTTCACAGCAGCACCAGGGTGAAGTAGTCAACCATTGTGCAGATGAAGGCATCACCTTTAAGTTCATACCACCCCGCAGCCCAAACTTCGGTGGGTTGTGGGAGGCGGCGGTGAAGTCCTTTAAACAACACTTTCGCCGAACCATCGGAAACTCCGTTCTCTCTCAGGACGAACTCATTACCCTGCTGACCCGCATCGAAGCCTGTCTAAATTCGCGGCCACTGACCCCCCTCACGGCCGACCCAAACGATCTGGAGGTGTTAACCCCGGGTCACTTCCTTGTTCATCGTCCGCTCACTAGTTTCCCTGAACCCGACCTCTCTAATGTGCCACAAAATCGACTAGACCGCTACCAAAACAACCAAGAGCTTCTCCGGCGAGTCTGGAAACGATGGGCAACAGACTACCTATCTGGCCTCCACCCACGCACCAAGTGGACACGTGTTCGGGACAACATCGTCGTTGGAACGATGGTTCTCCTGAAAGAAGACGACCTTCCTCCTCTGAAGTGGAAGTATGGAAGGGTTATCAACATTATCCGTGGAGACGATGGCAACATCCGGGTCGTAGATGTCCGGACAGCAGATGGAGAATACCGGCGCGCAATCACGAAGATCTGCGTGCTCCCCATACGGCAACCAACAACAGAACCGGCCGGCGCGGCTGGTCCCAACCCAGACGAGTCTTCCATCGCAGTACTCTAGTACTGTGCAACGATCGGAGGCTTTAGGGCCTCCGAACCCTGTAAGTATTGTTGTATAATGAATTGTCAAAAAACTTAAGGAATGTTTGTACTCCGGCATGTGCTGCGCATCGATGGCTGCTCCGATGGCCAACCATTGAGTACGCCTAACCTGACGAATGCGAGATGAACCCCACCCAACCGACCGTCGAGTGCGTCGTAGCAAGGAAACCCCGAAGACGTCATCACGAGCAATGGGATACCGCCAGCTAATCGACAGCCTAGATGACTGGCAACGATGTACGATCGCCGAGGTCGCTGACCTGCGGTGTTGAGAAACAGCGGAATCAAAACAGACCGGCGAGTCTTCCGAGAAGCGACGAATGTACCCGACGGCGATTGATCATCCAGCACCTCCTCTCTCAGCATCATCCGTATCAGCCTGTATGGTTGAAAGCTACGACCTTTCAACAGGGGCCGGCATATGTTGGAGCCACCCTAGAATTAAGAGCATAAGTATCTCCTACTCTCATATACTCTCACGTACTCACTGTTCTAAAATTATCAGTACCAATATCTATCTCATTTGTTCCTACTATAAGTGCATTATTATCAATCATTCTTCCTTATCACTAGCACTCTGCTAGCGAGAGAAAAGTGATTTCGATCTTCGGATAGGCCTTTTTTCAGTTTCCCTTTTGGACTCAATTTGTCATATATTGCGATACGAAAACCAGTACCAGTTAGTCAAATACAAACTACCGAACAGTGCGCATCTACTTTACAACTTTTTATCATTTCCCGTCGAGAATAAATCTCTGTTAGTCCGTATAGTAAACGTGACGTGTGTGCTTCGCGAAGTGAAAGAACAACTCCCGCTTAAAAAGGGTCTCCCAAAGTCCGCCGCGGTTACAAGGGGGTTGGGAATCAAACCCATGACCATCCGCTTATGAAGCGAAAGTGTAGCCAACTGCGCCACATTGCCCCCCTAATAGTCCATAATTGTCCATAAAGAATAAAGTACGCTGTTCAATATCAAATTAATCAAAATGAATTTGTTGTACTATACTACTACTGATAAGCTACTTCAAACCAAATCTAACGGTAAATTGCTTCAATATCTCATAAAAGAAAGCCTTGCGACCTTGAAATCAATAATCTATTGTATTATGCTTATGTACTTCTCTATATACGATAGTATATCACTAATCTACGCCTTAACTATACTTTATACTAACACTAAAGCATTATTACCCTATAAAAGCGAACCCTCATTCTGAAATACATTCAGTCTTGTAAAACCTAGCACCAGTGAACATCTAATGCTAATCCGAAACCCCGATTGAACCGCGTGTGCCTAGGTCTCCCAGTGTCAGCCGCTTATTCCAGTTCACCTTGAACGTCGAAGGTCGGTCCACGAGTTTCATCGAGTGAATTCGGGGCCGGTAAAGGTTACTGTGTTGTACATACGCATTTGCCGTTTTTTCATACAAAATTCTCAAGTTTTGAGAATTGGATCTCGGCTTCTAGTGGAAGTGAAAAATCATAATATTTGAAACAACAGCTTTGAAGCTATTGTTAATCTCGCAATTTTTGAAAAATGGCATACAATTATTTTGAAAACCATCAATTTTACTGAAAAGTGCTGTCCTACAAACATAAGTGTCTGATCAAATTGTAAAAAAATGCAATAAGGCACATTGGTTGGTCTAAATATTTCTGTCAAAAAAAAAAATATTTCCTATTTACAATTTTATAATGTTTGCTAGAGTTTGAGATAACTTTAAAGTTTGTTTCTAAAACATTCCTAATTACCGGTTTAGACCTGTGCACCGCCACGCCACGCCACCGCCGATGAATTTTACGTCAAGCCTGCGCCGAATGGGGTATCGGCGGCTCACCGTACGCCGATCGGCATCACGCCGCCAATTTTGGATTTTTACGAAATTATCCATTTCGAAAAAATGATAACATTTTCACAGAAAAATTGCACTAGGGTGTATTGCTTTGATAGTTCTATTAAAGATTCGCATATATATTATTAGAAGGATATTTCTAAGAATTTCTCCTGGATACCCTTTGCTTCCATTGAGAATTTTTCCTAAAAATTTCCGGAAATGATTCCTGGAATTCCTCCAGCGATTCATCATTCAATTTGTCCTTATACATCTGCTAGGATTTAATCGTCCACATCCAAGTTTATAGCAGCCTCAAAGATTGTTTCAGAAATTTTAATAAATTTGGCGAGCAAGATTATGATAAATTTATCTAATACTTATTCTTAGAATAATACTACGAATTCCTTCGTAAATAATTACAGGAAATCCATTAAATATCTTGCCTAAGATCCCCATTTAAGTTCTTGGAGAAATTATTGTAGAGATTCTTGCATGAATTCATATAGGTATTCCTCTAATAACTCCTGGGAGGAAGTTTGTCAGAATTTTTTCAAGATTTCTTTCAAATGAATTTTATAAGAAATTTTTCGAGGGCATTTACAAAATTCAGTATTTACACCATGAAATTATGTTAGTATTCAACCGGGAGATTCTTGAGAAACCAACAACGAATCACACCAAGAATTCCTTTCGATTTATGTCTAGAAACTTTTTCCAGGGGTTTCTCTTCAATGATTTCTCTGTGAGGCTTCCAATGCTTCACAAATATATGAAAGAAGTGCACTTCTAGAACCACTCAAATATTTTTATCCTTATTTTTAAAGCCACACTATGACTTTTTTTTTTTGAGAAATTCCTGTTCAGATTCCTTTAAAACTTTTACGAAATAACAACCGACATTTTTCCAGAGATCACTTCATTCTATGATTTCTACTGTACTATTTCTTGAAATCCTGGATTGTTTCAAAAATCTTGTAATGGTAACTCTTGATGTTAAAAAAATCCTCATAGATTACTGCAGAAATTTATCGAAAAATTCCTCTACCGAACAAGAACTACTATATAGATTACACTAAACGTTTCTCTGGAGATTCTTCCACAAATTTATCTAGAAAATTCTTTGAGTATTCATCCTTGATTTCTTCGGAAATCTGTACATTGATTTTTCTATTGAAAATACCCCAGGACTTCCATTCTGTGGGTATTCATGCTATTTGTTATAAGATTCTACTTCAACGGTTTTCAAACCAACAGATTTGTGGCATCGTTTTCATATATTATTTCAAATGTAAAATTGTAAGCGATGAAAATGACGTCCACGTTGAAGAGTGTGTTTATGTTGTGTGGTCCTCAAGTAGTGCATTCGTGGTGATACAGTTTAAATTCTCTCGTTCTTGAATTCGATTTTTAAAATCACAGGCAATTCGTCTGCTCTTCTACGTGTTCGGCAGTCGAATGACTATCAGGAATTAAGAAGTTGATAGTATTTATCAGCTCAGCAATAGCTCGAATTTTGTTTAAAATCCTAAGATTCCTCAAATCTTGCATTTACTTATGTTGTAATCTAATCTAAGCGCTTGCACAGCCAATATTGAAAAGTATCCTGGAAATACCAAAAATTTATTCAGGTTTGTCAGCATTAATATTTGCAGAATGCAGAATATCTTTAATGAGATGAAAATTTATTTTGCCCCTTTCCCGTTATACAGAAATTGAAACTATAAATTAAAATAAATGTGCAAATATGCAAAACAATTATTAATATAAGAAATAAAGTTTTAATTGGAAATCTCTCACCAAGTTCCTTAAGTAGCTTCCACAATCTGAAGGTATTGGTGCAGCTTCAGAAGCCTTCTGATGAAGTTTAACTGCAGCACCAGCAGCTGAACCTTTCTTGATTATTCCAGTCACTTCTGTCGTTAGCTTCAATACTAAATTCAAACTCTCCAAGGAACTGCAAACGCGAGCCTTCGTCATCTTCAGGAAAGTCAGCACCAAAGTTCAGTCAATCCGCTCATCCACGATAAACACTTCCGAACAAAGACAATTTTCGTCCACTATTTCAAATATCTTGCATTTACTTATGTTGTGTCCAAAAAAAAGCACCGAAAGACTAAGGGATTCAAAATTTCAACGTATTTCTTAAGATTTCTTCGCTTCGTGGTAATTTTAACGTTCAGCTTGAAGGACCATAAAATGAGTCCTAGTATTCAAGAGAGTGTGTTAGTGTTGTTAGTATTGTGAATGTGTTGATAATATTGAACGATTTTCCAAGTTCAAAGAGTCATTGGAATCCGTGCGAATCCAGATGTTTGATGTCATCAGCGCTTCAAGAATCGTTGTGATTTCTTGCGCAGAGCTTTGAACAGCCTAGATATCTCATCCTAGTGTTACAAAAAGCTCTTTGTAACCACGTAGAAAGTCGTTAAAATAATCCTCACAATATTTACGGACAGCGTCATGTTTTGAAGGCATTGATGTGGCCCACATAATCAGTAAACTGAGGACATAGATCTTCAATAATTTATATCATTCAGGAATTTCCTTAGAAGTTTTTACCACAGAAAATCATTTATTGATTCTCCAAGGAATTTCAACAGATACGGTTCAAGAAGCTGTTCAAGTGTTTGTCCAGAGTTTTTTTTTCTCCGTCAGCTATTCTTTCAGGAACTTTTTGAAGGAAATACCTTCATATTTTTCAAAGACTTTTCAATGAATTCTTCGAATGACTCTTCTGAGAATTTCACCGTGAACTTTCCAGAGTTTTGAGGAGATTTCTTCATATGGAGTTGGCCATTAATTACGTAGACAATTTTGGTTTTTTTTTTTAATCCTCCTCCTTACATGATAGGACTTCTTGTATCACAATAAAAAAAAGAAACAATTTGTATGTATGCTTCAGGTAGTACCGTAAATATTTCTCCAGCTATACTTTGAAAAATATCTGCAGCAAACTCTCCACAGATTCCGCGAAAAATCCATCAATTAATCCAGCGAAGATAACTCCTGGTTTTTCCATGACTTTTTCAAAGATCTTTCTGTTACTTATTTCTACAGTATGACAAGGGATTATTGAAGGAATTGTTCAAAAGTTCCACAAAAAAATGTATCTTGAATTGTTTTTGGTCGGATTTTTTTTGTGATATTTACCTTACTTTCATCCATAATATATCAGAGATAAATTCCCCTAGGTTCTTCACCACTTATTTACCCATTGTTTTTTGCTGCGAAAATTTCTTTGTAGATTTTTAGAGAATCTTAGTGATATCGTTTTCGTGTCCTTTAACTTGTACAATTACATTTTTTGTTCAATACATCTTCAAGGACACATTGTTGTGTCGTTTTATAATTTACATCATGTGTCATTCAGTCATACTATGAATTAAGTCTGACGTAACTTCCATTATTTTTAAGAGTGTAGCTCAAGATAACTAATATATCTGCAAACAGTCTTGAACAAAGTGAACGTTTAAAAATAAATAAGACGAGAATTTGATTTATTATGATCAACGGCCATCAATGACTTCAATTGCATATTTAGTCTTTAGTTCGAGGAAGAAATATTAAGATCATTTTTAAAGAGACGTTAAGTATCAAGAATAGAGAAGAAATAAAATATTAGCTTGCATGGAAAAAGAGGACATTTTCAACCCAAAGCAGGACGGAAGGAAAATTGATAAAAAAGTGGACATGTCCACTGCTCAAGGACACCATTTGGTAAACCTAATTCGCGAGGCGAGAAGGAATTTATAAATGTAAGTGCTTGTGCTTCGTTCAAACGAGTTGTTCAAAATCTGAAGAAAAATGTTTTTTTTATTAGGTTTATTATCAACCGGCAGACTCAATGTGGGCTGGCCACACAGTGCGAATACCTGAAAAAAGGCGTTATGATAATTTGCTGTTCAAATGACCACAGCAAAGACTTAATATTTGTAAAAATATAAAAATTATAATGGCATTCAAAAATCTTGCAAAACAGATCCTTTTTGTTGTCAAAACCGGGAAAGGGGTGCCAAAAATGGAGCATGCCAAAAATGGAATCTCACTCTTCTTCTTCGGGTCATTAAGTTACCAAACGTGAAACTTACAGTTTTGAGACCTATGTGGAAACATTTGAATTTAAGCATAACAAGTGCTACTTTTGACTTCACGGAACAAACAATTCATCCATTGTGTACCACTGCTTTTTTGTCATTATGTTCCTTTTGTTTCATATACTACTTACAATAAATTTTCAATCATAATGGAAATTGATTTGATTGTGTACATTTACAATTTTGGTGTTCTACCGTATGATGGGGACTACGTTGTTCCAACTTCTAAAGTGGCTTGCTAATATTTTGTCTATACAAAAGACATTCAATCTTTCACATATCTTATGAGAAGAAATAAATGCATACTTATTTCCTATGTTCGAATTACCAATGCAATGGTACGATCCTGATTTGACGCTATCTCGAAATGCCAGATTCTAAACGCGGGACAAATCTAATATTAAACCATTGGTTTTACATAAGGATATCCCACACATTCTGGCCGTATTCGACTTTTAATCTTCAAATTCTGTGTAAATTAGTTCAATAATAATTAGAGACAATGGAAATTCGCGGCAAAATTATTGAAATTTTGCGGGTTACCGAAAAGAAAAACTCAAAATTTCGTGGCTTTTTCGCGGTTCCCTTCTTTTCGCCATATTTTACAAAAAAAATCACGTTTTCATTAAAAATAGCCTTTAAATGTATAAATCTTACGGAACTTCATTAAATACAGTTTTTATTTTACAAATCATGATGATAAGTTCGATATCAGAGTGGTCATGTAAAATTTAAAACAAAAATAGTAAGCCAGAAAGACGTCTAAAAGGATAATATTTTCTATGGAACTTCGACTCTGAGATGAATAAACAATTTTTATAACAACTACCGAAAAGCTAAACATTACATATAATTTGCAATTGGATTAGATGGACAAATTGATGTGAAGATTTGCGAAAAAGTTACACGTCTTCTCAGTGAGAATCGAACCCACGACTCCCCGATCTCTAGTTGGGGCACGTTACCACTACGCCATGAGAGGACTCATGAACGCAGAAGTTAACCTGAATTCGATTTCAGCTCAATAACCACGTGGTCCTTTTTCGCAAAGTGCACCTCTTTCGGAAGAATTAGATGCCCATCGAAACACAACGCTTTCTATATATCCAATGCCTAGCCCGAGAGCGCATTGTTTTTTAGGTATAGGAATAGCACACTACACTAGCCAGCAACTGCGCTGGCTGAGGTTTCTATTGTGTGGGCTTCCAATGGGTCACGACGTTCTCAAACGACCGGTTACGGGGCAAGCAATGTGATGATCGCAGTCGTTTTGGCATACTTTCCAACGCCGCAAAATACGTTTGTTTGTTGGTTACGCCAGTTTTCTCCACTTTACATCTAGAATTACCCATAGATTCTCGATCTGGTTAAAGTCAGGGCTCTGAGGTGGCCATTCTAAGGGTTTAATGCGGCAGGATCGGAAGCGTTTTCTTAGCCGTAGGGTCATTATGTTGCTGAATTCTGTAGTTGTCTTTCAAACCCATTTTCAGCAATGATTCCTTCAGTTTTTCGTTCAGAATATCGATGAATTGATCAGCCACTCCAGATGAATTTGTTTCCCACTCCAGATAACGAGAATCAGTTCCAGACCATTACCTCCATCGTGTTTCATGGTTGGCTGGAGATGTTTGTCCTGCATCACTTTTACGCCACACTCTCTGCCATCGTTTCCTGTTGAACACCTCAAACTTCGATTCGTCCATCCACACAATACGTTTCCAGAACTCCAGGGACTTGTTCATGTGGAGCCTGGCAGATTTGAGCCGTTTTTCCTTGTTGACCTTGCTGATAAATGGTCGCTTCCTGGCGAAATGGATCTTCAACTCATGCTCAGCGATGCGTCGACGAATCACACGGTCAGAAATCGGAAACTCAGCTTTTCTTTCATTTCAGCAACAGCAACAAGCCTCTGGTGCTTCAGAAATAACTTTTGAACTGCAACGCGCAATTGCGTGCTCGGTATGATGCCTGTTGCAATCACGTACAATCAGGTTTCGGACCTGCAGCGAATTTTGTTGCCACCCATGCTTAACACTTTTAAAACGCTTCCTCTGACCTGGACACGTCTACTTTTTTGAACTACGGCAGTGCTTTGAGGCGGAAGTAAACAACGAAACGTCAAAACAACGATTTACATTACACAACGGTTTTTGTCCGTCTCTGGTTCTAGAAAATGCTTTGAACAAATATAGATTGACTGTTATAGATTAATAGTGAAAGATAGAAAAAAAGTGAAAGATACATCTACAAAGTACGAGGAAAAGGACGCGCCTGGGATTCAACCAATGACCGTTATGAAGTAGAATCGGTAGCCATTAGATCACCAACCCCGTCTATTGAGTTAACCCCTCTACCGGCAGCTTCATTTTTCACCGTCAAAAAAAATTTCGAATCGCGATTACCTTTTTTGTTTCTCGATATTTTTGCACCATTCTTCCACAAGTTCTCAAAAAATTCTTCTAGTTTTAGAATCTGTATCGAAATTGATCATTGGTCATCTGAATCCGGAGATATTCAAAAATTCCTTGGGGGACCAACGCGTTATCCATAGCCCACGTTAATTTCTCAGGCTACAGAATTTAGTCGTATTTGGATATTCACTCCTCGGTATGATACATTAATGGGAGGATGTTGTGAAAAAATGAAGCAATTTGGTGCAGCCGTCTTAGAGTAATGAGCATTTATATTTCTGGTACCACGCTGGACAAACAAAGATCTCGAAAACTCCAAAAACCCTCATATCGTAATTTTCAGATTTCTCCAAGAATACTGAACCGATTTGTATGATTTTTTCAGAGTAGCTCCTTACTACCTGGCATTGTATAGTACATATTTTATTTTTATGATTAATTGACTAAAAACAAAATGGCCGCCAAAGACATTTTATATGGAGAAAGTCGGTCCCCCAAGGAATATCGGAATATCTTCAAAACTAGATCACCAATGATTAATATCGACACGGATTCTTAAACTAGAAGAGTTTTTTGAGATCTTGTGAAAAAATATCAAGAAAAAAAAGTTATCGCGATTTGAATATTTTTTTAGCGGTAAAAAGTTAGGCTGCCGGTGGAAAGGTTAATTATGAAGAACAAATAATACTTACAATGGTTACGCCGCAAAAAGGGCGTTTTGTTATCTTCTTATTCAAAACTCCACACAGAGGTTTAAAAAACTGTTCAGGACAAATTTAAACCATGTTTTGATGGTATATTTCTTCTGATAATTATGGCAAATGAAAAATCGTTCAAACATATCTGATTCCCTTTACATATTTGGATTATCACTATAAGAACGGCATAGCTTCGAAACCGGCCCTGCGCTACTTTTCCATTTTTTTTTCCAGCCATACAACATAGGCATAGAAAACGACTAGTACGCACAGATTTGATGGAATTTTGTTCTGATAATAACGGTCTGGACAGCACCGTATGAGCAAAACGGGCTTCGTCCTCCACCTCGTTAGAATCTGTTTGGGTCGTAAAAAGAGGAATTCCAAAAATTCACTTCCCACAAGCCAAGACATCCTGGTGATCCGTTGGAACCCCATACAAATCGTAAACCAAACAGCCGTCGTCCCGTTTTGGGATCACTCTTTGTGTGCTGCGGCTCCCGTAAATTGGGCAAACCGATTTAGTGCGGTCCAGCAAAAAATGAGGCATTCTCTGCCCACATTAAAACCCTGATCCCTACTCCCGAGCAGTCGTTTTTCATCGTTCCCTATTTTTTTGAGAGGATTTAAACGAGTGTAGGTAAATCTGCAAAAAAAAGTGGCTTGCGTAAAAAAGGCAAACAAATGATTTACAGTCCGAATTTGATTCCGTAATATTTATTGCCAATAAATTGCTGCTGATGCCATCGGATTTCGACTGCATCAATAGTGGTTCAGTTTCGTGGTTTATGGAAAAGAAGTATAATAGAGTATTATCTTAGAGTCCAACTATTTCTGGTGTTTTTTACTCATTTCTTTTTTCTTCTATCTTCATTAACGTGATTTTTAGCCCTGGGCTAGATAATCTCGGAGCCAAGACTTCACTTCCCTTCCGAAGGAAGTAGTCACTGAAAATATCAGTGACTATCTCGGGGATGGGATTCGATCCCAGGCCTCGGCGTGAGAGTTTACTCATTTCGTTATTCAGTCCTTCAAGTAAACCCAAAATAGGGTAATTTTTCTATTATAATGGCTTGAAAGATTGTATCAGGAAGTAATCGCAAACATTTAAAACGATATATCCCAGAGACTAGTTGATCCTTTTCTAACATTGTTTTAAGCAAATCTTCATTATGTCATCTAGTATTAAAGGATCCGAACAAAATGTTAAAAAATATAACGACAACTTTCCATCACCAGCAGTCAGAAGAGGTACATTATCGAGAATTGTAAAAAACCCCTGAACTACCCTTCAGACAATTAGTCTGAGTGGTTAAAGTCCACGGCTACAAAGCAAAGCCATGCTGAAGGTGTCTGGGTTCCGGTTGGTCCAGGACTTTTCGTAATGGAAATTTCCTTGACTTCCCTGGGCATAGAGTATAATCGTACACGATATACGGATGCAAAAATGGCAATTTTGGCAAAAAAAAGTTCTCAGTTAATCACTGTGGAAGTGCTCATAAGGACACTATGCTGAGAAGCAGGCTCTGTCCTAGTGAGGACGTTAATTCCAAGAAGAAGAAAAAGAAGAGAAAAAGAAATATAATAGAGTATAATCTCTGATTTCAACTATTTCTGACCATTTTAAACTTTCATTATTCAGTCATTCAAGTAAATCCAAAACAGGGTAATTTGCCTACTATAGTGGTTTTCAAGAGTGTCACGGGAAGTAGTCGCAAACATTTAAAACGATATATCTCAGAGAGTAGTTGATCTCTTACCCACTTTTTGTCAAGCAAACTTGTCATCAAGTAGTGAAGGAACCAAACAAAATGTTAAGAAATAGTAAGACTATTTTTTCTAAACTCCTTAGGACAGCAGTCAGAAGAGTTATAAGGTCGAAGATCGTAAAATAAATGAACGAATGCCAATTGAAAGCATATGCAACTTCAAAGTGACGCTATAGTGTATCGCTCTCTGTAACAATCATGATCCGCTACCAAGGATGGAAATCTAGTGATCATGATAAAACAAATGATGCATCGTGGTTGTTCTTTGTCATGCGATCATAGCAACAACGATAAACCCTTAGTCGTCAAGCCATCACAACAAACTTCGCTCCGCGAAAAATGAATCGCTCGGCATGTGTGCTAACGATCAATTGTTCGCAAACCGAATTCATAAATTTTGGAAGATTTTCACGCTTTCATTCTGCGATATGACTTCTAGCATACCATTTTTGATCCTAAAGTCAATCGTGCATGGAATGTGAGAAAGTTTATCCGTGAATTTTAAATTGATTCGCATTAATCGCAACTTGTTACAATATCCGACAAACCCTTTGTCCTACGACAAACAGTTCATCGGATGCTCGATATATCTATGATTAGCGCGCGTGGTGAGGTGTTGAAATCATGTTGCTGCAAGAGCGATGGCCCTCTTGGACCGTTCAAATACCGTGTTGTTTGTCGTTAGAGCTGATTTTTTTCCATCCTTGTCCGCTACACAAGATTAGAGTTTGTTTGTCGTCGACTGTTACAGCTCTGGTTTCATCGGGAGGATAACAGTGTATGATAAAACCCATTTAAACAAGCTCCAAACCTGGGTGAAATTATGCTATCAGATGTTTGAGGATTGTTTATTATGCCAATACAAAAAGCGAGAAAAATAGGTTTTATTATTTCTCTCCCTCACTTTGGGGCTCTCCTTCGCCTTCCTTACTGTTTATCATGCTTGTTACAAATTACGAAGCATGGCCGATCATGGACCGATACATATGCGATGTTTTTCTTCGTTTTTCTTCGTTCTTCAAAACTAATTGAAAACGAAAGTGCTGGCAAATATTAAAACATGTCGTGTGAAATGTTTCTCATACAAGGCAGAGTGTCCAAAATTTGAATCATAACATTAGTTTTGAAATTTCCGTTAGCAGAAAGAATCTTTGTAAGCACAGTACGGAAGTACAATGCGCACTGCCAACTCATTTCCCCTAGTTATTACCAATGACTTGAAGCAGTATGTGGTCGGCTAATTTCTTCGTCGCTAAGCACGGATTCGAAAGTAGTTAAATGTGGAAGCTTATTGAAATGCCGACATGATTTCACCCCAAAACAGGCACCAGTACCACCAGTACACCACCATAAACTGTTCGGTTTTATTGTAATAAACGCGATAAAATCACAGATCCCCAACCGTTTGGCCCCTTTCGGAAATGCTGGGTGGTTTAGTTTTACGGCCAGTCGTTTCACTCAGAATTTCATCGTTCCACCCGAACACCAATCCCTGAATTGACTTAGAAAGTTGAGCTTATCCCATGCTTTCATGCTCGCTTTGGCGACACTTGTTTCGTGTTTCGCCTTTTCCAGGGGGAAGGAAGAAGGGGGACTGGGAGTTGTAATACCTTTGCGGTTTGAAAATCTTCCATTTCCATCCACCTGGTCTGGTTCTGGTCCTGCTGTGAGGAGACTTCCATAATAGATGGCTTTTCTTGTGGGGGATCCAATTTCCACCGGACAATGGAAACTCATCACAGCTTCTTTCAGAGTGTGTTTCACGTGACCCATCGTTCATATGGCAGAAGTGTATAGCTTCACGACGGCAAAACTAACAGGCATTTATAGAAGCAGAATACTCTTTATTTTAATAAATAATCAAAGTAATCAAATAAATGATTGAACATAAGCAATATTGCAATAAACGGAGCATTGACCAATATGGAAACATTTTGTGTGAAATGTTTCCCATACAAAGAAGAACTCTAGAATTTTAATCAAAACTGTATACCAAATTATTGCTTGTTCTAAATAATTTCATTGGCTTTTTTGAACAAACAACTGTTTGTTATTCTTTTTCCATGACATGATAATATTTCCCCCAGAGCTTCACTCCCGTCCATCATCTTAATAACTGGCAACACTGTTTTCTTTCTCATCACCCCGGAAAACAATCAAGCGAGAGCAGAGCAAAAGTCTGACTTTTGACACGTGCAGATGTTGTTCTTCAGTTTGATGGCAAGACTACCTACCTAGTTACATTGTGTGGGAACTGGGATGGTCGTCTTCCGCTTTTTACAAGCACGTCAGGAACAAAAGTTCCACGCTCCGGAGGCAGCGAAACTACAAAGCGAACCGATAATGTGAAACAATATTGTTCGACACGGTTGAGTACAGAGTGCGATGTTATTGCTTCCTCGGAGGAAGTTGTTTTCTTTGAATGTGTTTGCTCGAGGACGATATATTAGAGCGTGAAGTGTTAAGTGTCGAGAATGCTGGAGAAGCATGTCACTGAGAAAATATGAGTGGAGCAACTTGAGTGGGAATGCTTATCTACAAACCTAAGAATTCAAAGAGAATGAATCTCTTTGTATTGAATAAGTGCATTATTGATTCCCAATTAAACTGTTTGAGCAACTTCTAAGAATACATGTATTTTTTTTAACGACATACTGAATACGATTTTGTGCATACCGTTTTGACTCATATTCATAAATTAGCTGATATTTGTGTAAATTATTCACAAAGTCTAACTGTTACCTGTTGGGTTTGCTGATTGTTTATTTAAACTTGTTAAGTATCGTTTTTACGTCAAACTATAGAACAACATTTTGATTCAAATGCCGAACACTGTGTTCATTCTGTCTCATATTCCGAACACCTTGATTCAAATTCCGAATAGCACAAATAAATCATATTCAAATTTCGCAAATAAATTAACCTGAGCTAGTTCTGTTGGTCTCAAGCTAGAGAATCATACTCCCAATGTATAAAAACGATTGAAAGATGTTTAAAATGATTTGTAATTGATTGCCATTTCCTAGTAATTTGATGATATATTTCAGCGAAACATTTCAACCTCATCGCCATACAAAAACCGAGTATTCGGAATATGAGTTTGTTCGGAATTTGAGACAAAACGGTATAAAATTAACTCTCAAAATTCCTTTTGCGTCGTATGACAATAATTTGAAGGGTTTAAAAAAAAAGAAAGATTGATGTTAAACTTCGATTACAGTTTTTTTATGGTTTTCAAATAATCGATGTTAGAATTCAATTTTATTGCGGCTCAAACATTTTAACTGATCTTCTACCGTTGAATTTACCCAAAAATTACATATAAAAGCTTCAAATTTTTAATCAAGCAGAAGGTTTGAAATTTGCGACTTTTCGTATGTTAAATGGTCGGCGTTATTGATATTTTGAGAAAAATGGGTTCAAAGTCTAACGCTCTGTAATTTTTGAACTCGTTTAAATTTTGGTTCAATATTTCTACACGTCTTTGTGTTACTTTCAAACAATATAATGTGATGTGATAATCATGAAAAATCATTATCCAAACCTCTAATAGAACGAGTTTTTGATGGACTATGTGTACTTGGTCCACTCTGACTGAACTAAAGACCACCGTTTAGTGAGCTGGTTCACTCTGACTGAACAATTTCTTGGAAAATAACAATCATTTAATGCTTGCATGGTTAAATTGGGTGCATATCTATAAGATAAACAAATTATCAAGACCCTTCGACACCAGTATCGTAAATTCTTAAATAATCCATAGAGTAAATACCAAAATCAGTGACATTACAATAGCTTGAAAATTAAGGTTTCGCAGGGTCAGGGCATTGAAGACCAGAAAAATCCAAATATGCGTTCAGTCAGAGTGGACCAAGTTAAAATCTTGAGTACCGACCAAAATATGCTGGGCCAATAAGCGGGACCTAGGACATGCCATACATACACCATAGATCTACCGTAAACTTCTATTGGACTCTAAAATTGACTCAAAAAATGCAGTAATCAATCATTTTATTGCTTTTCAACACCTGGTCCACTCTGTCTGCACAGAATTTGTTGCAATTTCTGACCACCCATCCATATATGGTAAATGCTCAAAAATCAAAATCAAATGCATCGAATCATGTAATATTCATAAATTTCTATTGATGGATAAGTAGAAGAATGATTCAATGTCAAAAAATCTGACAAATCTCCTGAAATGTTTTTTATTTCCTCGCATTCCTCAGCGCGCTGATCATTTTCGCTATTATGGTAATAAGCACTTGGTCCATTCTGACTGCACACTTTTATCGATTTTTGTTGATCATCCAAAGTAAATTTATTACATATCTCTCGCAGTTTTCAGTATTCTTCAAATCTGATCAAAGTGTAACGGAGGTAAGGTAACTTCACATCAAATGAGAGAATAATCCAAATTTCCCAAGTTTTGTACTTGGTCCCCTCTGACTTAACGGCGACCAAATGTAAACGAAATTTAAAGTTTAATTGAAATTTTTTGTTTTAGATCAAACATTTGTGATTGATCAAAAGTGATTTCAAAATCAAATGATTGTTGAAAATGTGAATTGTGATTTTTTAACTGTATTAACGAGATTTTTAGCCCTGGGCTAGGTTATCTTGGGACCAATAGCTTTACTTTTCTTCCAAAGGAAGTCGTCACTATAACCTTAACGTCATAAATAACTATCTCGGGGATGGATTTCGATCCCAGGTCCTTGGCATGAGAGGCGTGTGCAGTGCTGGGAATGGTAATAGTAGTAGGCTTGAATTTCGCGGAAATCACGTGGCTCTCCCCAAAACGTGAATCTCATCAAGTAGCCTATGTTGGGTGAATGAATTTTCTAAATCGTTAGTGTCATTAAGGCTCTAAATATGGGAAATGCAGCGGGAAATAGAACATATCTACAGTAATTTTGGGTTGCCCTTAGCAACGTGTGTTTTGCAATTTCAAGGCTTTTTGCCTACAGCAACGATGGGCATAAGTTTCACTGGTTTCGCTGACTGTGATTGCACATTGGTCTCAAAGCCAATCTAGGAAGACAAAAATGATTGCGCCTAAACCGTCAATTTTAGATATATGGTGTCTTCGGCAAAGTTTCTCCATAATTTTCAGACATTTTTTTCAGAGATGTGAAATTAGGGTGGCCCACATGGTTTACGAGATCAGCACATAAACTTTTGTGTTGACGCATTTAGGACTACACAATGTTCTACAATGTTTTAGAACAACCGATTTGGAGCAACTTTGCCCAAGAACCCAAATTTCTATCTCTTATGGTTCGCGAGTTATGATTTTTTTTAACAAAAAAGTTGGGGTGGTACTGAAAAATCAGTTTTTTCTTTATAACTTTTTATACCATCATTTCTCGCAAAAACTTTGTTCCGAATACTTTTAGAACTTTTGATTGCGCAACTTTTTGCTGAAGAAACTACTGTTCTATCTCTTATGGTTACAGAGTTATCAGAAATTTTCTTCGAAAAAATGGTTGATTTCAAATGCCGATATCTCTGAAAGGCGCAAACGGATTTTCAATCTTTTGTCGGCATTAGAAATATTATTTCTTTCTCTGTTTTTGGTGAAAAAAACTGCGAGGACGTTTTTTGTTTGAAAAGATTGACAAAATTTTGAAAATTATATGTTTTTCAACCGAAAATTGTCTATAACTTGATAAATATTTGAGATAGCTCTTTGGTGCCTTCAGCAAAAATGTGGAAAATTGAAAGTTCTGATTGTGCTTGATACAAGGTATTCATAAAAAAATCAATGCTTACATATATATTCACCATAAATAGAATTTGATATAGCAAAGAAAGCGAAAAAAGAGATATTTGCTAGAACAATCGATATAACTGTATGTATGTCATTTAAAATTGAATATACATGTACTGATATCGATCATAGTAATCATAATCATAGTAACTCCTTAGATGTTGAAAAAGGAAAATTATTTGGTGAAGCAGTTTTCAAGTGATCAAGGCCCACCTTCTGGTTCGTTACCTTAGACATATATTTGGGATTTATATCTGGCTCTTGTTCAAGATTCATGCATTCTTTAACAGGCGAATGCTGCCCTGACTAATTCGTTGTGGCAGATTTATTGGATTTGATTGAATTGAATGGGATAAGTTGGATGCCCAGATAGAATAATTGAAGATACTTCTATATTTCTATGGGATGATATCACGGGAAGTAAGGTTTTGGTAATTTGAAGGAACGGCATAGGTTAGCTAGACAAACATTATGTCGCGTGAAATAACAAGACACCGTTTATGGATTAATGTTCCATGGATCACTGTTAAAACTGCTTCAGCATTTAACTTTCCCTAACTCCAAACATTTCGCTTACTGTGATCGATCTTATTTTATTACATATATTTTCAATTTTAAATGACTTTACATACAGTTATTCCGGTTGTTCCAGCAAATATCTCATTTTTTTGCTTTCTTTACCATACAAAATTCGGTTTATGGTGAATATATCTTAAAGCAATGATTTTTTTTATGAATACCTTGTATGAAGCATTTTCAGAACTTTCAATTTTCCACATTTTTGCTGAAGGCACCAGAGAGCTATCTTGAATATTTTTCAAGTTATGGACAATTTTCGGTTGAAAAACATATAATTTTCAAAATTTTGTCAATCTTTTCAAACAAAAAATGTCCTCACAGTTTTTTCACCATAAACAGAGAAAGAAATAATATTTCTAATGCCGACAAAAGATTGAAAATCCGTTTGCGCCTTTCGGAGATATCAGCATTTGAAAACAACAATTTTTTCGAAGAAAATTTCTGATAACTCTGTAACCATACGAGATAGAACAGTAGTTTCTTCGGCAAAAAGTTGCGCAATCAAAAGTTCTAAAAGTGCTTGGAACAAAGTTTTTGCTAGAAATTATCGTAGAAAAAGTTATCAAGAAAAAACTGATTTTTCAGTACTACCCTAACTTTTTTGTTAAAAAAAAATCATAACTCGCGAACCATAAGAGATAGAAATTTGGGTTCTTGGGCAAAATTGCTCCAAATCGGTTGTTCTAAAACATTGTAGAACATTGTGTAGTCCTAAATGCGCCAGCAAAAAATTTTATGTGCTGATATCGTAAACAATGTGGGCCACCCTAATTTCACATCTCTGAAAAAAATGTCTGAAAAATATGGAGAAACTTTGCCGAAGACACCATATATCTAAAATTGACGGTTTAGGCGCAATCATTTTTGTCTTCCTAGATATGGCTTTGGGACCAATGTGGATTGGCTTTGTTTGGCTACTGTAGAGTGAATTTCAGATTGTTTTCCCAACCCTGGGCGTGTGTTTTAACCTCTACACGAGACACTGAATTGTGTTTTACATGCTTTCTGAAAAATAGGGTTTTTTTTTCGATATTTTAAGTAAGGTATACCGGGGCATAATAAAATGGGTGGGGCAACAGAAGGAACAAGTTTTTGGGAAAAAAATCTTCTGTTGACTGAATTCTCTTCGTTATTTGTTTCTTATATACTAATTTGCCATTTTATTCTACACCTTATAACAAATTTTGACTATAGTCCCTATTTCTGTTCAAACTTGTCCACTGAACTTCTACAAATATATTCTCAGCGAGGAAAGCATATGTATTTTTTTATAATTTTCCTTAACTGATCAATATAAAAAGTCATTACTGATGAAACCATTACAACAAACGGACAATAACATTCAGTTGTGTTTGGTTCCATTGCAGAAAGAATTTTGATAAAAGTTTTAACAACGATGGAAATATATATGTCAAAGTCGGGTTTCCGGATGTTTGTGATAAAATTAGGTGTAAAGGTGTAATCAACTCCACAACTTCCAAAATAATGATCTATAATACCTATGATACCTTTCGAGTTTATTAGTGGAATTCTATTATAATTTCTACGGGATTCCTACCTTGAAATACTGCTCTCGGAAAACTTCCTTCTGGAAAGTATTCGATTTCTGAGGAAAGTTCGAAAAGCTTAACTTTGGAAAGCTTGAAAAGCATCCTTAGAAAGAAACATGGCAATGTACCTTTAAGAAATTTAGAAAGCTTCCCTTATAAATCTTGATACGCTTCTGTTGCATACATAACGAGACGATTTTCCGATATTTTTAACCTCACTTTATTTGGTGTCGAATGGGTTAAAAATTTCCTGTTTAAGTACATAATTCATTAGTGACATTGATAAATCGCGGCTCACTACTTCTTATAAACTCAGCCTTATATACTGATGTGTTTCATTTCATAGTATAATAAAGATTAGTTTTAAGAGTAATTCAATTACGGGATGTTTGTAGTATAAAGTTCAGCTAATAGAGAAGAAAACGTACAAATTTCAGGACATATTTTCATTATTTTATAAGAAAACTTTTCACGCACGAAACTCTGTACGCACGTTTTGCTAATTTACTACTGTTTGGTTATGGGACTGTCCATTTATAACGTAAGACAATTTTAGACATTTTTCAATCCCCCTCCCTTCATGGTAAGATTTTTTGTATGAAAACTAAAAATAATTTATATGGCGCGCAAGAAATCTCAAACCCCCCTCTCCCATAACCCCTTACGTAATTAATGGACGACCCCTATACTGACGTTGAGAATGAGGTGGTAGCAAAGGTAGGTAAAAAGAATAGAATATAATATAATATATTGTAAGTTGCAATACAATATAATATATTGTAAGTTGCGCCTTTTCAGGCTTGGTGGATTGAAGGAGGTTAGTTGCTAACGCAACAACTTCTGTTGGCGCGGTTGCACAACTGGTAACCCTATCGTTTGACAAATTCAAACCAACGTCAAAAGAAAGATAAACAGAAAAGTAGTTTAGAGTGATACATTGCACTAGAAGTTTAATTTGAAGTTATATTTATTTCGGGAACTAGGTTTTCTATTTAAATAAGACTACCCAGGAAATCCGGGAATCCCAAAAAAATGGAAAATTATTTCAATTTTTTGGGGAATCCCCGAAAAAAATATTATGATTTATTAAGCATTTTTCACCTTATTAGACTACTGTGCAAAAAAGTTTTGCACAGTGAATATTTTCACATCTCACACACTGAGAGAGACTCGCGAAGAGGAAAAATATCAACGTCATATGCATCCCAGATTCCCCTCTCACGAAACGTCAAAGGCATCCCACCGTTTTTATGGCTGAAAAAGTTAAAAGTATTGTGTTCAAAGTAAACTGTTAATAAAAAACCTAAGTCAGCGGAGCAGTTTTTCCAAAGATGTTGATAAATCTAAACACAGGACTAGTTATATTTATTGTCTGCTACGTTTGCTGGCATGGAATTTCACTCAAAAGGCTATTTATGCTTCGGTGTGAGGAAAACGCAATGATTTTTAGCTGAGATGTTCATGTGAAGGTTTGAACGGCTGGCGCGTGATTGATGAAAACGATGAAAACACAGAGTGGAAGAAGAAAAAAAAACTCAGCAATCACAGAAAAAGAAGACCGTCTCCGCGATTCTTGTCTCTGCTCACACATACACCTGCATAACAGTTTAGCAGTTGCTTCGATACCAACATTTTTCGTCTCTGTTTTGATTTAGCTTTGTGTGATTATTATTAATTATTTGTTGTAAAAACTAGTGCAGTAATTAGGATTTCCATCAAAAATAAAGAGTCCCGTCTCCAACTTATACCTGGTAAGTGTTCCGTTTGAAATTCGATGTATTCTGAGTGATAGAAAACGTGATTTTCGGCTCTCATAACTCATTTTTTTAGTCATCATCAGATTTTCAAATACAATCTGAAAATTGCCAGAAATTCCGCTCCGCCGCCTGAACAGTACTCCAGTGAATGATGACTACGACCTGAAGCTAGCAACGAGAAACGGAACTGATTCTTGGTACTCGGACGATGATCAGCCGCTCCTAATATGAAGTACAGGCACTACAGGCTTGCAGAAATAAACCCTACCTTTCTTGTCGGCGTAAGACCAAAGTTTTTGACGGACTTGGTTACTTTTTCTGCCCCACTCGCACCCCGGCCAGTACCACGAGAAAGTAGGGATAAGAGTTACTGGGCAGAAGGGTAAAGACCACACAAAGGGATCTATTATACTCCTACAGGAATGTGAGGTACCAATAGTACGCCATGCCCAGCATTTACCAAACGCAAAACGATGAATATTGGACCAATTATTAGCTCAAAAAACCATGTAGAAGTGAAAACGTACGCAAAAATAAACAAATTTTGATAACATCAATCATATTGCTTTTCTAGAATTTTCTGTCGCGTTTTGATCGCTCCGAGTAAACTTTCTTAACGGCTGATTCAAGTGTAGAGTTATATAAAATTTAATTCTTTGTTTCGATTAGTGCGAGTTAATGATCCATCCATTTGTATTTTACAAAAAGTGCGGAGTGCATGTAGAAATGAAATTTGTATGTCGTAAGTTGTTTGTTAGTGCCGCGAGTTGGTCGGAAGTGCAAGATTTTTTATTATTTATACTCCAATTATTCAAAAGGTTTCATTGGTGTGGTTTGCACGTTGCAAATCTGACTATGTAAGCTTTTTCATATATTTGTTAGTCTTTTGACGTTGGATAACGTCCTTCGGCAACATATGGGGGTACAATTTCAAAAAACGAAAAATTGAGCATGTAACGAAAAATGGTCAGGTTTTGACCGCTAATAATTCAGCCATTTGTCGATAGATTTTCAATATTTATACATCAATCGATCGGAAATTTATCTACGCGTCGGTTCAAATGAAGGACACTATAGATTATTGGCAACAAACTATTGAAAAATCTTAAAATGTTGACCCCTTTCTTATCTTACCAATCACGTTCAAGCACATTTTTGGGTTCCGCTTCCCACTATAAAAGCGCACCGGTCCTGCTTCTTCCCTCAGTCTTCTTTTTGCGGTCGGACTGTGAACACGGGCGGGCGAGTCATATTCGCTTTGCGTTTGCTCCCGCTTCACAGTTCAATTTGTGTCGTCGGAAGAGGAAGACGTAAGGTTGATTTGCGGCGGCGATGACGATGGCAGTAGTTCGCCGCTCGGAGAAGCGTCCTAGCCGTCGTCATCGCCGCCGCAAATTTATCCGCGCATGCAGATTTCGACTCGTGATAAATTCAGCTTCGGTGGACAAGAAGCAAGCCCGCTAGGAACGAAATACCGCAGGCCCTCTGAGTTGCTGATCCGAGGAGCTGCTGCTATTCGAGCGTCGGATTGGTGAAATCGCACAAGATTTCAAGAGTGAGCATCGTTTCCACATTTCGACTTATGCCCGGTGATCCACAACCCGCTGGTCTTGTGCGCCATCCACGTCACGAAACATTTAGCTGGTTCGTCGTATAAGCAAATCGGCGCTTTTCAGGGCCATCAAATGTGTTGAAAAGAGTTAAAAGAATAATATTTCCGACCTTATTACATCTTATATTTCTCAATCAATCTCACAGCTTCATACAAAATTTAATTTGTCATGAATAATTGATGACACGCAATTTGATACTGTATTCGCAGACGCAGCTGCAGTGCCGTCGGGGTGAGTGCTCAATATTTCACAACGATTGTAAAACAGAGTGGCATTTCCAACAGCTTCTTAGACTTGCCATATTTTGTGAGAACAACAAAATTGCGACATATTAAGAATGCTTCTGAAAAGAAATTCTCATTGAACAATTTTCATTCATCAAACCAACGAAAACAAGGAAGCACAAAATTACTGACCGCATTTCGATTTAATTGTCTTCGGTAATCTTTTGGTGTGTTTCTCTCTAACAATGGATTGACAACCCAGTTCGATCGACGGTGACTAGCCCCAACCGTCCTTTTCAGGACGACCATTTCATTTTGAAAGAGTTGTGAGAATTTTCCACTGTGAAGAGCGAAATTACTGGTGATTGGATGTGATTGATTCAGATTTTGATCAGTAATTTGCATGCAATCATTTATCACGGCTATATAATGCTTCTCGAGAATCACAGTGTCAAGAAATAAAATTCCCATTGCGGGCGCGGACAATCGTCGGCAGTGTGTGCATGAGTCGGATAAATCGCGAACGGCACTTGAATGAAGAATCCATCACGGTTTGCCTCGCATTTAGTGATGATTGAATGATGCCGTTGTCGTCATCGCATGCTAGAGCGATCAGTATCAACTTGGCGAACAAAGAGCTAAAACTTATCAGCAACAGCTTGGTTGAAGTTTTGATTTGGTAAGAAATTGTCAATCGAAACGAAATACAAACACAGAGAAGACTGCAAAAATGCTTTTCGTGACAGGTAACTTCAACATCGATTTGAGCAAAGAGGAGTACCGTAAAACGGGGTATCATTGATAATGCGGGTAACTTTGATAGTGCGTAACCCACAACATACTAAACGAAATATCATAATTTCTGTTATTCAGTTAAACAAAACGAATGCAAAACTAAAGAATATTAGTATGACACTTCATGTAAGAGCGGTTTTCATTCAAATCAAGAACATTTGAGGCTTTTTATACGAATTTTAAAAATTGACACAATTTTAGCACTTTCGAAACGCTTACAAACAATCTGTTCTACGATCACTATTTGATGTAGTTTTGAATATTGGCCACTTATATTTGACAGCCTAGTTATCATAGAACTTGAATACGGTCCCAAATCTCTTAGCGAAAAGCATTTTCACAAACTGGGACCATTTTTGTAATCTAAGTCAGAAATTTCCATATAACGTTAAACGCCTAGACGTATGCAATGCCCTACAAATGTTTGATATTCATTCAATTTTGTTCGATTCATAATCCATTATCAAAGTTACCCCAAAACAGAAAACCAACTTTCGATTATATGAAAAATTATATCTCCATTCAAAATAAATCTTTTGGCAATCTATCGACTGCAATCGATAGCTAGGATGCCAGTACTTGTTTTAAAAATATAAATTATAATTCTTTGAACCAGCATGCATAAATATTCAAGTTTTCTTCGAAAAAACTATCAAAGTTACCCCGTTTTACGGTACACAGAGTTAGCGGACTTCATGGACAAAAACCTCAACTTCAAACTGGCTTCGGAATCCACTAATGCAATCAATCTTAATGGATCATGAATGGACCTAACGTTTAACCGGTATATTTGTTTGGAGAGCAAAAGTTACCGCTCATGCTTCATCTTCCATCGACCGGTTCTATCGGTGTTGAAGTATTAACCGAACCAACCAAATAATAACACTCAATTTCCATAATAGATCAGAATTGGCATGCAACAAATAGTTTGAAAATTGATTGTATTTTTTGTCAGTACCTAGAAATTTTTCATAAGTTCGTGACGGTCCTAAATCAGGAAATAGAAGAAGCTAACGTTATCCAACGTCAACTTGGCGGTCGTATCTCGGAAACAACCTCTTACTTTTTTTGTAATTAAAATTTGATCCGGTCTGACTAAACATCGAGCTGTTGATGTTGTCACAATTAATAATGTGGTTGTACCAATTACCGTAATTTAATCTACGATTTGCGAATATTGTTATGGTTTGAAACGTTTATAAAGTTAATAAAGGGGGGGGGGGGCTTAACCTGAATGTTTTCTTCTCGTTGCAGAGAGCGAGTAACGGCGCTTTAGCCTAGGCTTCCGAGCCAGGACATAAGGAAGAAATACCTGTGTCCCATCCCTGGAAAAATAACACTAACAACAATGGAGCGTGCATTTAATTTCTTAGCAACGCCACTCCCAACGATTTAAACTTTCCCCCTGAAATGAGACGGTTGGTACGGTTGTCCCCGTTTCTTCCTTAATAAGATTCAAAATCTCATAACGTCTATCATATTATTCATAAGTGGATAATCTGATCGCCGTGGACTTTTGAGTTATCTTCCAAACCAAGTCTGTACAGTGGGCCTGGCCATTTTAGTATTTGTATCATATCACTGATATGCTGCAAATATTAATGCTGAGAAGAAAATACTAGAAGAAATTCCAGTATTTCCAGGATGCTTTTCAATATTGGCTGTACAAGCGCTTAGATTAGATTAGATTAGATTAGATTAGACATCAATAATATTGCTTTTCTATAACTAAATAGAGTAAATAGTTTGGTTTGCGATTTTGCCGCTAGGTAGCGCTAGTGAGCATTTTAAACTAGTTCTAGCTTGTGATCCATAAGAGATAGAAAGTACGGGTCTTCGGCAAAGTTGTTCAGAAGGTCAAGGACATCCGTAAGACAAACAGTTTGGTTGTAGATATCACCGCGAGGTGGCGCTAGTGAACATTTTAAACTAGTTCTAGCTTGTGATTCACAAGAGGTAGAAAGTTCGGGTCTTCGGCAAAGTTGTTCAGTGGTTCAAGGACATCCGGAAAGCAAACAGATTGGTTCGCGATTTTGCCGCTAGGTAGCGCTAGTGAGCATGTAAAGCCGAGCATTTTAAACTAGTTCTAGCTTGTGATTCATTAGAGATACAAAGTTCGGGTATTCGACAAAGTTGTTCAGAAGGACAAGGACTTCCTGAAGATAAAAAGTTAGGTTGTAGATTTCGCCGGTAGGTGGCGCTACTGAGCATGTAAAATAGAGCATTTTAATCAACTTGGGTTGTCATGTCTATAACGCCTTAACCAGCCGACGGTGTTTTTGAAAATACCTGAAGGTAGTAGACACAAAAGCCAATTTGGACAAATTGAGATGTAAGATTGTGAAAAATAATAGAATCGTTCTGGTGGGCTTCAATCCCACGACTCCCAATATGCTAGACTGGGCGCGTTAACCAACTACACAACAGAACGGGTAACGATTCTGCAGCGCAATTGGCCAACCTGAAACCAAAGTCCATCATGACCCCATTTTCTCCTTCACAACCCTACATCTCCTTCGGCTCTCTGTGATGCCCAATTCGACTCTCCTAAGCGTGCCTACGAACAACAGTGAGAGATTTTATTTTTAGCGTCGCACTGTTGCCTTGTTTGTGCCACACTACTCATAAACCAACGTTGGCTCAATGAGATGGTTAGTATGGGTCCGGCTTTCGACGTGGTCGTATCTCGTCATATCGACCCCCTCAGAGAGCCGAGGGAGATGTAGGGTTGTGAAGGAGAAAATGGGGTCGTGATGGACTTTGGTTTCAGGTTGGCCAATTGCGCTGCAGAATCGTTACCCGTTCTGTGACGTAGTTGGTAAACTTTTTGCTTTCCGGATGTCCTTGATCCCCTGAACAGCTTTGCTGAAGATCGCTTCTTTGCAAGTCGCAAGGATCTCGAGATATAGCAATGTGAATTTACCTGTTTTGAGGTGATGCTAAACTTTTCAGGGTGATTCAATATTCAGCTGAGTGTTGCAATGCTCATTTTAGTGAGTTCGTATTTATGACGGGTAGTGTACGTACATGAATTTAAAAGTATGAGACTTTTTAGTAAACTTACCATAAAGTATAAATTGTTTACTTAAGTCTGTGGTTTAAACTCACGATTTAACTCTCGTTTATACAAATATAGTTTCTTTAGTAATCTAAAATAGTTTTGAAGACGCTTTTTACTTTTTTTTTTGCTGGGAGTGAAAATATAGTGTATCAGCAAATTTTGCCATGAATGGATAATTCACTATAGCTACTTAATGTCAGAGAATGGTGGAATATAATTGATTTTTTTAAAGCTCTACCTTTAGTAGAATAGTGAAGGATATCACATACAATTTGTTCATTAAAATTAGGATTTTTTTTTGCGAAAAATAATGTTAAACTTGAACTAACAGCTTTTCCTAGGAGTTTTTGGAAAAACTATTTAGCTCTTAACCCAAAAGCATTTTCTAAGATCTTATATTTTTGTAGCATTGTGGAATAACAGTTGAACGATGCACAAAAAACAGATTACGGTTTTATCAATAAATAAAAAAGATATAGCATAAACAAAGTGTCCACTTTATAAAATGAACAGTCCTTAGATGCGAGTTTCTTTATATGTAATCCAAAAGCTTCTAGATTCATATGTTGGCACAAGTAAACCAATTTATTCCCAATGGCCGGAGTTATTCTGGTGTCCTCCAGGATAAGATCGGGAAAAATTTCGATCAACTTCCTTTTTTTGAAGTTTAACCACAGAAAATGGTGTTCAAACACCTCTAATTTAACAGAATACCGTAAATAATGTATCCTCGGGCAATATTTTGATATCGTGGTGCAACTCAATGTCACTTTATGATCATGCGGAAAACCTGAAACGTCCGTAAAAGTTGACATATCCTGAAAGTTAACCTAGAGAGCTGGTATTTTTTCAAACGATTCGCAGTAATGAGCTTCATGAAGTTTACCATCGTTCCTCGGTATGATCTCGAATGGCCGTTTCTTGGTCCGGAATATTTGGAACATCCGTAAAAGTGGACACATCCTGACAATTGACCTACAAAGCTGAGATTTCTTCCAAGCAATTTGTATGCGAGGTTTCAGAATCGTATCAACATCGTCACTGTCGTCTGGCATTGAATGGCGTTTTGTGGTCCTCCGGACGATCCGGAACATCCGAAGAGTGAACCAAATAACCATTTTTGGTCCTCCGAAAGATCCGGAGTATTCATTAAAAGTGAAATTTGCTGATAATTGACCTACAGATCTGCAATTTCTTTCAACTAAACGTGATTTCAGAATCGGGTCAATGCCACTGCCATCTTCTGGTGATAAATGGCTACTCCGGAAAATCCAAAACATCCGTAAAATGGACATATCCTGACATTTGACCTAGAAAGCTGCAATTTCTTCCAAACAATTTGCATTCGTGGTTTCAGAACTGTATCAATGTCGTCACCGTTCTGGTTTCTGGATCTTCCTGAAAATCAGTAAAATTTGCTTGGAAGAAATCGCTCTGTGGGCCAATTGTTAGCATTTGTCCATTTTTAAGGACATTCTGGTTCTTCAGGAGGATCTTAAAATGGCCATTCGAAATCAGACTGGGGTAACGATGGTGTACTTATTTGAAGCCCATCATTGCAAGTCGTTTGAAAAAGTCCAGCCGTCTAAGTCAATCTCCAGAATAACTCCAGTTTAACTGATGTTCCAGATCTTTCGGAAGATCATTAAGTGACCTTGACCGAAAGCAGTTGCCCCATGATATAAAAATATTACCCGACTATATATTATTTACGTTTTCTGTTAAATTAGAGGAGTCCAAACACCATTTACTATGGTTAAACTGTTCAGAAAAGAAAGTTGATCGAAAGTTTACCCGACTTTACCCGATCTGAACCTGGCCTCGACTTATGATTGATTTGCATCAAGTTTTAGAATCCATCACATGAACATTTTTATTCTATTTTTGACTTGCAAAAAAACAAAACAGTGCACCTTGAAAGTGAAACTCATTTCGTTTACTGCTTATGACTATAACCATTCAGAAAGTGGTAAACGTGCCACAGGCTATCATAAGACGAGAACAACGTAAAGTGATATCCCTTCATCGCTAATAATGGCCAAATGAGGTTTTCTAAATTTATGGCGCCCTAATGGGAACCCCACATTTACCTGGGGCCAATATTCCAAACTCCCCGAGCAAATGCTGAAAAATCGTTAAATTATAGTGCCACGTCGTTACGCATTCCCAACACCTGGCGCACGCCTTCGCTTCGAGATCGACCCTTTCCTTTCGTTCGCGCTGCTGACTAATCTGCCCACCTTTCAGCCAGGGACTGACAATATCCACACTTCCAAACGACAATCGCCGCTCGTGACGACGAACGACACTTTGCTACAAACTGTCAGCGGGGAAAATGGAAAATTAAATGGAAAACCAGCTGCGGCCCCCACGGGCAAAACACTGACTGGTTCCCACTGACGACGACGACGACGACTACGAGAGGAAGAAATTAAAAACAAATTTACACTGTGTGGATCGTGGCGGTGTTCGAGCGTTTGCCCGATCAGAAATGATTAACTGAAAATTAAGAAATTTATGTGTAGAGTTGTTATTTTATCAATAATTTTTCGCAAAATAATGGTATGAGAACATTATTCTACGATTTCTTAAATTTTGTATGTAATCTGTACCAAGCTTTGTTATAACTATTCTTATAAATCTCGAATATTGTATCTTATTTTTTTAGAATTTATATAAAATGATATCGAGGTCTGTTTTAATTTTGACATAATTTCCAGAAATTTCCGTAACCTTTTTTTTGTTGGTGGAACGCGTCACAGTCTATATTTTATAACACACTCTGTTATAGAGTAAGCCTCAATATAATTTCTAATTGTTATATTTGCGTTTTTCCTTTCTGATCGGGTACACAAGGGATATCTTCCTGCCACAAGGGCGGCTAACCATTCCATCATCATCCTTTCGGATCGAAGGAAATGAAACGAATCCTGGCCCGGCCGCCATCACCTCGGCAACGACAGCGACATCAGGCAACGGGGAATGGGATTAATGTAGCTGAAAAATGAGTAAACAAAGATATCCCCGGGAAAACATCAATATTTTTTGCACGGTCCAGAATGGGCGGAGAAGGAAATCGGACGGAGCAGGCAGGGAAAGATCGTTAAACCGAGGTTTCGAAGGCGACTACGGCGGCTAATGGCAGAAGTCGATTGATGGCCTCCGGGAGAATTGGACGCCACGGAGCACGGTGGGCGTAGTGATGGGAAAGTTTTTCACACAAAGAGTATGATAGAGCAAAAGTTTGACCCAAGTTGAATTATCAATATTTCCTGAGTGATTAAAAAAGTCAAAAATAAAACTAAGTGTGCTGCATTTTGCTCCCCAGATTTTTTCACATCAGGAAAATATTTTGCTAGCCACATTAACTTAAAGTAACACGAGAGGCCAGGAATATTTCCCATCCGTCCATCTCATCCTTAAAATTATCATGAATACCTTGCAAAAGAAAATATTGAGTTTAACTTTTTTGTTTATCGTGATGATCGACTGGATAGAGCATGTGGTGGACTTGCATTCATCATTCATAAGCGTATAAAACACCAACTTTTTTCGTTTTTGAACCAAACTTTTTGAAACTTTGAGTGCTTCTGTTGAAACACTGCTTGTTAAATATACATACATACATTCAAGCTACAAATTTGCCTTTTCAATGCACTGGGCAGCAAGCTAATTTGGTTAAAATTCACTTGCGGAAATTGACTCGCAATAAGTCAAAAAAAATTGTCACTGGTGACTTTAATGCAAAACATCGCCCATGGAATCATTCATAAAGTAATTCAAACGGCAGAATTGTATTTGATGAGTTCTCTTCAGATAGATTTTCAATCCTGTCAGCTCCACATTCAATTATTCGTGAGCTGACTGGGATGCATATGAAACATACGTCGAAAGTAATCTTTGTATGAACATTTCTTTGCAAACCAAACTTGATATTGGCAATGTTCCCGAAACTTTAACAAATTTTATTGTTGAAGCAAGGGGCATTGTAATACTAAATGTATATAGAATGAATGTATATTGATTATAGACAATGATCTTAAACTTTTGATTGGTCTTACAAACGTGAGGAGCAGGTAATTTTAACGCACTCGCGTACCTGCTATGAAAATTATATGGCAGGATCTGCAGAAACAAAATTTAAAAACGATTTTCTTAATTGAAAACCAAAAATTTTGAAAATAAAATTTCTTAATTAAACTCTTAGACTTTTTAGAAAACATTCAAAATTTTTAAAAACATCAGAAGCCAATTCCACTATTGAAAGAGGAAATGTATACTAAAAGAAATTATGCTTAAATTTATTTATACTAACTTAAAAAAATACAATAACAAATGGCGAAAAATCCCGCACTACTTCAATACTTACTAGTCCAATTAAAAACCAAGTTACTCAGGATTATGAAAGCATTTTCAGTGAAGAAAAACATTCCGAGAATTCTTGGGGGACTGATTTGAAGGAAGTGAGATTTTTTTTAACAAAATTAAAAATATGATAGCTTGATGGTGAGTTTAAAAATATTTTATTTAAAAAAAAAAATCAATAATCAGCTTCAATGACATCCGACCCACCTTGCAAGAACTGAATGCACAAAAAAATCTTCCCCATCTCGACGTTACTGTCGTTAGCAGCGTTGTTGGTCGGTCATGGTCACTGGTCTACATTCCACCAGCGGAACCAGCATATCTCCCACACCCGACGAGAACCCCCTAGCAGCAAGTATACTATATATGAACCCAGCGACAAAACATTCCACTGCTGACCACTCCGCCGAATCTGCCTGTACATCATTGAGTTCTGGTTCCGATGGGACGAGAGACTGCATCATCAAGTGGTGGCCAAGGAGTGGGGCCAGTGGGTTGGAATTGTTGCTTGGTCCGCTGCTATGAAGTCTTGATGTTGGAAGATTTATGCTCACCGAGTGGCAACAGTGATCTATTCCGTCCGGTGACATCCGAGATTGACTGTGTGTGGGGGTGTGATGGGTGTTTGTGAGAGTGCTAGCCAGGAAGATCAATTTATTCGAGGGGCGGTTTGTTAGTGAGACATCAATTCTCAACAGGGATTGATTACATTGTTCAATGAAACCTGGTTTCTGATTTTTCCAAGCTTCTCAAAAGAAGCTTAGAAGTTTCTTTAGCTTTTCAAGAGAAGTTTTTTAAGCTTAACATTCTTCCTAAAGGGAAGCTACTTAAGCTTCTCCAGGAGAGCTTTCCAAGCTTCTCAAGCATTCTTTCCAAACTTCTTAAGGAAAACTTTCCAAGTTTTCTCAAGGGAAGATTTACAAACATCTAGAGGGAATCCTTATAAGCTTCTTAAGGACAGCTCCACAAGTTTTTTAAGGTAAGCTTTACAAGTTTCTCATGGTAAGCTTTCCAAGCTTCTCAAGGAAAGCTTTTCAGGCATCTAAAATAAGCATTCTAAGCTTCTCAAGGGATGCATTTCAAGCTTCCCAAAGAAAGCTTTCCAAGTTTCTCAAAGGAAGCTTTCCAAGCATCTCAAAGGAGGCTTTCCAGGATTCTCGAAGAAAGCATTCCAAGTTCCTCAAAGGAAGCTTCCATGCTTCCCAAGGAATGCTTTCCAAACTTCTCAAGGGAAGCTTGCCAAGCTTCTAAAGGGATGCATTTCATGCTGGGAAGCTTCCCAAGCTCCTCGAGGCAAGTTTTCAAGCTTCTCAAGGGATGCATTTCAAGCTTTTCAAGAGAAGTTTTCCAAGCTTTTCGAGGCAAGTTTTCAAGCTTCTCTAGGGAAGCTTTCCAAGCGTTTTTAAGGGAAGCATTCCCAGCTTATCAAGGAAAGATTTCCAAGCCTCTTATTCGAAGCTTTCCAAGATTCTCAAAAAAACGCATTCCAAGCTTCTTTAGGGAAACATCCAAGCGTCTCAAGTGAAGCTTCCTATGCTTCTCAAGGACAGCTTTTCAGGCATCTTGAAGGAAGCATTCCAAGCTTCTGAAGGAAAGTTTTCTAAGTTTCTTATTCGAAGTATTCCAAGCGTCTCAAGGGAAGCTTCCAAGCTTCACAAGCGAAGTTTCTAAGCTTCTCAAGGGAAGCTTTCCGAGCATCTCAAAAGAAGCTTTCTAAGCTTCTCAAGGGAAGCTTTCCAAACTACTCGAAGGAAGCTGTCCAAGCTACTCAAGGCAAGTTATCAAGCTTTTCAAAGGAAGCTTTCCAAGCTGCTCAAGGGAAGCTTTCTAAGCGATTTAAGGGAAGCTTTCCAAGCTTCTTAAAAGAAGCTTTCCACGCTTCTCAAAAGAAGCTTTCCTAGCTTCTCGAGGGAAGCTTTCCAAGCTTCTCGAGGGAAGCTTTCCAAGCTTCTCAAGGAAAGCTTTCCTAGCTTCTAAAAGGAAGCTTCCCAAGCTTCTCAAGAGAAGCATTACAATCTTCTGAAAGGAAGCATTACAAGCTTCTCAAAGAAAGCTTTACAAGATTTGCAAGGGGAAGAATTCCAATCTTCTCAAAGAAAGTTTTCCAAGCTTCTCAAGGAAAGTTTTCCAAGCTCCTCGAGGCAAGTTTTCAAGCTTCTCAAGGGAAATTTTCCAAACTTTTCAAGTGAAGCTTCCAAGCGTTTTTAAAGGAATCTTTTCAAGCTTCTCAAGGAAAGCTTTTCATGCATATTGAAGGAAGCATTCCAAGCTTATCAAGGAAAGCTTTCCAAGATTCTCATTGAAAGTATTCCAAGCTTCTCATGGGAAGCTTTTCAAGCTTCTCAGAGGAAGCTTTCCAAGCTTCTCAAGGGAAGCTTTCCAAGCATCTCAAGGAAAACATTCCAAGCTTCTGAAGGCAAGCTTTCCAAGTTCTCAAGGGAAGCTTTCCAAGCTTCTCAAGGGAAGCTTTTCAAACTACTCGAAGGAAGCTGTCCAAGCTACTCAAGGGAAGCTTTCCAAGCTCCTCAAGGCAAGTTTTCAAGCTTTTCAAGGGAAGCTTTCCAAGCTTCTCAAGGGAAGCTTTCCAAGATTATCATTGAATGTATTCCAAGCTTCTCAAGGGAAGCTTTTCAAGTTTCTCAGAGGAAGCTTTCCAAGCTTCTCAAGGGAAGCTTTCCAAGCATCTTAAGGGAAACATTCCAAGCTTCTGAAGGCAAGCTTTCCAAGTTCTCAAGGGAAGCTTTCCAAGCTTCTCGAAGGAAGCTTTCCAAACTTCTCTAAGGAAACTTTCCAAGCTTCTCAAGGGAAGCTTTCCAAGCTTCTCAAAAGAAGCTTTCCAAGCTTCTCAAGGGAAGCTTTCCAAACTACTCGAAGGAAGCTGTCCAAGCTACTCAAGGGAAGCTTTCCAAACTCCTCAAGGCAAGTTTTCAAGCTTTTCAAGAGAAGCTTTCCAAGCTTCTCAAGGGAAGCTTTCCAAGCTGCTCAAGGGAAGCTTTCTAAGCGATTTAAGGGAAGCTTTCCAAGCTTCTTAAAAGAAGCTTTCCAAGCTTCTCAAGGGAAGCTTTCCAAGCTTCTCGAGGGAAGCTTTCCAAGCTTCTCGAGGGAAGCTTTCCAAGCTTCTCAAGGAAAGCTTTCCTAGCTTCTAAAAGGAAAGCTTTTCATGCATATTGAAGGAAGCATTCCAAGCTTATCAAGGAAAGTTTTCCAAGCTTCTCGAGGCAAGTTTTCAAGCATCTCAAAAGAAATTTTCCAAACTTTTCAAGTGAAGCTTCCAAGCGTTTTTAAATGAAGCTTTTCAAGCTTCTCAAGGAAAGCTTTTCATGCATATTGAAGGAAGCATTCCAAGCTTCTCAAGGAAAGCTTTCCAAGATTCTCATTCAAAGTATTCCAAGCTTCTCATGGGAAGCTTTTCAAGTTTCTCAAGGAAAGCTTTTCATGCATATTGAAGGAAGCATTCCAAGCTTATCAAGGAAAGCTTTCCAAGATTCTCATTGAAAGTATTCCAAGCTTCTCATGGGAAGCTTTTCAAGCTTCTCAGAGGAAGCTTTCCAAGCTTTCCAAGCATCTCAAGAAAAACATTCCAAGCTTCTGAAGGCAAGCTTTCCAAGTTCTCAAGGGAAGTTTTCCAAGCTTCTCGAAGGAAGCTTTCCAAACTTCTCGAAGGAAGCTTTCCAAGCTTCTCAAGGGAAGCTTTCCAAGCTTCTCAAGGGAAGCTTTCCAAGCTTCTCAAGGGAAGCTTTCCAAGCTTCTCAAAAGAAACTTTCCAAGCTTCTCAAGGGAAGCTTTCCAAACTACTCGAAGGAAGCTGTCCAAGCTACTCAAGGGAAGCTTTCCAAGCTCCTCAAGGCAAGTTTTCAAGCTTTTCAAGGGAAGCTTTCCAAGCTTCTCAAGGGAAGCTTTCCAAGCTGCTCAAGGGAAGCTTTCTAAGCTGCTCAAGGGAAGCTTTCCAAGCTTCTTAAAAGAAGCTTTCCACGCTTCTCAAGGGAAGCTTTCCAAGCTTCTCGAGGGAAGCTTTCCAAGCTTCTCGAGGGAAGCTTTCCAAGCTTCTCAAGGAAAGCTTTCCTAGCTTCTAAAAGGAAGCTTCCCAAGCTTCTCAAGAGAAGCATTACAATCTTCTGAAAGGAAGCATTACAAGCTTCTCAAGGAAAGCTTTACAAGATTTGCAAGGGGAAGAATTCCAACCTTCTCAAAGAAAGTTTTCCAAGCTCCTCGAGGCAAGTTTTCAAGCTTCTCAAGGGAAATTTTCCAAACTTTTCAAGTGAAGCTTCCAAGCGTTTTTAAGGGAAGCTTTTCAAGCTTCTCAAGGAAAGCTTTTCAGGCATATTGAAGGAAGTATTCCAAGCTTCTCAAGGAAATTTTTCAAGATTCTCATTGAAAGTATTCCAAGCTTCTCAAGGGAAGCTTTTCAAGCTTCTCAGAGGAAGCTTTCCAAGCATCTCAAGGGAAACATTCCAAGCTTCTGAAGGCAAGCTTTCCAAGCTTCTCAAGGGAAGCTTTCCAAGCTTCTCAAGGGAAGCTTTCCAAGCTTCTCAAGGGAAGCTTTCCAAGCTTCTCAAGGGAAGCTTCCCAAGCTTCTCAAAGGAAGCTTCTCAAGCTTTTCAAGGGAAGCTTTCCAAGCTTCTCAAGGGAAGCTTTCCAAGCAAAAAAGCATTCTAAGCTTTCAAAGGGATGCATATCAAGCTGCTTAAGGGAAGTTTTACAAGCTTATCAAAGGAAGCTTACCAAGCTTCTCAAAGGAAGCTTTCAAAGCTTCTTATTGGGAGCTTTCCTAGATTTTCGAAGAAAGCATTCCAAGCTTCTCAAGGGAAGTTTCCAAGCTTCTCAAGGGAAGTTTCTTAGCTTCTCAAGGGAAGCTTTCCAAGCTTTATAAAAGAAGCTTTCAAGGCTTTTTATTGGAAGCTTTCCAAGAATCTCGTAGAAAGCATTCCAAGCTTCTCAAGCGAAGCTTCCAAGCTTCTCAACGGAATGCTTTCCAAGCTTCCCAAGGGATGCTTTCCAAGCTTTTCAAGGGAAGCTCATTAAACTTCTTATAAGAGATTCTCCAAGATTCTCGAAGAAAGCATTTTCAAGCGAAGCTTCCAAGCTTCTCAAGGGAAACTTCCAAGCTTCCCAAGGGAAGCTTCCAAGCTTCTCAAGGAATGCTTTCCAAGCTCCTCAAGGGAAGCTTTCCAAGCTTATCATGGGAAGCTTTCCAAGTTTCTCAAGGAAAGCTTTTCAGGCATCTAAAAAAAGCGTTCTAAGCTTTCAAAGAGATGCATTTCAAGCGTCTCAAAGGAAGCTTTCAAAGCTTCTTATTGGAAGCATTCCAAGATTCTCGAAGAAAACATTAAAAGCTTTTCAAGGGAAGCTTTCCAAGCTTCTCAAGGGAAGCTTTCCAAGCTTCTTGAAGAAAGCTTTCCAAGCTTCTCAAGGGAAGCTTTCCAAGCTTCTTGAAGAAAGCTTTCAAGGCTTTTTATTGGAAGCTTTCCAAGAATCTCGAAGAAAGCATTCCAAGCTTCTCAAGGGAAGCTTCCAAGCTTCTCAAGGGAAGCTTCCAAGCTTTTCAACGGAATGCTTTCCAAGCTTCCCAAGGGATGCTTTCCAAGCTTTTCAAGGGAAGCTCATCAAACTTCTCATAAGAAGCTTTCCAGGTTTTCTTGAGGGAAGTTTTCCGATTTTCTCAGGGGAAGCTTTCCAAGCTTCTCAAGCGAAGCTGTCCAAGTTTCACGAAAGAAGCTTTTCAAGCTTCTCAAAGAAAGCTTTCCAAGTTTCTCAAGGGAAGCATTCCTAGCTTTTCAAGGGAAGCTTTCCAAGCTTCTCAAGGGAAATTCTCCAAGCTTCTTGAGAGGAGCTTGTTAAGCTTCTCAAGGAATGCTATTATAGCTTCTCAAGAGAAGCTTTCCAAGCTTTTCAACGGAAGATTTTCAAACTGCACAACGAAAGCCTTTTAAGCTCTTTAAGGGCATTTTGCAAGCTTCTTAAAGAATAAAGACAGTTTTCAAAACTTCTCAACAGATACTTTCACAACTTCTTCGAAGATGCCCTAAAATCTTCTTTGCTGTTTCAACTTCTCAATGCTAGTTTTCTAAACTTTAAAAGAGAAAGCTTCTCAGCTTTTTAAGCTTTGAAGAAACGTCGCAAATTTGCAATGGTCTCGTTCGTAAAGGATATAGTTTCGCATCGTATTGACTCGATGACACTTCTGTCAAAATTAATTTTTTATGCTCCTTCAAGACAACTGCGAAGTCGTCGTATTTTTTTTACAAACCATCACCGCACAAATTATGTCAAAATTGAGCCTTTAAATCAAATAATGTCTGTTTACAATAAACATTGCGAAACCATTGACTTTACTATGACGAAATCGGAACTAAAACAAAAAAATATGTCATATCAAAATTCGAACTAGATTAAGAAAATAACGTTTTTAAACTATATAGTATTAAGTTTAAAATTGTAACAAAATGGACTTCTGATTGACAACATGAAATAAATAAAAAAAAAAATAAAGTAAGAGTAGCTTTTCAAGCTTCTCCAGTAAATTTTCCAAGTTTCTCCAAGGGGATGCTTTCAATGTTCTCCCGAAGTGTTTCCAAACTTCGCATCGAACTCTTTTGAATCTTTATTGCAACTTAAGGGAAATTTCCAAACTTCTCATGAAAAGCACTTCAAGCTTCTCAAAAAAAACTTTCCAAGCTTCTAATGAGAGGTTTCTAAGCTTCTTAAGTGTTTTTTTTAACTAAGCAATGGAAACTTTCTATGATTTTTGATAACAGTTTCCAAGCTGCTCAAGCAAAGATTTTAAGTTTTAAGGGTATGCTTTCCAAGCTTTTCAAAGTTTTTAATGATGAGTTCTTCATTCATTCATTCATGAAGTTTTTCATTCTTTTCAAGGAAAGTTTCGCAAGTTTCTAGTTTTGAGAGATTTTAATTCTCAAAATGAGATGTTCATGCTTTCCCTGGGACAGTTTACTAGAAAACTTAGCAAGTTTTCCAGGAGAAGATTTTCAAGCTGATGAAAAATACATTTGCAGGTAATGAAAAATATATTTGTTACTCATTGAAGAGTTGTTCTGTAAATCTCTCATGGACAGCTTTCAATACTTTTGAATATATATGTCAAGCCTTCTAAGTGAAGCTTTTGAAGCTATTTAAGCGAAACGGTTTTGAATTCTCAAGAAAAGATATCTAAGCGTGCATGGTTATTGAACCACTCAAATCTTCTTCAGAAGAGCTTTTATGGATTCTCAAAGGATGGTTTTCAAAATGGTACCTAACAGTTTTTCTGGCTTCTTAGAAGGAGAAGAGAAGAGACCTTGGAAACCTCACTGGAAGCTCTCCAAGCTTCACATTTCAAGAGTTGCAAACCTTTTCCAAGATTCAGAAGAATAGTATTTGATTTTCTCAAATTACGACTCGGTTAGCTCATCAGAATTCTCATGGAAAGGAAAGATTTAAAAATCCTTCAAGAAAATCTTTTCTAACTGTATTTTTTTTCACAAATCTTTTTTATGTTTCTAGAGGAAAATCGTTCATTTGAAAATGCTTTAAGTGAATCTTCTGTAAGATTTTAAGATTGTGCACTTTGCACTTTAGATTTAAAATTGTAATTGATTGTGCGGTAGTACTTCAAATTTTGAATTGTATGACTTGCAAGTTGCTTCATGGAGTGTATTACGAAGACCCTAGGTACCGGGATCATTTTTCAGCGCACATTCAAAGTGAGTATGGTCTTTGTATACTGTTGCATTCTTCTGTGGGGCGAGTGACATAATCAGGATCAATCATGTCCGATTCGTATTGTGTGAGCGCGGAAAGATAGTCGTATGCAGTCTTGAATGAGTTACCAGCTGGTGAGCTCGTTCCATGATAATCATTTAATATTGTTAAATTCATGTAACTTTCAAACAAAATATGGACGGTTCGTCATTTCAAGTGTCGACATGGACCCTTATACCTGTTTAACATAATTTTAATATACATATTGCTTTTTTCCGTCACTACTAAGATAACCCTTGAATAGTTCGACATCATGAATGTCGACGTACTCTGTTTTGATCTTTTACCAATATCTTTTAACCACGAGATAAAAATGCAAAACTAGATTTAAGCAAGATTCGTATTTTCCTACTTATCCATGAATCACATCACTGACCAAAGGTGCCTCCCAGATATTTTTCCTCCCACACTAATTAACACCCTTCCCATGGTGATTGTGGAGATGCAGAGGTTTTCTCGGTCCTTAGAAGCACAGAATTGTTACACACTAACATTACTTCCCCATCCTAACTGACTGTAAGGACTTGACCAACGTCATTATTGATCAATAGTATGAGAGCTGCAAAAATGTGTACTACAAGAATAAGCTGAAAGTCCCATCCCTTATTCATTTGGATCGAAGTGCAATTCTTACAAGTTCGGATCAATCACGGAGTGGCAACCATTAACAGTTACAGTCAGTCTATGCTATGCTATGACTTGTAGGTAACTTCGTTGAAGTTTTTCAAAGCGCTGAACGAGAAACTTTAAACTTCTCAAGAAAGCTGTAGAATTTCTCAATGCTTTTAAATCTTTTCAAAGTTCTCTTCCAAACATCCGAATACTTTGTGTAGAATCGTTAACATGCATGTCAAATCAAATTGTTTTTCTAGGTCCATAGGAATACTAATTTCATTATGGTCCCGCATCATTTAGGTAAGCTTTATCACACCGGAAGGAACAAGCAGAACCAGAACAACATCACCCTTCATCCACCCCCGCAACGGATGCGACGGATGCTTTTATAGGATCATCTCGTTAGGACTTAATTACAAGGATTAGCCCCGTCTAATTAACCTCTTCCACATCCGTGATCTCTGCACTCATCCACGAGCACAAATTACAACCCACACATTCACACACACGTTGGAATCGGAATCTGGCACAGCCCTAAAATGAGAAAATTGACTTCTTGGAAACTAGTTGGGTCTAGACTTCCGGAATTTGTTCAAATTTTGTGGTGGGGGTAATTGAAATTTTAATTTAAACAACCTAATGAAACTATGTTGTTTTCCACTCAGAAATAATGTTGCTAAATTTAAGAACATAATCCGCTTTAGGATCACCATATATTCCGAAACTGGTCCTCGCTGGCTTGTAAATAAATCCAATTTAGTGTGAAAACATCCCAGCCTCGACCGCATTTCGGGGGCAGCTCAAAAATCCGCGCACGCGAGCTCACCTTAAATGCTGCGGAAATAAAATGCAAATGATAGTGCCTGGGCTGCTCGGGGCTGAGGAAGCCAATTTTCTCGCTTTCTTAGCAAAGCCCCCATCAATGGAATGGAAGAATGCCGAACGAAGAAAAGGTGCACCCTGTATGAGAGGGCGGCACATAGTTGGGTTGCCGCCAGATGACATTAATTAGCCTTGTATAGATATGCAAAACAGGAAAGCATCTTATTTAACACTACATTGTAAAACGGAGCACACACAAACCTTCCGTTTTGGAAATGGCTTCCTGTCCTTGGGGGGGTGGAGAGCTAGGAAAATTGGACTGAAACGAGGCTGCCGTAGAAAGTTGAAGAATTCTGTTGTAAGATTTGGGTTTAGTTTTCAATTCCTCTCTGAGTATAATTTAAAAGCAAAATGGAATGAAGAAAACGTTGTTCGATGATAATTAAGATTGAGATAATAGAAATAGGCAGCTATGAAAGAATATATATCAAATTCAAAAGTGATACGTACTTAAAAACACTATGAACACAGCGACTGCGATGTACTTCAATTCAAAGTTTCTCAGTAAATGTTAGTTGAAAAATACTCTTAGATAGAACCTTTTACCCTTCGCCCTCAATTATCGAAAATGGAAAAGGACCTACATGTTGTGGGCTGAGATTTTCACCCTTCTCCACCCACCTCTTCACCTCCTTCCGGATAACGAGATCCATTCAAGCGACCGAAACCAAAGAGAAAAAATAATTGAATATTTAAATTTCCGTTTTCCCAATCCCCAGCCTCAACTGTGAGTGACTTTTGTGTTCGAGCCACCCGAACCCACACATACTTCACCGGAAGGATTTCGGGCAGAAAAATCTTTATCCCTCAGTAACATGGGGCGAAAGAGAACCGAAGATTTCTGCACCTTGGGTTGTTTTCCCAGCTTTGTTTGCTTTGTTGATTTCCAACCTCACCATCAGACGGAAGTCCTTCCACCCCCTTTGCAAAGTAAGAGAGGTGTTCTTCGGAAAATATGTGTGCATGTTCGAAAAACAAGCTCCTCCTCGGTCTACGCCTGGGGCAGAATTCTTTCTCCACCCACACCAACTCTACTAACGCACTGTGGACAATTTCCGTATAGAATGGCAATTTATAGAGAAAATTTTAGAATGGGGCCAATATAAATTATGAGTTTTCTCAGTAATAATGCATATGCGATTAACGAATAATTACACTGCGGAACACGTTTTTGTCTCAAGCACCAAAATACCACTATTCACTAAATTAAGGGTTGCTGAGTTCATTGCCGTTTTCAAAAATATCATGGCACGTCTAGTTTTCGAGATATTGGCTGTTGAAAATGCAAAATTTGAATGTTTCAGCCAACTTGCATGCAAGTTTGCCAGCTTGTACGACAATGTATTTGCTTTATTTGTCACAGAATTCAAACTTCATGTATGCAACAATAATTATCAACAAAGTTCACAATATTTTGGATGGTAAAATGATATTTTTGGGTGGTTCAGAAAAGTATTGTATTGTGCCATATAAGAGAAACGAAGAATCTTATATGAAGACTGCAAGCATATTGAAAAAAATCGATTTGAACTAAATTTTATCGTAAAATTTCAACTAAATTGTATCTAAATTGAAAGTTCAAGTCCTTTTTAGCATGTTTGGTAGATTATGTCACAAAAAAGTTTGATAAATCATACTTTAAATTTCCTGTAAACATCAATAAAACCGGTGTTTTTTACAACTTTGGCGACCTGTAGCAAAAAATTGTGACGTGCTGGAACATTTCTGAGAACGGCAACAGATTCAGCGACCCAAAATCTACTAGAGACACATAATTTGATCCTTGAGACACGCAAACATGTCATTTTTGTTGCGCTGTGTTATTTATATAAGAACTTACTTTAGCCTGGAATAACTTGGGACAAAAAAGTATAGGATGCGTAAATTTTCTATAAAATATCGAATATATTTTTTTCAGTGTAGTCCTCACATTTAACCAAATTAAAGTACGAATTTTTATTCAATTCTATTGTTAGGACAGCTTTTTGAGTAAGCTTTGAACCGTGTATAGTGATCGTTAAAAAATATAAGTGTAGAACTAGCCCTCGTGTGTTAAAATACACTCAAATAAAGATTTAAAAAAAAAAAAAAAAAAAGTTAAAAAATATTACGATTATGCAGTACATTTTATTCAAATCATACCTGTGCAAACGATAAACTTTATTTTTTTTTAATGTATGCCAAGATGTACTACAATAGATTTTGCTGTATTACTTCATCTTCTTGACATTACGTTCCCACTGGGACAGAGCCTGCTTCTCAGCATAGTGTTCTTATGAGCACTTCTACAGTTATTAACTGACAGCTTTCATTGCCAAAGTTGCCATTTTCGCATTCGTGTATCGTGTGGCAGGTACGATTATACTCTATGCCCAGGGAAGTCAAGGAAATATCCAATACGAAAAGATCCTGGACCGACCGGGAATCGAACCCAGACACCTTCAGCATGTCTTTGCTTTGTAGCCGCGGACTTTAACCACTCGGCTAAGGAAGGCCGCTGTATTAATAAACTTTAAATGATTTTGCTCTAATATTTCAGGAACATTTCAATAGAAGTACTTACCATGGAATGATGTTCAAGATAATCGTATCAGAACAAGTCATTTTTTTCGAATATTAACCACCTGATGACCCATAGTGCATCCCCCGTCGTCGCCGCCAACACCATTTCATTCGCATATGAATATTGTATGCGCTGTGATGCTTCTGGGGATCGTGCGGAATGCTAATGAAACCAAAAAGCTGAGATTGTAACCGAGAATTAACACCCCGAGGGGGGCTGCTGGTGCCTTCTTCGTTCGGCATTTCGGCCGGTAAGGGTACCGAAAGACGTGTTCATTGCTTGTAAATACCGTACCGATTCGATGAGTTTATTCCAAGGACCGATCGCTCCGTACGTGGAATGGGTGGTACATTTCTAACCGGAGAGGTGAAATCTATTTTCGATTCTATTGTCAAAACATTGAGCTTTGGCACCGTTGTGGAGACTTAAAAGGTATGCACATAAGAGAGCATGACAGAAGAAGGTGGTTGTAACGACTTGGAATTATGTAGTTTCCGTGTGTCTCTTGGTGTTCGAGAAAAATGGCATCTGAACATGAAGTGCAGTACAACTTCAGCAGGACAATGTGGTAATGTCTTTATGAAGTCAGTTACTTTAATTTTGCTGGTCCAATGTTGCTCAAGACCGCTACTGCGTTGCAATGTTTCACCGATTCACTTTACTCATGGCTCTAGAATGTCTCACGTTACCTAGGCCTTCTCCATTTAGTCCATACACCTAGCTCGCAGAGCTCAGTGTCTGTGATTTTTTTCTTCTCCTCTATATGTAATTTTCAAATACATTGCTAAAGATGATCTCAGACACACGAAGTTTAAAAACTTTTAGCGTTTACCGACCCTTCTCCTACATTGTCCACGTCACGTGCCCGAGAAAGACTCTTAAAGGTCTTATAGGGATGTTGTACATAGTATTTGGTGGGGATTATTTTTTATTATCGTACAAATTGGGCCGAAGGGTCTCAGATTTTCATGAAACTTTTTCCACAGGCAGGGCTCATGGATATATGAATAAAAAAAAAATTGAGAAAAATTCAGGGTCGCCTATTTTTCCGGAAAACTCAGGTGGAAATTTTTTGTTTTCCCTTGACACTACTTACTTTGAAAAATCATAACTCAAGAACAAAGCATCATAGAAACAAAGTTTTTATATGAAAATTTAAACAAATTTTCTCAAAAATCCAAAAAAATATGAACTGGAAAAAGTTTTCCACAAAATTTTCCACCGTTGGGAAAATTCGTAAAGAAAAGCCGGAAAAACTATGCCCGAACTCGTGGAAAATTTTCAAAAAAATATTTTCGAGAAGGTAATTTTATAAGCTTTAATCACTGAAATTTTTGGAATGCACTTTTTTTTCGTTTTTGAGTTATGGCCAATTTTCTGAAAAATGTCCAGATGTGCCATATAAGACTTTTCTTTGAAAAATCATAACTCAAGAACAAAACATTGTAGAAATAAAGTTTTTATACGAAAATTTAAGCAAATTTTCTCAGAAATCTAAAAAAAATATGAACTGGAAAAAGTTTTCCACAAAATTTTCCACCGTTAGGGAAATTCATAAAGAAAAGCAGGAAAATCTATGCCCGAACTCGCGGAAAATTTTTATTAAAATATTTTTGAGAAGGAAACTTTATAAACTTCAATTCTAGTAACTTTTAGGATGTCCTTTTTTTGGTTCCGGAGTTATGGTCAATTTTGTGAAAAATGACCATATTAGCCTTTTCTTTGAAAACCCATATTTCAATCGAAGCATCAGAAAAACAAGGTTTTTTTATCAAAGCAATTGCAAATTTTCTAAAAGATCTGAAAGAAACGATATGGGATTGGTTTTAATGAAGTATAAGTCGGATTGGATTATATTTTTAATGAAACATTACACCGTTAAGCAAAGCTGAAAAAACTGTTTCTTTTCCATTCCAAGGGATTCTTTCTTTTCTATGGAACAAATAAGATTCTTTTTATATTTTTCTTTAATTTTATTTATTCAATTATTCAGTACATAACTTACCTTTTATCTTAAAACTATCTATTTTTTCAACCGGGAAGATTGCCTTGGGTTGCTACCACCAGAAGATTTTCGTTTCTTTGTAGTATTAAGAACAAAGCATGCTGTATTTTCTTGGTTTTCATGTGCATCTGAGAATTCACTCGCAAAAATGCTTCGTTCGTCTTTTGGAATAAATGAATGATATTTTTTGTTCCAGGAATTGGAACAAGGTTAGAAAATCTCTCCTGAAGTAATTTTTCAGCCTCTGAATAGTCATTTTCAGTTGCATAGATGAATTCCCAATCTTTTTTAAATTGGTCTTTCACCTTTTGCGACACAGCCCAGTCAAAAAATTGTTTGGCGTTATTAATTTCCGCTGACTTTCTAATACTAGTATCTCTAGCCATTCGCTTAATATTGCCACCGATACCATCACATGGACCTTTTCCATGTGAGGTTGGGAAAAAGTGCCATTCTACTCTAATTTCAAAATCATTTTCATGGTTGCATACATTTTTGAAATTTGATTTATTTTTGTACTGCTCTCCGCAACCATCAGAAAGATAAATGATTTTTTCAAGCTCAGGAAATTTATTTTTCAATCTTGAAATTAGTTTTGTTTGAAAAGCATAAACTGATGTCGTGTTATGCTTTTTTATGTCAGTAATTACAACAAAATTTAAGACTTTGATCGAAGATTTGTCTTTGAAATAAATTACAAATGGATGTATTGTTACTTGAGGTCGTACAAAATAATGGCTTTGAATGGAATCTTGTATCACGCACAACTAATTTTCCGCGAAATCCATCTGGCACATTATTTCTTTGTTTTCAACTAGTGATTCCTTTTTAGCGCTTATAAATTTATTTTGTTTATCTACTTTGAATTGATGCACAAGAAACTTTTCTGTGAGATTTTTCAAGTTTTCTATAAAATCATTTACATTTTCCTCTTTGTTGATAGTATCACAACGAGAAGAAATAATCCAAAAACAATACTTAATTTCTCCAACGTTGTTTTCATCTAAGCGATTGGCAACAAAATCTAATTTCTTTAATTTACAATGTACTATCTGGACATATCATTTGACTAGTCAAAAAGGTGTTAAGTTTTTTTTTCTGTATTATGAACTTCAAAGCAATTAGTTTTTTTCAATGCATCAACCATGAATTTCATATTCTCATGTATCATGCAAACACAAACATTCATGGCCGATGAATCCTTTGTATAAACACATTGTTTTGGTTTAAGTTTCCAGAACGATGTGAATGAGACAGATTCCTGTTCACTCTTACAGGTTTCCAAATATTGTTTATATAAAGTATCCAAAGGGTCAAGCAAAAGGCGTTTTTGAACATTTTGGCGCACTACATTGCACAGTGGTCCAGGAATCAGTTTTACGCGGAAAGATGAATTTTGAGCTTTAGAATGAAACATTAGACAAAAACGGTCTTCTACAAAGTTGTTTGTATTAGTAAGGTCTTTTGTTTGGTGTTATTGAAAATTAGGGTGGACCACATTTTCATAGAAATTGTGTAACTAACTTTCTTATTTGTAGAAATTATACTATACATGCTTCAGCAAAGTTGTAGACCATTCAATTTCAAGCAACTTTGGCAAAAAAAGTTTTTTTATATCTCTTAAATTGACCGATTTAGAGCTATTTTACTACGGTGACATAGGGTGGTCCGAAAAAAATTGGTTTTCTGGCTCTAGAGTTTTCAATTCAAATTTCTCATCAAAGTAGTCTATGAAACACTTTTAGAGCTTGGAAAAATGCGTAGTTTGGTGAGTGAAGAAACTCGTTATCTCTTTCCGTATGGGAGTTATTGTTGTTTTTCTCTCAAAAACATACCTATTTTGATTGTGAATATTTTTGATTGGGGCAAACATAAAAAATATCTTTTGACGGCATTCAAAAGACAAAAAAAAATTGTAAATTATATCAAAAAATTACAGATGTGTTATTTTTGTAACTCTAATAAAATGCCCTTAAAAACAAATGATTTTAAGCAGAAAAACTTTAATAACTTTTGAACTAAAAAAGATATCATCAATCTTTTTGCATGAAAATTTGCGTTTTGTTAAGTTCAAAAAGTCGTTCATAGACCGCTTTGACGAGAAATCTGAAATAAGAAAGATAGGGCTTTAAAACTATTTTGAAGATTTTCATAGTATGTATTTCTTTATTATTTTGCATTTTGAGCATGAAAATAAAATTTTAGACAAAAATGATCTTCTACAAAATTGTTTATAAAAATTTAGGCTTTCATACTGAGTCATTCAAAACTAGGGTGGTCCCATCATATAATCAACTTTTTTATTTGCAAAAATACTGGTATATACTCTTAGGCAAAGCGGTAGAACTTGGAATTTTGACCAACTTTGCCAAAAAAAGTTTTTCTGTAGCTCAAAAGTTGACCAATCTAGAGCATTTTTTCCTAATCATCAAAGGGTGGTCCAACAAAAATCAGTTTTTCAATTCTAGTGTTTTTAATATTAGTTTCTCGTCAAAGTCATCTATGAACGACTTTTAGAACTTAACAAAACGCAAATTTTCATGCAAAAATATTGCTGATATCTATTTTAGCTCAAAAGTTATTAAAGTTTTTGTGATAAATAATGTTTGATTTTCAAGGTGTTTTATTAGAGTTACAAAAATAACACATCTGTAATTTTTTGATATAATTTACAATTTTTTTTTGTCTTTTGAATGCCGTCAAAAGATATTTTTTATGTTTGCCCCAATCAGAAATATTCACAATCGAAGTAGGCATGTTTTTGAGAGAAAAACAATAATAACTCCCAAACGGAAAGAGATAGCGAGTTTCTTCACTCACCAAACTACGCATTTTTCAAAGCTCTAATAGTGTTTCATAGACTACTTTGATGAGAAATTTGAATTGAAAACTCTAGAGCCAGAAAACCAATTTTGTTCGGACCACCCTATGTCGCCGTAGTAAAATAGCTCTAAATCGGTCAATTTAAGAGATATAAAAAAACTTTTTTTGCCAAAGTTGCTTGAAATTGAATGGTCTACAACTTTGCTGAAGCATGTATAGTATAATTTCTACAAATAAGAAAGTTAGTTACACAATTTCTATGAAGATGTGGTCCACCCTAATTTTAAATAATACCAAACAAAGGACCTGACTAATACAAACAACTTTGTAGAAGACCGTTTTTGTCTAATGTTTCATTCTAAAGCTCAAAATGCATCTTTCCGCATAAAACTGATTCCTGGACCATAGTGCATTGGGTAACCTAATAGATATGGCATCTTTCAAGCCAGGAAATGGCCGACTGATATCATCCCTTAGGTAAAAATTTGAAACTATGTCTTGGACATCTGATCCATGCGAGTGTCGTCCTACTTTTGAAAGTGGTTGAATCCCAAAATTGTATTTTTTTGATTCAGTTATAACGTGTTGAGACACGTCAAAATGAGCTTAAACTTTGGCATATGACCAATTCCTAGGAAGTAATTTTAGAAGTTCAATTTGCTTGTCAGGTTCGGCTTTTGTAACAGCTGAGTTCAAATTTTATAAAACGGAATTAAAATCCTCTGTAACATCGACAATATTAGGCGGAAACCAAGTCTTTATTTTACTCAAAATTTGATTGAACATTTCGTCCATAGAAGCATTGCGATAGTTACTACTAGAAGCATCCAAACGTGAAGATTTTACTTGAAAAGAAATTTCCAAGAATTTAGCAAGCTCTTGTATTTTTTGTACATTATTTATAGAACCAACTGACTCACCCGAGGAAGGAGTTTCCTTTGGCGACGCCAACGAAGATAGTGGTGAAACTTGTTCCTCAAACGCCATTGCTTCTGGAAGATCCGTTACGAGAGCCTTCTGGTCACCGGTAATGGAGCACTTCACGCAAATTTTCATCTTTTCCGTAATCCACCGAACTCCATGCGAATGAAGCTTACTGATGAGGCCTTGGCTGATCGATCGTAGATTTGACCTTACTGATTTGTGGCCGTCCAGTCCGAAGGGGTTACAGCATAAAGAATTGTATTCGTAATATTGAACTTTGTCCATTTCAACAGCTTCGGGAAAACTTTTTTCACTTTACAAAAAATAATAAAGAGGAATATACAGCTGATAGACAACACTTGCACTTTCTCACTGCTCTTTGTAAGTTTTTGGTGAACTTATGATTCTCAAGCCATTTCAACGCTTTAAACTTGAATTGTTAAATACCTATTTGTCATATTGTCTACCCATTTATTTAACTGTCAATTTTGTAGTTACCTAACAGGAAAAAATTGCCTACATTCTAATTGAAGAAAACTTTGTTTCTATGTAGTTTCGTTCTTAAGAAATTATGTTTATGAACTTATGAATTTGTAAATATATGGTTCAAACAGCTCATCCTAGCAATATTTGATCATGTTTTAGGAACGAAAAATGAGCGTATTGAAAAATATTGTAGGATTGGATCTAATTGATCGCTCTTTTCAAATATACTTTGTTTGAAAGCTGGAATAGCTAATCGGGTTTTCATTATTTGTTTTCATAAACAGTGAAAAATGTCCTGGGAAACTGATTCCATTTCAAAAATTTCATATTTTTGAGATAATTTGAATCCGGTTCGACAAGTCATGATGAGTCTTGAGTCATGATTTTTAAACGAAAAGGCATGTATGGCAGATCTTTGCATTTTTTACAAAATTGACCATAGATCAGGAACTAAAGAAAAGTACATCCTAAAAGTTACAAGAATTGAAGTTTAAAAAGTTTCATTCTTAAAAATATTTTATTAAAAAATTTCCGCGAGTTCGGGCATAGATTTTCCAGCTTTTCTTTATGAATTTCCCCAACGGTGGAAAATTTTGTGGAAAACTTTTTCCAGTTCATATTTTTTTTGGATTTTTGAGAAAATTTGCTTAAATTTTCATATGAAAACTTTGTTTCTACAATGTTTCGTTCTTGAGTTATGATTTTTCAAAGAAAAGTCTTATATGGCACATCTGGACATTTTTCACAAAATCGGCCATAACTCAAAAACGAAAAAAATATGCATTCCAAAAATTTTAGTGATTAAAGCTTATAAAACTACCTTCTCGAAAATATTTTTTTGAAAATTTTTCACGAGTTCGGGCATAGTTTTTCCGGCTTTTCTTTACGAATTTTCCCAACGGTGGAAACTTTTGTGGAAAACTTTTTCCAGTTCATATTTTTTTTTTATTTTTGAGAAAATTTGCTTAAATTTTTATATAAAAACTTTGTTTTTACGATGCTTCGTTCTTGAGTTATGATTTTTCAAAGTAAATAGTGTCAAGGGAAAACAAAAAATTTCCACCTGAGTTTTCCGGAAAAATAGGCGACCCTGAATTTTGACGTTAACTACGTCTTACGGCAATATACTGGGTGTCAATTGAAAATCTAAAATTTTGCGACCGTCACGAAATTATGAAAGATTTTGAACGCTAATAACTCAGTCATTTATCTATAGATTTTAAAAATTTTCCCACCAATCAGTCGGAAATGTATACAGCAATTTTCTCGAATGGAGAAAACTATTGAATTTCGACAATAAACTATTGAAAATTTGGAAAATGTCGACCCCTTTCTTACGCAACCAATCACGTGCAAGCAGTTTTCCACGCTTCTTTTGCGTTCCGCTTCGCACTATAAAAGCAGACCGATTCCTGCTTCTTCGCTCATTCTTCTTTTTGCCGTCAGAAAAAGAAGTTTTTTGTGAACATGGTCGGCGAGCAAGTCTCGAGTGCCTTTCGCATTCTCAGCTCAGTTTTCAATGGAACGCGAATGGAACTACAACACGCCGCCACGACTGAAGCCGCTTGTTGAAGCGCACATCGTCATCGCCACCGCAAAGCTCACCGGGCGAGGAGGATTTGTACCAGTGCGCCGTCAAAATGTGTCAGTGTTACGCAAATTCAACATTTCAATCGGCCCTTCCCAGATCCAACAAATGTGTTTTAAAGAGTCGATTGTGTAACATTCCTTAATTTGTTCGAGATGGCTGAAGAAAATCGACCAGAGCCGCCAAAATGTGTCCGTGTTACGCAAATTCAACAATTCAATCGGCCCTTTCCGGAGCCAACAAATGTGTTTTAAAGAGTTAATTGTGTAATATTCCCTAATGTGTTTATCACATACTTGCTATAATTTCTTAATTCATCTCATAGCAGCATACAATAATTGATTTATTACGAATAATTGGCAATACGGCAATTTGAGGATGTTTCCGAGGACGCTGCTGCAGTGCCGTCGGGATGCAATAATAGCATAATGCTAATCTTGTAATTCCCTTACCCAGACATCAGTTTCATATAGCCTATTTCCCAGATAAGAAAACGAAGAATTTGAAAGGAGGAGCATCACCTGCTATTCTAAGGGTATAAAGCATCCCTTTTTCGTTGAATTCGGTTTCATTCTGTTTTCGCTTTCGAGCTGGTAAGAGCTCCTGCAAACCTGCTCAGCTCCTCGCTACCAGAGGCAAGCTGTGTGTACGAGATGGCTGAAGAAAATCGCCCGAAGCCGCTTGTTGAAGCGCACATCGTCATCAGCACCGAAAATCTCACCGGGCGAGGAGGATTGCAACCATTGCGCCGTCAAAGTGTGTCCGTGTTACGCAAATTCAAAAATTCAATCGGCCCTTTTCAGAGCCAACAAATGTGTTTTAAAGAGTTGATTGTGTAATATTCCTTAATTTGTTCGAGATGGCTGAAGAAAATCGACTAAAGCCGCCGAAATGTGTCCGTGTTACGCAAATTCAACAATTCAATCGGCCCTTTCCAGAGCCAACAAATGTGTTTTAAAGAGTTGATTTGTAATATTACTTAATTTGTTCGAGATGGCTGTAGAAAATCGACCAAAGCCGCTTGTTGAAGCGCACATCGTCATCAGCACCGAAAATCTCACCGGGCGAGGAGGATTGCAACCATTGCGCCGTTAAAATGTGTCCGTGTTACGCAAATTCAACAATTCAATCGGCACTTTTCAGAGCCAACAAATGTGTTTTAAAGAGTTGATTGTGTAATATTCTTTAATTTGTTCGAGATGGCTGAAGAAAATCGACCAAAGCCGCAAAAATGTGTCCGTGTTACGCAAATTCAACAATTCAATCAGCTCTTTCCAGAGCCAACAAATGTGTTTTAAAGAGTTAATTGTGTAATATTCCCTAATGTGTTTATCACATACTTGCTATAATTTCTTAATTCATCTCATAGCAGCATACAATAATTGATTTATTACGAATAATTGACAATACGGCATTTTGAGGATGTTTCCGAAGACGCTACTACAGTGCCGTCGGGATGCAATAACAGCATAATGCTAATCTTGTAATTCCCTTACCCAGACATCAGTTTCATATAGCCTATTTCCCAGATAAGAAAACGAAGAATTTGAAAGGAGGAGCATCACCTGCTATTCTAAGGGTATAAAGCATCCCTTCTTCGTTGAATTCGGTTTGATTCTGTTTTCGCTTTCGAGCTGGTAAGAGCTCCTGCAAACCTGTTCAGCTCCTCGCTACCAGAGGCAAGCTGTTTGTACGAGATGGCTGAAGAAAATCGACCGAAGCCGCTTGTTGAAGCGCACATCGTCATCCGCACCGCAAATCTCATCGGGCGAGGAGGATTGCAACCAGTGCGCCGTCAAAGTGTGTCCGTGTTACGCAAATTCAACAATGCAATCGACCCTTTCCAGAGCCAACAAATGTGTTTTAAAGAGTTAATTGTGTAATATTCCCTAATGTCTTTATCACATACTTGCTATAATTTCTTAATTCATCTCATAGCAGCATACAACAATTGATTTATTACGAATAATTGACAATACGGCAATTTGAGGATGTTTCCGAGGACGCTGCTGCTGTGCCGTTGGGATGCAATATATTTTCTATTGTTAAGGAATGATTCAAATATTACGTAACGCAAAATTTTATTTTGAACATATATATTTTCTAAATTCACAAACTATTACATTCTGGATTATAACTAAAGGAAGGTTGCAATTATGACATTTGACTATAATACAAATGCAGCAAATTAAATGGCGTAGTTAACGTCATGCGGTCGTGTCTTGTACACAACCCCCACTGATTTTTCTCAATTTTTTTTTTATTCATATATCCATGAGCCCTGCCTGTGGAAAAAGTTTCATGAAAATCTGAGACCCTTCGGCCCAAACCCGTACGGTAATAAAAAAAAATCCTCTGGTACGAAGATGAAGTTTACCAGACCTCAAGATCTCACGGAGTCCTTGCAGACAAGTTTAAACTGAATAAGTTCCGATCCAAAACTTACTTTCCCAGCTGCCTTATTGTAGGTGTTTGGAAGCATCTTGGACTTCATTTAACGACTACCGTAGAAGTGTACGATCTTTTCCTTCCTCACCCTTTGTATATTTTTCCCCAGAAACTCGAGATTAGATCGGACAGGGATGATCCAAATATTAAGTAGCGTAAAATTTATCAGTCTTAGACCCCCTCCTTTCCTTATTTCGTTCCGTAATATTTGAACGCTCTTACACGACACGATATTCGACCGATTTCCGCTACCCAACCCAAACGAATGATGCAAAACTATGCGATTTGCCGTTCAAGGAGCACATGCTCCCTTTATCTTTCATTTGCACTGTGCTTGCATCTGTGGCGTGGCGCGCAAAACAGGACACGTATCAAAAGCCTTACACGCTTGTCAAGAGGGATTAGATTTCAACTCACTTTGGAACAAAGTGGAACTGCTCAAAATTGAGTAAAGCCATTGTTAATCACTTAAGAGTAACATTGTAAAATGTCAAAATTAGAATAACACTTACTCACTTCGTTCAATCTGAAATTTGCGAAAGTGAGTAGATGTCACTCACTTCAGAAATAACATTTTGGGAAATAAATTTATTATTTTTATTTATAAAAAGAATCAGAAAAGAACGTGGTAGCGTAAGGAATAGATTCCCTTCGAAATTCTAGTTTACTTTTCACTGCACTCGCGATCATACTAGCGGACTTTCGGACGCGAAAGGAACGAAGATGAGGAGCACTTGATATAAGCGTATATTTCTCCTCATGGTCAAACACTAACTGGCTAACTACATGAAATATGATCTTTGATCTAGTTTTACCGATCTAACTATCTCCTTCCATCGTTGATTGAGCGTGAGTGCCACCTATTGCGACCGACTAGAGAGAGATGAGATATTAACTCTGAGAATCAAATTCAACTATTGTTACCTACGTTTGCAATACAAATTCTAATTTTACAATATTTCCATTGTTCAGTTGATTGTTCACATGAATAATAAGTTTCAACATATTCGAAAAGCAGAACATAATAATAAAATTGTGATATTTGTGTCCAAATTTTCGCTTCTCTAGAATGGATCCCCGGAGGATATAAATCTCTGAGAGATCAATTTACGAAGACGTCACGCGGAAACTTCCAGCGGGAAGAAACCCTAAAGTTTCGCTGTAAACTGCGGGCCGTGTTTACTAAAAAAAGAACGATTTTGCTGCGCATTCATCACCTCAATATTCAGCCGGTAAACATTCATTCACTGGATGTTGATCTGGATGTCATTTTTTGTCCACACGGCCCGCATTTAGAACGGATAAAAAAAAGATAGTCGACAAGGAAAGAAGACTGTGGATAAGTCCATTGAGGGTAGTCATGGAAGACGTAGTTTAAAAATATGTTTGACCGTGCCAGTAGTACCGGACCGGAAAGGCTGTAAAGAATTGATGATCAGTTCATTAAAAAAAAAGTATAACGGTAAAACTTGCTGTACATAAACTTTTTTCTTGCGGTTGTTCGATCAAAACCAGGACTTGGTTAATATCAAAAACTCCGATCTCGCTTCACTTGATGTCAGGATTAATAATAACAGTAACAATTAATCATCTATTGCACAATTTGCATGATTCGTTTTAGGTAATTCTACAGATTTTGAGAATTTGTTCTACTACTAATACATTTTCTTACAACAATGTTTAGTCCTAAACTTGCCCTGTCCATAGGTGATGGGATTGACGGTGATTAATCAAGTGATTACATATTGTTGATATTGTGAAAAAATACTCTTATGCTAATATATTGATCGCGAAAATTTATCGTAATTATAACTTATAAAATGTAAGCTAGTCTAATAATGGCATGTGTTTCAATGCTTAAATATATTTTACACTTGATTTATCACACCTTCAGCATGAGTTTAGTTACTGTCGCATGATCTAACACCAGATAACTACGCGTAATGCTGGAGGGACCGGCAGGGCCTACTACCAGTCTCTACTAACACTCAAATCACTAACAAGACTGGGAAACCAACGATCACCTTCTTCAGTAGCACTATTTTTAATAGTAGTATTAGTTCAATATACATAAATCTTTTTCAGTAGATCACGAGGCGCAAGAGTGGGTGCGGGTTGTCTCTGCGTCTCACAGGTCATTGAAAATAGGCATTTATGTTAGGTTTACTAACAATGTAGTAATTATTACCTTAGTAATACCGTAAGGTGCCGTAATTCAGCGCATTGCCTAAATCCGTAAGCGTATTTGGTCCAAAATTTGTCGAAATTTAAGAAATTTTTTGAAATTTGCCCATACCGCTATTGGTATATGCTGGTAATGCATCATAATTCCAATTAAAATTATCATTAACTATAATTTACGATTTTTGAGAAATATTGCAAAATGTTCTTAATTACGGCATTTTACGGTCTTGCGTAAGGTAGGTTGTAGCGGTATTAGAGATAGTTTAGTAGTGTTACTGATATATGTATAATAATTAGAAAACTTATGGCACTGTTGTTACTGAAATGTTTTATTTTTAAATATCTTTAATATAATATTGTTGAACAAAATGCTGTAATTTATAACTTATTTAATTCTCTAAGCATTTTTGCACTACTTTGCATTTATCACACCAACACTGGCGACATTAGCGTTCTTTCAGTAGTATTTCTGTTATGTAGTAGTAACCTCTATCGTTTTTATTCTAACGATCAAAACATAATTACCGTGAGCGTAGTAGTGGAAATAACATAGAAGTAGCTTTTGTATTAGTAGTTAAGGTATCATGGTATTAGTTCCCTGTCCTTTGGTTCAGAAAGGGGTATGGGCGCGTTCTGTCAACTCGGTCGAGGCAGATTTCTTGTGTGAACAAGTTACAACATGGACGTTCTAAAGTTCCAGAATGAAGTGTTGTGCATTTGAAGATGGGATGGATTCGCGTTCGTGCTTTACTTCTGCTTATCTATAAAGTTATATACAATAACTGACCCTTAGCTTAACTATTTAAATTAACAGTTGCAAATACAATAATCGTTTTGAGCTTACTAACATGTCGTCGCGTTAATCTTATCATAATGATCTTATATCTACATCCGTCGAACCATTCTGAATGGCCGTTGTGAGAATATCACCAAGAACTTCTCACATGCAATAAAGCTGGATTGTCATACATTGAAGTATCAAGGTTCTCGCTCTTTCGGATTCATTTTTTGTTGTTTATCATTAGTTTCAGGGATTGTTATCGTGGGAATCCAAAGAGCGAATTTTGTATGACTTCAATGTACGCCAATACTGCCATAAAGCATGTAACAATCACTAACATTCCTTCTCTCTTTATCCTTGTTTTCATATCTAACCCGCTTCGAGGAATAATTCATCGAAGAGGAAAGGCATCTCTTATCATGGCAGCGTAATGGCCGAGAAAACGTCGGTTTGCGGTCGCATCTCTCCATCCTCGGTTCTGTCACACGCTCGTCAAATCAATACGCACTTGATCCGTCCACCAAGCTTGCTGCACTCTACGCCTTTGTTAAGTATAAAGTTTCTGTAATCATTGAATACTAATTGAAAGGTAAATCAAATGAACTTATTATTTAACTAATAACAAATTTGTTCCACAGGGCGATTTACAAAACACCACACAAAATCCCTCCTTTCACATATCCTTAGGCAAAACACTTCACTACCGTTATATGTATGACTGATTCATGTTTTTTCGACCTTGCATCATTCATACGTGTAGGGGAAGTCTAGAGTAAAAGCAAAACTTAAAGAACCTTCTGGTCAAAGATGTTGCGTTGCCTACTTCCAAAACTCCAAATCCCCCGGTGTATTATGGACGGTATGAGTTTTCAAACTTATGCTGGAGACTTGGCCCCTGACCCCCTTGTGCATCAATAAAATAAAATAAAATAAAATAAAATAAAAAACAATGTTTAGTCCTAAACTTGGAAGCCGAAATTTCAACAAATATTTGACATTTATAAAATGAGTCAAATACAGGTATTGAATCCTGAGAAAATTGAGAGAATCTCTCACGTATCGCTCTCTGTAACTATCATAACATGCTGCACATTATGAGAGACTGTTTATCGTATACTGCTACAAGTTTGATCAGATTGGGGGGTTAGTAGTGCATGATAAAACCCCTCTAAACATGCTCCAAGCCTGGGGGACACTGTTGTTATTGGAAGTTCGTGGATTGTTTATCGTGCCAGTAAAGAAAAACGCCTATCCCCAATGGTAAACAAGCGAGAAAAATGGATTTTATCATCGCTCTCTCGTTGGGGCTCTCGCTCGCTGCTTCCATTTATCAGACTTGTTACACCTTGCGATACAATGACGATCGTGGACCGCAACAGATGGGATGTTTTTCTTTGCTTGCTTTGATCGTGCTTCATTCTCAAATGAGAGCGAATTCTGCAACGTCTGGTCAAATATGTTAGTGTTTACTCAAAATTGAGTAAGGTCATTTTCTTTCGTGATTGAGCACTCAGGCAAATGGACTATCGATAAACATAGGAACCCCTTATGAAAATTCGCCACAAGAAATCGGATTGAAATTCATAAATCTGTCTTATGAAACCAGAATTTGAAAACAAAAAACATTTTCGCGGTAACCTGGAATCGAACCAAGAACCTTGCGATCGATAGGCCCGAGCGTACACCACGCGCCTATCGACGCCTTGATGTGAAGTGATGCTAAAACGATACATAAAGCGTTCGTATTGCAATAATCGTTCCACCTTTCGTAAGGCAAAATGTATGAAATTCGATAGTCCAGTTCGCTGCGTGAGCAACAAGTTACTTACTTTGATAAAATAGAGGTACTCACTTTTGACAGCTAGTATGAAAGTTCAAAAGTGAGCCAAAGTTACTCTCTGTTGAGTAGATTTGAACGAGCGTGTATAGGCCTTTTCATGTGACATGCATTTGTTTACATCGGTGGAAGACCGGTACTAACACGGTACTGTCATCTCCATAGAAGAACTGTCAAAGAGCTTTCCGATCAGCTGATTTGAAACGTCTTGTGAATAGGCCTATAATAGGCCTTTTCAAGATACGTTTCAAATCAGCTGATCTTGAAGCACATTGACAGTTCAAGAGTGTGCTAGAATAAGAGCGTGAGTCGCATGATTGATTTCCCTTTACGCCCCTCTCTTCTATTAATAAAGGTGACAAGATGCAAATTTGTCAGCATTTTTTCACCTTGGGACGCAATATTGTATCACTGCCAAGCGGTCTGGAGTGTCAAGCGTTACCATAAAGCCGAGATACGAACGAAAGAGAATTAAAGAGAAGAATCAGACCGTTCTTTCTACGGGTCACTCAGGCATTGCGGAATTCGTTCTCAATGGATCAATGCACGCGTGCACTCATTGACGTTTGAGCGGAGCCGTGTTATTTACGTGACCATGGAAACAAGTGAATTCGGCACCGCTCAAATGTCAAATTAGTGAACTCGTGCACTGGTCCATTGATTGTGAAGCACGATCAAAGCAAGCGAAGGAAAAAAAATCATTTGTAGCGGTCCCATGGACCGATGCACGAGTTCACTAATATGACGTTTGAGCGGTGCCGAATTCACTAGTTTCCATGGTTACCGGAATAACACGGCACCGCTAAAACGTCAAATAATGAACCCGTGCATCGGTCCATAACGGCAATATATCACAAATCTTATCATGTTTGATTAATAAGAACAGCGAACGAGAGCCCCAACGGGAGAGCGATGATAAAATTCATTTTTCTCGCTTGTTTGGCGTCTTATTTTATGGAGCCCACAAACGCTCAGACGGTTTGACCAACATTGTCTTAACAGATTTAACAATACAAATAATGAATAAAATTTTTGTTTCGATTCCATTTTCCATATAAAAACTATCATAAAACATAATATGTAGATTTTCGCATTTTTTTTGTTGGCCATACTGTATCAAATGATCTCGGCAAGTCTAGTAAACATGTGATTGTTATTTTTTTCGAATTCTGTGGCTGTGTGGGGAGATATTTCTATGATTTTTGGCAATAATCGTACACAGATAAAAATATTTAAATTTCAATGTAGCGTAAACAGAAGAGTATAGTAAAAGTCTGAGAGAGACTCGCGAAGAGGAAAAATATCAACGTCATATGCAGCCCAGTTTCCCCTCTCACGAAACGTCAAATGCAGCCCACCGTTTTTATGACTGAAAAAGTGAAAAGTATTGTGTTCAAAATAAACTGTTATTAAAAACCTCAGTCGGCGGAGCAGTTTTTTCCAGAGTTGCTGATAAATCTAAGCAGAAGATTAATTATTTCTAATGTCTGTTACGTTTGCTGGCATGAAAATTCACTCAAACAGCTATCTATGAATCGATGTGATGCAAACTCAATCATTTTTTGCTGAGAAGTTCATGTGAGGATTTGAACAGCATGCGCATAATTGGTATAAACACAAAGTGGAATAAGAAAAAAAACTCGGCAATCACAGAAAAAGAAGACCGTCTTCGCGAGTCTCGTCTCAGGTAAAAGTAAATCAAATTAATTTATTGTTACAGCATCACGTTTAAATTTCAATAAAAGATGCTTCAATGTTGCACGATCGTGTAAATTTAAAGTGCATTCGATTGAAATATAAGCGATTTGGCGTTGATGCTCCAAATATGTGCATGAAAATAAACTGAATTTTACAACATATTTTTAGCTGTGTAGAAAGGAAGTATAAGGGATTACTGTTATAATTCGTATGAAGTATTCCGACAAAATTCTTAAATTATGGGGTCTTTGTCGGGGATTATTCTTGACAGTCATTGATATGGAAATGGCTATAGAAATTTCTTCAAACATTCTATCCAGAACTTTGTAGTAGTTTCCTCTAAATATTCTATTTTGAGATTTTCCAGGAATCCATGGGTTATACTAGGGATTCCACCAGAAATGCTTCCTGGGTTTCTACCAGGAGTTTTATCAATAATCTAGAAATTTATCCAAACATTCAACCAGAAATTACTCCGGGGAAAATCCTTTAGGCATACCTTCAGGAGGCATTCTTCCAAAGATTCTTTCAAATGTTCCTCGACAAATTATTCAGGATTTCCTCCAATGATTTCTTCATGTACCAATCCAAAAAATCCTCAAGTGATATCTTCTGAGCATACTCCAAAAATTCCCCCGGAGAATACCAATTTCTTCAAAGATTCCATCAGGAATTCTTCTAGAAGATAAAAAATGTTCAAGCTGTTTAGTGGAAAACCTATAGACAAATGAAAAACTGACTTCGAGTCAAGTACACGACTCTGAAGACGGCCTTACAGTTCAGGTCGAAATATGCGTAACTGTCGAAGGGTATCACATCACGATTTCTTTCAGATACTTCTCAAGAGATTCCTCAAGGAATTCCATAAAGGATTATAGCAGGATTTTTTCAAGGGCTTCCTCCGAGGATTCTTCCTTGAATTTTATCAGAAATCTCTACAGCGATTTTTTTTTCTCATAAAGTTTCTACAGACTACTGCAGGGGTTTATCCAGAAACTTTCCGAAGGAATTTCTTCAGTGATTCATTCAATGCTTCCTTCAAAAAATCCTCCAAAAAATCTTCCAAATATTTATTTAAGAATTCCTTCAGCGGAACTTCAGAAATTACAACACAGATTCCCTCAGGATTCTTTACCTGCTATTCCACTTCTAGAATTTTTTTAAGAGGTCGTTCAAGAAATCTCTCCCAAAAAATAAATACAGGAATTTATCAAAATTCCACCAGGAATTGCCCATATCAAAAATCTTCCGGAGATTTCAGCGATTATTCCAAACATTCTTCCAGGAATTGCTTTAGGGATTTCTACACGATTTACTCTAGAAATTTCCCCAAAAATTAGAACAGAAATACATGCAAAGATTTACTCCAGGGACTCTTACAGTGATTCCTCCAAGAATTCCTCCAAGGATTCCACCAGGATACCTTTAGGATTCCACAAGAAATACTGCAATAAAAAATCGACAAAATCTCTTACATGGAATTCCACAAGGAATTCCTTTAGATATTCCGCTTGCAACTTTTTTGGAGGTTGTCCCAGGTTATCCTCCGGAGTTTCTTCTAGGGAATGTTCAATTTTTTTTAACTCCTTAACTGTTTTCTTCAAAGATTCGTCTTTGTATCCCTGAAAAGGGAATACAATGCGTTCGTCTTGGGATTTCTACAGGAATTACTTCAAGAATGTAGCATAGATCTCTCTAGGGATTTCTAAAGGATTTTATCAATTAATCAATCCTTTCAGTATTTCTTATAGGATTTTTTTTTTCCAAGGAATCACCCAAGAATTAGCTTAGAGAATACTTTAGGAACTTCTTCATGTATTGCTTTAAAAGTTCTTCCAGAGAAAAAATAAGGAATTTCTCCAGGGAATTCTCTGGGGATCTGTCCAGTGATTTCTTCGGTGATTGCTTCAACACACTTAGATTTTTTTCACGAGCTCTGCTGTGCGAATCTCGGATTTCCGATTTTAACCAAGACCTAACAAATTTACTGATACTTGGCTTTTATTTCCTGAGATCCCAGGAAATTGGTTTGCCGACTACTCGGCTGTGCAGATCTCGGTTAAAATTAGCCGAGATTCGGCATTCTAAATTAGGTGTGAAGGTTTTCTCAAGAAATTGCTCCATGGATTTATCCAGAAAAATAAAAAAAAAACTTCCAGGTCTTGCTTTAGCGACTGAACCTGAAGACATTCAGAGAAATACCTTGTTTAATCCTCTGAGTAAATATCACTAGAATCTCTGGAGGAATAATCCTTTGAATACGTAGAGTAGAAAAAGGAGGAATTTCCAGTTCAATCCTTCGTGGAATTCGTGATCAATTCTCTTGAGGAAATATTTATGGTTTTCTGAATAAAAAAACTCTAGGACTGTGTTTTTCCGTTAGTTACACGGAAAATTAGATATGTTCCAGGAAAAAAATAAATATTCATATTTTCGAAAGTACCTATAAAACTCAAATTTTTATGTAAACAATCAATAGCCAGAACAAACAGGCTTCAAGAAAAAATGGAAGATGGTAGGGGTGTTCATTAATAAAAATAAGAAAAATCTAAAACCAAAATTCATAAATCCACGAATAAAAATAAATCATTACCCAAAACGTGTTTAGATCTCTTCAAGATAACGAAAAATGATATTTAGATCAAAAATAAAAATTTGGGTATTAGGGCCGATTTCTTCACCTTCGCTTAAGCCGTAAACCACGTTTACCCATACGAATAAACCGGGTTTAAGGCCTAAATTTTAAATTTTGAAGTATTTTCTGGTTGAAAATCTGGCAAAACTCTGATAGATATTTCTGGAGGAAATTCTAGCGAACTTATGGTGAAATTCCTTAAAACCTCCGCTCTTGGAAAGTTGCCAATGAAATTATTAGAGAAAATACTGGTGAAGTACCTGAAGGAATCAATGGTAGAATCACTGGTAGAAACACCATAAGAAATTCGTTGTGGAATCCTTGGAGATCATCTGGGCGGAATTCTAGAAGAATTTTTTTCCTGAATGTCTTGGAAGAACCTCTAGAGGAATTTCCGAATTCACGGTAAAATCATCGGAAAAACTTTGATTGAGTTTCTAAAAAAAAAATCTAGTGGAATCCTTATGAGAATTTCAACTGAAATCCTTAGAGGTTTTCCTTAAGGAAATCCTAGCGAATCAGCTTAGTAATTTCCAAATGAAATCCATGAAGAAACCTCTGGTGGAGTACTTAGAGAAATCCCTGGAAGATTTAGGTGGGGGTTTTTAGTTGGAATCCATAGAGAAAATTCTACTTAAACCACTGGACAAAATCTTCATTAAATTTCTGGAGGAACCATGAAAGAGTTAGCGAAAAAATCCATGAAGAAATGTTGGTAGAATTACTAAAGAAATTCCTGATGGAATCACAAAAAGAACTGCTGATGGATTTACTAAAGAAATAGGTTAGAGATTGTGGGAAAACGCTAGTGGAATATATAGAAACAACTTAAGAGCGCACATTTACTACATCAACATGGCGTTGACGCTGCGTTAATCCACGCGTTTTGACTTACCACTCATCAGCATTGGCAGTTCATGGGACGTCGAAGATTCAATTTGACATGCTGACGTCGATGTTCGTCAAACATTGGTTTGAGCAAAATTTTGTATTTTGGCTAACCGATTCGCCAACCGTCAAATCGGTTTCACACGGGCAAATATAGCACCAAAATGATCATCAACCGACGGGGACGGAGTCAATGTTGGTCAAACATTCTGAGTCGTCTGTGGGCTGCATAAAGCTGCTTTGGAAAATTTTAAATACCTCGATTTACAGTTGGCAATTTTAACATCATGAAACTCATAGATAATTTTCACACGGGAAGTTATCAGGCCCCCACTAAGGATTTGTTTTTGTGTTTTCGCATCGTAATAGGCTGTTTTTCAAATCGCCAAACTGTCATGAAACGGCTAACTTTCCTGCACTGAAATATGCAGAGTCGTAGTAGTCAGTACGCAGCTTAAATCTATTGCGTAATGATAATTTTCCAACGCTTTTTCATTACGCAATTGTATTTAGATGCGTAATGAATCATTAAAAAACAATTTACAGAAATTGCAAAAATGTGGTAAATGCATCTCGCCATGGTTCCTGATACCCTTAAGACACCTCGTTCCAGAACTCGATTGTTACAGCACTCGTCGTAATTATCCAACTCGGCGAGCCTCGTTAGATAAATATACGACGCGTGCTGTAAGCATCATCATTCTGCAACTTGTTACGTAAACTACTATTTTTACGTCGACCAACGTACCGTGTAGAAAAAGATATATAAAGAAGACGTAAAAGCCGCCATGTTGCTTCAGAAAACGACGTAAAAACAGCGTTATTTAGTGTAGAACTAGCCCTCGTGCGTTAAAATACACTCTAATAATGATTTAAAAAAAAAAAAAAAAAAAAAAACAGCGTTATTTCATGAAACATGATTTAAAATCACGTTGTTTTACAAAATAACGTAGAAAACCGAGTTAATAAAAAAACGGCGTAAAAAGTCCTCATGTTTTCTAAATTTTCCTGACCATTCGAATACTAATGTAGAATATTGATTTGAATTTAAAAGTAATTTCTTAAAGAAACCTAAAATATACATTTGGAGTAATTCCGGGAGGTATTCAATTTCGTGCAGTTCCCTATTTTTCCTCCACTGTCCTACATTTTGTCTAGGAAGGCAACAATTGCATGATAATAGAACACTACCAACATTCCTAGACTAACAGGTAACAGTTATCAGAAGGCCGGCTCCAAAGGAACATTCCCACCAATTGGGATGTTGGGATGATGAGCCTATTTCATCATCTACCCGATAAGAGAGAAAAGGAAAGGGAAAAATGGGATGACATAAAAAAGGGGTCTCTTGAAGAGGGAAAATCGCAGAAATGAGAACATGTAACTCCATACCATAACGGGTTTAAACAGCGCTCTGAGAGTACAGCAAAACGCATGAGCGTAAGGAGACTCTATAGATTTTGCAATACAAAGCCTCGACATTGAGTTAGCCGAAGCAAGATCTTTTATAGCAGCCTTACTATCTGAACAGGAGTAAATGACTTTACCCATTACGCGCGTTGAAGTGCTGATTGCACTCAACACATAAGAGCCAATATTTCCGCTTGAAAAAGGATGCAGTTTCTACCAAGTGAGTAAAACTGATTCAGCCTTAGCTCACGAGAATGTACAGCAGCACCAGCTTTACCTTCAAGATGGAAGCCATCAGTGTAACATACTATATTGTTTGATATACTTCTTTCCAAAAAGCCTGACGTCCACGCTTACCGTGAAGGAAGTTGTATGGTAAATGTCTTACAAGGTAAGTGAAAAGCAATTGTGAGATCACTTGGAGCAAGGACAATTTTGTCTCAATTCACCAAAAGTGGAAACAACGAAGTGTGTGTAATTCTACGTTCCACTGGCAACAGTGGCGTGGAAATAAACGAACAGTCAGTCAACCTGAAGGTAAAACAAAATTGTTACTACGATTGTTCTACGACAAATTGCGCGTTTTTCTACTATTCCACTCTATGCTGAATATTACGCTTTATTGCCTGCAGGAGGAAAATTCAGATTGAAAACCACTAACATAATCATCGACCGATTTCTCGCTCCCCTCCTCTATCCCTCCTGCCCACTCAAAGCAAGTTCCTCCAAAAAACGATGACACCGCAGGAATTTTAATAGCCTCCGTTGGTAGGTTCCTTCTTCGCCATCAACAATTTCCCGGACGAAACTTCATCTAGCTCCTTGAACTCCAACTCAGCGAAATTGCCTACACCAATTTGAAACTTGCCCTACCATTACTTGGCTGAGTAAAACCGGTCTCACCTCTCCCCATTCCCGGAGTGACATTTGGCCAGCTGGAAAAAGTTGCCCCCCTCAAAAAAGCTTCGCCAGTGGCGAGGATATTGAAAAGTTTTCCACCGCACTTCGGACTCTCTCTCGGCAGGAGAAACAGTAAAAATTCTTCAGGATAAACTTGTCGATCTTTGAAACGCTTTGACGAACGGGGGAATATCTGGAGGCGTTGAAAGAAGGTTGAATCAGTTCCACTGCTTGACTGATTGCGACGGGGTAACCCATTTAATGGACCAATAAAAATTGGAAAAAAAAACAAAAGCAGTAATTCATCATTACAATTTGTGAAATGTTTCATATATAACTTAAATGGTACACCCATACCTCAAACTAGTGTCCTACGAGCTTATATAAATACACGCCACCAGAATTTGAGTTCAATGACTATTTAAGGTTACCAAAGAATCACTAGCTAGCTCATCAGATCTACGAGCGTAACGCAAATCTTGCAAACTAGGAAAATATCTATACAGCCTCATACAGTTCAGCCGTATCTAGTCACCCAACATGCGATATAAGCTGTACGAAATTTCAGCCTCAAATATGCACTTTTGAATTCTTGGTATTTTTTAGAAATTTTAGTTACTTCCCATACTGCTATAAAATGCACACTTGGTACTCCATTTACTTTTGTCGAATATTACAAATATGCAGTTATGGGCAATACAAGCGTAACCGTAAACTCGAAGGTTTGTGACCAACTTCTATAACCATATGTGCTCATAGGAATATATTCCATCGAGTTTTTTTTTTTTCAACGGTCGTTAAAGATTATGCAAGAATAAGTAAAGGCCTGATGATTTCTCATTTTAAATTACAAATTTTGTGGATTTTGTGATGGATAACAGCTTCATTAGCCATGGATTAGTTTTGGATACCCTTTGGAGCATTTTCATGTTATTATAGCCGCTGAAAACTTTTTCCCAGCGATGGAGTGTGGCATGTTTTGAATTATTGAACATCGGAACAAGCACTTGGTCCTGTGGACCGGAGTTGCGAAACGGCAACTGCTTGCTTCGACAAGAAGCAACCTGGTTGGGCTTATTTGCCGTCGTTTTGTCGATTTTTCTCGCCGTTCAAACAGATTTTCTAAATGGTTTGTAAATTTGTTCACTCGAAGTGGTTATTGCGATTTGATTTGTTTGCACTTCAGAAAGTTAAAGGGGAGATGTGACTGACCTGTTGAAAATGGGAAGGAGATTGTGGCTTGGCGCTTTAGTTGCTGGAGAAAGTTTCATCAGTAGAAAATTGTACCAGAAAAATCTTCATCATGTTTCAAAATGACAAATATTCCATGAGTCTATCTCTGTATAAAGTCTGGCTCATGCGATCAACAAAAAACAGTCTTTGAGCAATATTTTTCAAGCAGGGTAGGTGTACCAGTTATGGATATATTGATTCCCTATTTCGCCATACGGGATATTTTGATTATCTTCAAATTTTTAATCATTCTGTGTGTTAAAGTAGTTTGATATCAAATATATCTTGATGTTTAAACATTAAAAAATATTCAAAATGTTTGAACGTTTTCAAGAAAACACAAATAGGGAACCACTATAGCCATAACTGGTACACTTTCCCTACGTCTTGCAAAATGTTAAACTTTTCAAAACTCTTCCTTCTTTTCCTAACTAATGGTCCCGGCATACTTCGTCTTGCCATCAAATAGGCTGTAAAACAAATGACATGTAATCACCCATACAAAAAGATGCGTTACTTTTTTCCCGTTTCAACGACTATTCCGAAGACTTTACTTAACTTTTTCTACGCACGAACACGTCGGAACCCCGGGCAAATGCAATAGTAAAAGAATTGTGAAAATCCGTTGAATCATTCTCAAGCCATTTCGTGACATACAAACAGCACTCCATTTTTATTTATATAGGTAGATAGATATATAGATATATATATAGATTTAGATAGATAGATAGATAGATAGATGACTTTTTCATAAACATAATGCATAGTTTGTCACACAAATAAGAAACTTCCCTCACCCCTTTGGGTGTGTCCATCTCCTGATACTTTGGAGGATTTTTATTGAATGAATTCCTGTAAAGAAGCATCAGGGATACTAGATGGAACTTCTAAACGAGCTTACTGACAAATCACTTAGAGATTCCTTTAAGGAAACGAGTTGGATAATCTCCTAGAAATGTGGGCGGCATATCTTTCGGTCCACAAGCGGATGGTAGACAGTTGTTCTGATGACCAAATGGATGAAATACTGGATCATCAATGTGGGTTCGAGAAAACTTTCAGCGCGTTGAAGACCGCACTTATGAAGCTACAAAAAAAGGTCGATTTCTTATCAACTCGTCATGAAGATAGCGTAAATCGTCGAGCCCCTCTAATGCAGAATCCAGGCTTATAGCAGTTTTATAGCATAACCGCAATGTTCATTTCTAAACTCCTATACTATCATGACTCTTTCTAATTGTACTGAATTTTCCTAATGAAACAGTTGAATTGTAGCACTCAAGTAATTTACCAGCACTTTTTTTATATCTCCGTCACAACACCTTCCCGGGCGCGTTGCGTTTCTTTTCGGGCTCTTATCACTCCAGTGTTAAATCAACTATAAATTTTGAAAACCATCTTTGTCCAGTGTAGACCACTATTGTGACAATTTTTATGCGGCAATTCGCCTAATGTTGAACGGCTAAACATCTCGTCTATTGTTGAACAGCCCGTGTATTCCTTATGGCGTATTCAACAGTTAGCGAGCATTTTGACCGTTCAATAAATGGTGAATTACCCTAGGGAATTCTCGATAATTTAAAATCTTCTGGATAGACCAAATTGACTCGCTGTTTGAGCATCAATAAAATTTGTATAAAAATGACAGAAACACGTATTTCTTTAGTTTTTTTTTAGTTCGGTAAGCTTTGATTTTTTTTTTCAGTGTAGTCCATAAATAAGTTTTTTTCAGTATTCAAAATATTCGAAAATTATCTACAAGTCACACATACAACACATTTTTGTAAGATTTTTTCGATCACATTATTTTGACAAAAAAAAACGAGCAAAAAGTTTGTCCTTTTCAATTGATAGTACTGATAAATTTTGGAAAAACTAAGTATGCAAAGTAGCTTAATTAGTCAATGCCGATATATCCATAAAATTTAATTGTAATCTGAGAAGCCACTGCCAGCTCGGAATACGATTTGGCGCGAAATCGGTAGGATATCGCTGACAGACTATATAGTTCCAGTTAAACATTAGAAGATTTATTGGAGGAATCTCTGAAGCCACTCACAAAAAAATCTAGTGAAAGAAGGAACTTCAAGCAGGATATTTTTCAAAATCTACAAAGAGAGCTCCTTGAAGAAAACGTAAAGAAATTCTCGGAGCAATACTTGGAGGAACTCATTTAAACGGCTATGGGTGACTTTCTGAAAAAGGTTCTGGAAGAATGCCAGAATGAATCGCTGCAAAAATTCGGTTAGAATTCATTTAATGTCTCTAAAAAGATCTTTGCAAAATTAGCTGGGGTAATTTCCTGCACAGAGGGAAATATCCTTGTAAATTCCAGCGTTAAGTCATGGACATAAAGGAAATGTCAGGATTGTCGCAAATTTGCGCTACATATGGTGTAAAATTGCATTAATATAATGCAAATTCCCCTCACATGCTGCGTAATCAAGCATGCAGTGTAACCGATTACGCGTAATTTTGTATAAATGTACGTGATCGTAAGGTAATTTTACTCGATTAGTAGTGCAAATTTGCGACATATGTGGTATTCACTTAATGAGTATGATTTTACGCTGAATTTTACAAGAAATGTTTTTTTTCTGTGTGGGAGTCTCTGAAGAAGTTGGACATAGTTCTGTAGATGGGCAACAACGAGCCCGAAACCGATTGACCTAAAAAGGTGATATTTCAATATCCTTTTAATTTGTAAGAACAATACAGTATGAGCCATAAAAAAATGCAAAAATCCTCATATTATGTTTTATGGTAGTTTTAACATAATTTGGTGAATGCTTTCGACTGTGATGACTAATTTTTATCGGCTCTATCAGTCTTAAGTTTTATCGGCTCTATCAGTCTTAAGGCAGCTAAAACGACTTTTGCTTCTACTTCTCCGACGTTTCGGCGTATATTTCGCCTCTAAACCCTTGAAGAAGGCGAAATATACGCCGAAACGTCGGAGAAGTAGAAGCAAAAGTCGTTTTAGCTGCCTTAAGACTGATAGAGCCGATAAAACTTTGGAAAAAAAGTTTTTACATAGAAAATGTGAATTAAACATAAACATTATTCATTACTTGTATTGTTTAATCTATTTAAATTCAGTTTTTCCCTTTGGACATAATTTTTATCTGTTACTTTCACCTTACCAGAGAGGGATTGGAGGCATACCTTCAAATTTTATCACGCGGACGTCGAGTTCGATATCTGTGTGATGAAAGCTTCTAAAACACCAACAATGGCGTGAGATTCTTCACAGGCCTTGTATCCAGCATACGCTCATATCAAATGATAGAATTGATTCTTACCTGGGTCATTGGAGACTTAAACATATTTTCGAAAAAACGGATCATTTTGGAGAGCTTTGATGGACCTTCATATAAGTGTGATAAGTGGCTCCGTTTTGCTCAAAACCTATGAGCTAGTATTGATATAAGTTGTCTCTAACCAAAGGAACAAATTCCATCCTCAAAAATTTGATATAGGCCTCCGTATTTAGTTTTTATTCAACTTTAACAAAAAATAGAGGCATATCAAACCTATAAGACGCAAATGCCATCAAAACTATGACCCTGGCAAAATATTTTATTTTAATCATGAAAAACACGTTCTCTAAGAACTCCTCTATCATGTCATACTAAACAAAATAAAATTTTCAACAATAAAGTGTGGTTTATAAGGTGGAAAGCAAATCGCCAGAGTATACGACAATCAGATGATGTTTCTAGCTTTGGGCGGACAAAACCTTTGAACTTTTTTGCTTTATTACATTATTTAGGACAATGAGAAAAATATAACATAAATTGTCCTGGATAGCGAAGTTATGTCAGAATATACTACAATAATCAGAAATCACATACACTAGCAAAAACAATGAAAATAACGCTTGTGGATGCTAGATTCACGATCAAACAATTTTCGCATTTTTTGTGGGCCGTACCGTATGTGTTGTGTTCTGTCTCGGGTTGCGTTCATTATAAGAATTTCAGAAGGAATTGATAACTATTGTTAGTGAAAATCCAACTGAAATCTATGTATCAGTTTCTTGAGCTCGGTAGAAATTTTTGGTAAAATAAATTGTTAGGTTGTCTATAAAAATTTCTGAAAAACAAACTTAGAAAAAAAAATCGTGTAAATTTACGTCAGAGATGCCCGACATATCGAAGGGAGTCAGGCGACGAAAATTTGAGGCCCAAAAGATGTAATTTTCCGTAAAACTGAACCTCATATTGCTTTGACTACCCAAGTTTTTCGTCACATTACAATAATGATGCATTTTTAAGCGCAAGAACTTAAAATTTACGTCATTTTATTTTTTACTTCCACTTTTTTGCTGAATATGAAATATGCATCATGCGTAATATGTATTTTTTCTTAGTGTATAATGTATGAAGGAATTGTCAGGAAAACTTCTGGTAGAATCAATAAAAACAGGAAGAAACCTCGAAGAATTTTAGCTGAAATATATGAAGATGGCTACGAACGAGTCCTTGAACGAACTTCTGAACAAAATCATTTGGGAAATCCTAGGTAGACTCTTGGCAGAATCGTTGGTCAATTTTCTGAAGGAATCCTAGGAAAAATCCTAGGAGGAATGCTTAAACAAATTTACGGAGGAACTTCAGAATCAATTATTGAAGATATTCCTGGAAGAATCCTTGGAGAAGTGAAAGGAGCAAGTTCCTGAGTAAAACAAGGAGTAATCGCTTAGGCGATTTTAAGAGAATCCCTGTTAATAATCTGTTATCATGGAGAAATAATCAGAGTTTTCCTTGGAGGAGTGGAACAAACTTTCAATGAAACCTTGAAGCAAACCCTGTACAGGTTAGTATAATTATTGTAGAAATCAAAAGAAGCATCTTTGGAACAATCTTTGGAATTCCTCGGAATTCCTTATGGAATTCTTGAAAGAAATAGAAATAGGATGTTCGGTGCAATTTTTCGAGATATTTCAGATGAAATTCTGGGAAATATTCTTTGAGAAATATTCTTCACTGAAAGTATTCTTGAAATCTTTGTAACAATTTGAAGTATCAGTAACGGAATTCATAGAGGTATTGAGACATTAGTAACCCGTATAGGCCTGAGTGAAAGCAAAAATGCTGAAACCCTCACCGCTCAGCGAATTCTTAACGTATTCAAATGATTTTTTGTCAGTTCACAGGCTCACATATCTAGTTTCTGGAAGTGGCCAGAGGAACTCGGAAATATTTATGAGGCCAGAGTTATTCCGGCGAGTCACTGGGTCAGGTCGGGTAAAAAAGGGCTATTTTTTGTGGTACATACCAAGTTACCTTTATTTATTTGCAATGACAATCATTTTAATTTGCATAAATCATTAAGATCTGATATTCAACATTATAAATAAAGAGTTTTGCACCGTTTAAAATATACCTGATGTGGCCATTCGGATGTGATGCCCGGAAGAACCGACTGTAGATTTGTTGGATACTAAACCGTTTCAACTCTCGAAAAGTAGGCATCAAACATAATTGTGCACTGAATTGCGTTCCCATAAGCTGAGCACAGATGTTCAGATACAAATTGGCCACTTTATTGTAAGTTTGAAGCGTCCCGAGACCCGAAAATGACCATTTTTAGGATAAATCAAATGCAGGACTCATAGTTATCCAATTCAATCGTTTCTCAAAAGGTTTACACTGATGCAATCTTCTTAAAATTCCGTCAAGTAGTGGCCACATTCTATCCGATTCCGGAAATTATCTGTGACTTGAAATTTGCCTTCCTTCAGGGGCACAAATGCACTGTACCCTTCTCACCCGACCCAGTGACCCAGTGATCCACCGGAATGGGCCAGTGAACTGACAAAAAATCATTTGAATCCGTTAAGAATTCGCTGAGCGGTGAGGGTTTTAATTTTTTTTTCTGTCGCTCAGTCCTATACGGGTTAAAATCCTTGGAAAAAATCAATTGATGGAGATTTTTTTAGAAAAATGACCGGCAAAGCCCACAACATTTTTTTTGCCGTAACATCTGAAAAAGTAATTCAAGTTTCAGAGAAAGGAAGAAGTCTTGAAATCTTTGCAATAAACAATTAAAGGTGTCAGTAAGTTCTGGAGAAATGTTTGTGAGAATCATTGGATATATTTTGTAAGAATCTATTCAAATTCCTGTTGGGATTCACCACTGAAGTGATAAAACGTGTAAATAACTTTATACTATTTTGAGTAGGCCAATAATTTTTGCGGATGTAGCGCATTCCTTAATTATGATTGAGGACAATTCAATCGATTATGATACACTTTTGATTTTGTTTCCTAAGAAACATCTGAAGAAACCAATTAAGTAAAGATTATCCTTTTTTTGAAGTTTTCAATTTGAGACTCTTCACAGAAAATAAACTCCATGATATCATATTTGGGCTAATTTTCGTTTATGCCATCTCCCTCATCCTACCTCCACTTTAAAAAAATGAAAAGTTTTTAAGGGTAAAAAAATAGATCCATTATTTTCTTGGCATTTTCAAAGTATTTTTAAAGTAAAGAAAGGTGAAATGACAATCCAGAGGATTATTGAAAAATGAGAAGTCTCGGTCTCGGATATAAAAGTAAATTAATATTTGTATCAGCCTTATACAGGAATATTACTATATTGTGTACTTCTACATACAAGCCATACTGAGCGTTATAGAAGATTACTTTTCGGATTTTGATAGCACAAAGCTATCTTAAGCGAAGTTTTAGTACTCAGTACAATCTACCTTTAAGATCTGATGATAATCTAATTGGTTCAGAACTTGGCCGTTAGAGGTGTTGTTTCAAACTTGCTTCACATGAACCATTAGGGATAGACAGAAGCCTCTAGGATCTTCTGTCCTAGTGTGGGATATTTTTGCATACTTAGAAAAAAAAATATGTAAGGGCCTTCCTTCCGAGTGGTTAGAGTACGCGGTTACAATGCCATGCTGAAGGTGTCTGGGTTTGATTTCCGGTCGGTCCACGATCTTTTCGTAAAGGAAATTTCCTTGACTTCCATGTAGTATCATCGTACCTGCCAAACAATAATCGAATCCAAAAAAGGCAACTTTGGCAAAGAAAGCTCTCAGTTAATAACCGTGGAAATGCTCATAAGAACATTAAGCTGAGAAGCAGAGAGGACGTTAATGTCAAGAAGAAGAAGAAGAAGAAAAATAATATAGAGCTGAAAATTCTATAATCTTATTAATTGTTAAATTTTTGACTACTGATGGTATTTATTTTGAATTTTTATTAAAATATACTGAACTGAAATGTTTGCAACAATTAAAATTACTTAAAAATGAAGAACATCAAGCAATTAATATAACATGTCATCTTGTCCTTCTCGTATCTTTTTCATGTTCTTCAAGTTGTACAGAAATTTACTCGCAATTCCTATCGCAAGAATTTATAAATCCTTTCAACAAACTATATCCAATGGAACCCTTTCGTTCGCTTGGGCGACGATGGATAGCTCAGCAAAACAGCTCAATTCCGTGCTCCGACGACGCCATCGCATCGCTGAACGTGGAATTTCAATAAACAACGACTTATAGTAGGTGCCGTTTTTGTACATCTCCACGTCAATCGCCACCCACATCCAGCAGGGAACAGGGAGCAAACCCGAACAGAATCACATTGCAAGATTGTAACACATTTCTTTCAACAGCAGTTAATCATAACAGAAGTTGTGACACCAGTCAGTTTATAACACCGTTTGTTATATATTTAACTTTCCATTTGTAAGTTTGTTGTAAAGAACATCTGAAGATGTGAACAGTAACATAATTTGAAACAATTTTATGGAATAGCCTTGAAAAGCATTTTTGTTATAATAATGTTTTGGTTTTATAATAACTGGTGATATGATATCATATCATATCTACGAAAATAATTCTGTTACAATCTTGCTTCTCCCATCTGCTCGGGAAGTTACCCGTCAAAGCAACGCGAACTTCTGCAGGTGGGTGGCTTTTCCTGTAATTTAATATCGTTCCCATCGTAACAGTCATCCGCAGCACCCGCAGAGTTGACTCACCTTCTAGATCCACGACCCGACCGGCTCGTTTCAGGGACCGTACCGCCTCCTCGTGGGTGGCATCCCGCAGGTCTTCTCCGTTCACCGAAAGAATCGCATCGCCCACGTAAAGCCCCTTGGCGCTGTCTGCTGCCATGCCACGGAAGATTTTCGATATCAGGATGGGCATTCGGTTTTCGCGGCCACCCTTGATCGAGATGCCCAGCCCGTTGTTGTCGGACTTGATGACGCGGACCTGGAAGGATGGAAACGATTTTTGTTAGGTTCATTTAAGTCGTAAATGCCTAGGACGGTCCTAATTTGCTAAAAATGCTGTAACAAACGAAGCTCTACAATACGTCCGGCAATGGCGTGCGCTATCAATGTAGGTTTCGATAATTGATTGAATTATTTTAAAAAATGACGAAAAAAAACATATTTTGGCTGCCATAAAAATGGACGCTCCGTAACGCTATTTGTATGATTTTTTTTAAATTTTTGTATCAGTTGTAACGCTTAAGCCTACTCCCCCCCTCCCCCTAGAGCGTTACGTAATTTGTGGATGCCGCCAAACTAAACTCCTTGTTTAAAAAGGGGCACCTTAAAACTTTAGAAAATCCGAAGTTTTACCATCTTTAGGGATATCATTAGATCATCCTGGGTATTTACGGGTCAACCCATCAATCACATAACCGCCATGCAATGATACTCACATGTCGTTTCTGGTTCGCCACCGAATCAGGTACGTCGCAAATTTCGGCGATTCCATTGTCGATGCTGTTGTTGTTGCTTCCACTTCCTGCACTGCCCGCTCCCCCACTACCGTTGTTGTTCAGGATATTGCCTCCGCCTCCAACCCCAACCCCAATGCCCCCACTTAGTCCATTACTGTTCCCGTTGACGATTCCGTTGCTGTTGCCGTTGTTGGTGCTGTTATTGTTGAGGAAATTGTCCCCATTCAGACTGCCTCCGCCGTTGAGAGTGCTGCTTCCGGCTGGAGTCGTCACACCGTTTTGGCCCCCGCCGTTGCTCAGATTCTCCGACGAGTGGATCGATGGCCCGGATGCACCCGCCGACGATGGCTGCGACGAATTGTTGGACCCATTGTTGCCACTGTGGTTGCTCCTGTTTCGAGAGGGACAAAGAGAGAGGGGAAAATTCGATAAGGTTAAGTGCGTTCGGTTTTCCATTAGGGTGCTTGCAGTGAAATGCGCTCGAAGCGAATATTTGGAAGCATGGGCGCAGCCAGAGGGGGGCTTCTAGAGCTCTTCAAAGATAATTTTGCAGAATGACTAAAGATTCTGTAATTATTACTGGATGAAATGCAGAAGGAATTTCTTCTGGAGATCTCCATAGATTGATTTTGGGCCCCATTCTGATCGAAAACCTGGCTACTCTCATGGTCGGGGATTCAGCCCAAAACTGCATTCGACTCGAAGAGCCTCCATCAAATATGGATCGAGAGCAACGGGAAAGGCCACAATCAATCAGACAAATTTCTTCCGGATGGGGTTTTTGTGGTGGAGAGGAGAGTGGTGGTTTGTCGGTTTTCCTTCGCCCGTCCAAGAATCGGAGAAAGTTTTCTTGAAAGTGAAGAGACACCAGAAGAAGAATGCAACTTTGCAACCAATTTCTAGTTTGGCGAACTTGGTGGCGTTTGCTTCTTGGTACTTTGTGGCACTATTGTGTGGGAGTGTTGGTCAGGTAACTTTATATGACTAGGGATAGTACGAAAGAGTATTAAACTTGAGCTGGCTTTATATGCAAGCTTCAGTCGTAATTAATTAAAGCAAACAAAGCAGTGCTGGAGGTGAAAACAAACGAAGGTTACTTTCTAACCTAAAGAACAGTTTGATTATATGTAGTAATTTGTATTACCTTTGATTTGAATAAGAGATTTACGGAATGCTATCGACTGAGGTTCAAGATCACTGGTGAATTTTTCGGTTTCGCAGTCACCAAAGCAATCAAACGATTATTGTTTTTCTTGCTTCCAACGTTTCGGTGTTCTCTTCAGAACGAGAAAGATTATAAGTTCTAATTCCCTGAAGAAGGTGTAATAAGCACCGAAACGTTGGAAGCAAGAAAAATAATAATCGTTTGATTGCTTTGGTGACTGCGAAGCCGAAAAATACCCCAGTGATAAGAGATTTACTGTATTCTTAGAAATATATATTTTTTGAATTCCATGGAGTTAAAAACTGGTGAACTCTACTTTATGCAGGATGTTTTGTTAAGATTGTTGAATTAAACTTATGAAGTAATTTGAAGCGCAACACTGTTGCTTCGATGGAATACCTTGAGTTATTTTTATCAGAATGAACAAATATAAAAAAGAACCCTTGGTGGAACCACAATAGGAATCCGGGATAGCTTTGAACAATTTTGGAAATTTTTTGGAATTCTTCCAGCAGAAATTTTGGAAGTACTACTAAAATATACTTTTAAGGTGATCGACGAGTTCATCTACCTTAGATCCATGATGATGGCCAATGATAACGTTAGCCTTGAAATACGGAGGAAAATTATTTGTGGATGTTGTCCTACTTTGGACTCCTAAAGACCAGTAGTCCAGTAATATGATCGTAGACATAATACATGAACTATGCCCGTTGACGTACTACTTCATGGAGTTTTCTTCGGCAGGCATTTAGGGGAACAGTGTGTGGTAGCGAAAGATGAACTACGAGCTCTCCGAGCTCTACGGCGAACTCAGTATCCAGAGTGTGGCGAGAGCTAGAAGGATACGATGGGCGAGACATATTGCAAGTATGTTGGACTGCTAGGCGAATCTAGTGCATAACGATTTGGCAAGTATGAGGCAGATCCGAGAGTGTAGAGATGCAGCCAGGAACTAAGCATTAAACTTGACTTAATAAATTAAATTCACCATTTCGAGAAATTATGTACATATTTTGTACTACAGATAAGAGATTTTTTGCGAAAAACATAACCATTATTTGTAGGTAATGGTTCCATTAAAATAAAAATTATTTGCGTGTCTCTCACTCATTATATAAGTGAAGGTTTCAGTGTGTCTAAAACACAAAATGTTGTGATACCGTTATGGATATTGACATTACAAGTTTAAAGACTGCTCGATATAATACGATTCCACGAGATATTGCGTTCCCATTGGATGTATACTAGAGTGGTTCAAAAATTCGTTTTTGCTCCACACCGCTCATTCGATTCAAGATCAAATTCTGAGTGTCCTCCCAAAATTTGAACTCATTTGGATGAAAACTGAGACTGCACAAGTCCTTCGAAGTTTATATGGGAATTACTATGGGAAAAGCAAGCAATTCATTCAATCGGTCATAGTTTTTGCTCATGTGCTCTTGGGGATTAGAACTACGTTGATACTGGGAGATACATTCATCAGCTATAACTTTGCTGAAGACCGTTTTCAAATCGGACGCCTCAGTAATTAGTTATTGATTTATATCCAGTCACAAATTCTTCAGCAGTGCTCATTCAACTTCTGAACAGGCAACATTGCTGCACCTGGCGCGAAAGATAGCACGCACAAATCATGGCTACTATGTTTTACAGCATATATCCAGTGATGCCCGCAGAACAGCCCAATAATTATAGCCAAAGTTTTACAACTCATTCAAAAATCAATAACTAATTACTGGGGCGTCCGATTTAAAAACGGTCTTCGGCAAAGTTGTAGCTGACTATTGTATCCCACAGTATCAACGTAGTTCTAATCCTCAAGAGCACATGGGCAAACACTATGACCGATTGAATGAACTGCTTGCTTTTCCCATAGTAATTCCCATATAAACTTCAAAGGGCTGGTGCAGTCTCAGTTTTCATCTGAATTAGCTCAAATTTTGGGAGGACACTCAGAATTTGATCTAGAATCGAATGAGCGGTGTGGAGCAAAATCGATTTTTTGAACCACTCTAATGTATACATTTGGCTGCATGCAAAATCAACGGTATTGGCAATTCCAGATCGAAAACTATACACACAGTACGTATTTCTGCGAACCACCAAAGCAATCAGCGTAAACTGCTCAAAGCTTTCCGCTCTCAACGTGCTCTGCTGCAATTCCACCGTAGCACACGTTCGAACATGGAAAAACTGGTGTGAGCGAACAGAGAATGAAGTCAATGCATTCTGAAGCTAGGGGCCGTCCATAAATGACGTTTCGTTTTAGGAGGGCGAGGGGAGATTTTACGAATTTAAGACGATGCGTCACAAGGGGAATGGAATGGGTCTCAAATTAGTAAAAATTGCCAAACAATTTATTCAAAACTTTTGTTTTAGATTTCTTTTTTTATTTTGTACTAGTGATCACGGCAAACTTCGTCTTGCCATCAAGTAGGCTGTTGAAAAATGCTATGAATCGTCCCTTACAAAATGACAGTTCCGTTCACTCTCACTTTTTCAACTTTCCTGGGGAATATCCTGGGATTTTTATACACACAAACACGTTGGAACCCTTGACGAACAAAGCGGAGAAAGAATCATCTAGATCCGTACACCCGTTCGCAAACCATTTCGTGACATACAAACACCATTCCATTTTTATTTATATGGATTAAAAATTCAAATTTGTATTATTTTTTTTTTAATAAATGCAAATAGATTTTATGAAGATTATAGATGTTATACCAAATTTAGCTTAGTTACTGGTTAAATCATACTGATAATGCCTTCTTAATAATGCTTAACGATTATTTAAACATGTTAATTAAAGGCTCTGGGTATGTGTTCGTGCCTGAATATAAATTATTAAACAAAAAAAATGTAAAGTAAATTTACCACTATACCATTTAATTCCACTAGAGTTTGAATCCTTTGACAGATACGCGTTTTTTGACCTCAACTGTAAGGCCGTATTCAGTGTCGTGTACTAGACTCGACTTACACTGAAGACGGCCTTACAGTTGAGGTCAAAATACGCGTATCTGTCAAAGGATTCAAACTCTAGTGGAATTAAATGATACATTACATAATTCGGTTTTCGACAGCTAAAAGAATAATATTAATTTAACGACTTAGAAAATATTTAGCAATGAATATTATCAATCGTTTCAGTTTAATTCATATTTTTTGATGAAGCTATATTTCTTCGGAGGGAAAACATGTTTACAAAATATCATGGTAAAACAAGAAATTTTTCTATGTTATACGTCCAATGTTGTGACAAATCTCTACCAAATCAACTCATCCATTTGGTTCGATATAAAAATGCTCTAATGGAATAACCTGGATAATAACGTTTGGAAATCACAAAATACTGCATCCAGCTTCAAGAGCTCCATCGCGTGGTAGAAAACAATAAAAGTTGGTCCTGTTGTTATCAAGAAAAAGTTTTCGAAAAAAAAAAAAAGCTCGGTATACCAACAAAAATTAAGGAATAAAAAAAAAAACATTTACTTGGGAAGCCTCTCTGAAAATCTCGAAACTCTTGGGTTGAATAGTGATAGCCCATGAGTGACTGAACAACTTTGCCGAGGACGCCATCGTTCAACGTTCAAGTGGTCAGGATCCTGAGATATCCGCAAATCAAAAGTTTCATGTTCACTAGCGCCGCCTGTAGGCAAAATCTCTAACCTCTTAGCGTGAATAATAAAACCCCTAAAGCTACTAAATATTTTTGTCGTAGAAACTAATCTTCCAACTCATCAAGATCTAGAGATATTGGTTACATTCTTATCCCTCAAGATTCATATGGAGCAAGTAAGAAAAAGCGCTCCTACCAGCCAAGTTCTCAACTAAAATAATGATCGTCAACTTAGGAAGATCGTACTGAGTACTGAAATTTCGCCGAAGACAGTACTGTGGCATGCGAGGCATTCAACAACACCCCCAAATAGTTGGAATCCCATTAGCCCAGTCCCTATAACTCTCAACTGTGTTTAATAGGAGACTTGAATGTAAATAATATCTTGGGGTTTCGATCTACTTCGTCGCAAGTGCTAATATTCGTCGTATCAAACTTAAAAATTTTCACTACGGTGAATACTCGCACTTATCAACTTTTCATTTTCCAAGTTAAATTTTGGGAAAACTGTTCGCCAGTGTTTGGATTTTAATCTAAACTAGCCTTTTAAACCATATTCGGAGAGTGTAGGATGATTAAAGTATTTTGGACAGACCAATACGCGTATATAATTTGGCCATTTACAGCAAAATCCATTGGAGGTGGGCAAATTATATACGCGTAACGCTATGTCCAAAATACATAAAACACCCTAAAAGTTCGCGAACCATAACAGTTCGTGGCACATCGCATTCGAAGAGCCTTATGAATGTAAACATTCATTCTCTCGTTTGGTACCTACGTGGCACTGGAGCGTTCAAGAGCAGCAACTCTGACAGACTACTGTTGCATTTCAAATCACCATCGGGGTGATCTATGTTTTGCATAAAATTGGTAATAACTTTCATATTTTCTGGTAATGCAGTCTTTAACAACCTGATTATAATCTATTGGACCATTGAACGAACACCCCTTTGGTTGCAAACATAGCATAGAAAATAAAAAAATATTCGCCTCTGTTTCTCGATCAGAATGAGGGTGGGTCAGCGAATGCTACAAGTGTTGACACACAGTGATCGGCGCCAAACAGTGGGTGGTGTGTTTTCGTTCATGGCTCGTTATTTTCCACGAACGATAAATGTCATGCATGTTGTATGAATGCAGACGGATAAACGGGATAAATTATGGCGTGAAAAAATGATCGTTAAATTTTCCATAGCATACTGTTCGCTCACGTATGAATCAAAAACGCAATAAAGCTACTGCATTTCGATGAATAACTTTAGTTCAATTAGCCAATTTGCACTTTTTCACCGAAATCGCATGGAGGAAGACGTACCGAGCGAAAACTTACTTACTTCACCGGGTACTTTTTAACACTACGAAAAACCTTTGTACAATCTTCACATGAAGCATTTCATTTCATTACACGCCACTCACGAAATTTTAAGAAATTTTGCCATCGACCAAAGCCCAATTAAAGACCTCCATGTCCCTTGCAGTTGCACAACATTGCATGGCTCATAAGGTAATCTAGAATGCCGTGAAAAGTGTACTGCGATGTGTCAAACTTGGGTACCTTTTGCACTACCGAGGTGCCAAATGCAGTACTAGAAGTGGTACCCAATCTGAGCCCGAGTGGGATGGACCGCATATAATTGAGATCGTAAACAAAGTTTTCATTCGATCGGACTGAGAAAAAAACTTGTGCGCATCAATGTGTGCGTGATGTTCGGCGTAGAAAACGGTTCCTTTGATTGTGCTGCTTTCGCTGTACTGTGAACAGCTGTCATAATTGTTCGGTGTAAAGAAATTAATTTAAAGGAAATCTATATATTTCATCTTGCTGAAGGAATTGAGGAAGATGCCCGTAGATGTAGATATTCTGTAAAACATTTCATTTGTAACATTCATGTTTTGTATGTCGACCACTCGTGATATCACAATGCGCTGTTAGTTGTGAGACGATTCAAAACTGATTACGACCGAAATGGAAACGGATACGACGAATATAGGCAACGGTAAGTAATGATTTCCTTGCATTATTTCCAATAAACGATCAACATTTCCAAAATCTTTCTGCACAATGCGAAAGCCGTCTTGGAAATAAATTGTTTGGCATCGGTTTGTATCAGTATCATTCACTGCAATACTAGGAAAATTGCAGATTCTCACTGATCATAGCTCAATACGATGAATATTAGCACATCACCCTGTAAAATGTATATATTTGTTTCGAGTTTCTAAATGTCATTGTTTCGTTCAAAGCTCTTCTGTTGAAACAGATTAAAATATCGGGGTGGTTGGTTCCGTATTTTCCAAGGGTGGGGGAGAGAGTCTTTATGAGAGCATGGGGTTTTCTTCCAGTCCCAATCAAACACATGCATGCATTCGTATGAAATACCACCTTTGAAAATTCCTCAGGGAGGCAAAGTTTGCCTAGGGTGTGGTGGGGGTTCAGTTGAAACACTACAAAAAAAAAACATGTGCAAGCAGTTCTGAAAAAGCGAAGTTCCTTAGCCCCCTGTATTGCCAACCGGCATATTAGGATGGATGTAAGTACAATCCTGATTACGGTAAGCTGGTCACATTGAACGCTGTGACTACGACAAGGATTTTGGATTGGGCAGCAATATTGGGCTGACAGTCGTGCCATTGTATTCCCCGAGTAAGGAAGGGTGACACCAACTTGAAAAAGGCAAGTAGGCTAATGGCGCGACTACCTCCGCCCCGTTAAAACCTTGGCAGACCTCTATATACGTTCGGAACCCGTCCATCTTAAGTGATGAGTACTAGGCTCGGATGACCATTCCCGACCTGCGCAGATCCGTCTCTGAACACGATCCTCATTAGGAATGTGTCTACCCTAGCTTGGCCTCCCTACTTGCATAGATAACCATGAGATCATGAAAGGCGACTACGTACGGCGGTTGACGATAGCGGTCTGGAAGAAGGACCCTGAAGAATGGAGACTAAACAACATCGGAGAAGACAAAAATGTCAATAGCGTGCAAACCACGTCCTTCTTCACGCCGAATAGTGCAAGAGCGCCACCAGAAGGTTAGACCAAGTGGCTCAAAAAAGCACAAGGACACCCCCGGTACTGGTGTATATCCAACAACCGAGGAAGCTACTGAGGAAAACAATCAAACTTCGTGGCAAGAGGTCGGGAAGAAAAAAGAGAAGACGAGTAAAACGAACCCATCCGAAAATCGTGTGTCACGGTGCTCGAATTACCGTTATTATCGAATAAAATATACCATCAAAACGACAGTCGGCAGTTGATTTCTGACGGTGTTCTGCACCTCTGGGTCGAATTTAAAAGAAAATCCTTATCCAGAATTTTGAGTTACGCCCTTTTGAAGTTTATATGATAGAAATCATTTGAAGTATGCCACTTTAACTCGTTTCAACAAACCGATTATATATAAATTTTCCAGTTTCATTTTTTTATCTGGTTTTCGATATTGAAAATACATTCTTGTAACAAAAAATCTAGACCGACATTTGAAAAGGGTCTATGCTATGTTTAGTTATTACTAATCAGCCAATACATGAAAAATTATATCTACCAATCTAATGCCTGATAGTGATTTTAGAAAATTGTCCAGCGCATTCATATATGTATTAGACTGGCCCTTAAACAAAAAGTTGTAAAATTCAACGGGGCACCCCCTAGATATGTGCCTTAGGGTAAGAAAAAAGCTCTCTCAAAATTCGCTAATGAATTGCCGAAGGTTGTATCTGGATTTAAACTCATTTTCATTAAGCTTTCAGTTGTTGAAAGTTAGGCTTAGATCAGCACTCCCGTACAATCACACATGTGCATGCACTTTGTGCCGCAGCTCGCCCAGCGTCATAGGTGGCTATGATGCGCTTAGTGGCTACCACTCAGCTCAGTTGAAGGAATACTATGCAATATTGCAAATCTACTTCAGATAGTTAAAACACCAACTTTGTCAATTTCAATCATCATACAACCTTCTACAATATTGTTTGCTATAGTATCAAGTAGTGTATTTGATATTCTGGATTCAATTGAACGCGATCAACAATTTTCCTGACTCAAACAGGAGATGATGTGCTGTTTCCTATGTGTTGGAGCTGAAAATCCCATATTAACTTCAATTCAATTGCGCCAGCTCATGGAACGACCAAATGAGCTGAAACTTTCAGGAAGTCTTCCTCTAACCCTAAAGAATAATCCTGGTGGGTGCCCCGTGGAATTATACAACTTTATTTTTCTCCCATACTAAGGTGGGCCAGTCTAATATGTATGAATAAATTCTTGGACAGTATAATTGTGTAATCCTGGCTAAGGATTTTTTTTTTCAAATTCGGCCCAGTGTGCAAAACAACGTCAGGAATCAACTGCCGACTGCCGTTTTGATGGTATATTGTATTTTATAATAACGGTAATTGAAGCACCGTGTGTGTCGTTGATGTAGCGAACAAGACCCTCAAAACCGACAAGATCAAAGTTGGCTGGTTGGTTTGTCCACATAGCAAAGACAAATTAAAGACCTCCATGTCCCTTGCAGTTGCCCAAAATTTTTTGGCTCATAAGGTAATCTAGAATGCCGTGAAAAGTGTACTGCGATCTGTCAAACTTGGGTACTTTTTGCACTACCGAGGGACCAAATGCAGTACTAGAAGTGGTACCCAATCTGAGCCCGAGTGGGACGGACCTGCACATAGTGTGTCTGAACGCTATTAGCTGGTAGCGTGCTTTAAATGTCTCGGGTTTGGTCTACGGTTCTGCAATGGGCCAGACAGAAGAAAACTGTGTAGGAGGTGAGAACAACAAACACGTCACAGGAGGCCAAAATGCCCGGCCTTTGAACAAGCGTCTGCGCAAACTTATCACAGTGGAGATAGAGCAAATAAATTTGAACTACTGTGAGGTTGCACAGTATTTGCTGTATTAGTCCGTAGCGGAAACGAAGTTTGATGTAGCTATCATCTCTGAGCCATACCGAATCCCACCTAGCGATGATAATTGAGTAGCAGATATAAGTAAAACAACGGCAATTTGGATGGTGGGAAGATACCCATTTCAGGAAGTGGTGGAATTGGCAGAAAAAGGCTTCGTAATCGACAAAGTTGATGTGGTTGCTACCTACCTCCCCGAAAGCCGTTAGAAGAATTTAACCGTATGCTAGATTAACTGGAGAGCTTACCGATCTTAGACCATTGGTCATAGCCGGCGGCTTAAATGCTTGGGCAATCGAGCCGGGAAGTCCACCCACCAACGCAAGAGGATGCAGTCTGTTTGAAGTGTTAGCAATGTAAGATGTCAAGTGAACGAAGGTATTATCCGCACTTATCGTCGGAAGTCAGAAAGTCCATCATCGACCTCACTTTCTGCAGCCCGGAGCTAGCAAGACACATGAGCTGGAGAGTGTGCGAAGAGTATACCGACAGCGACCATCTGGTACCGCATTGGGAGCAGGTTCCAGCCAGTATATTGCGAAAGGCAGACAGACGTACGAAGGTGCAAAATGGCGGACTGCAAGAAGGACGTGTTCGTCGAAACGCGTAGACTTGAACACATCACTTTGATCCTAAGTGCAGACGAGTTAAAGGCAGCAGTAACTCGTACGTGCGATGCAACCATGCCGAGAGTTGGGAAACCATCAAATGATCGCCGTCCAGCCTACTGGTGGAACTCGACCATTGCCGTGAAAGCTACTTACGAGCCAGAAAGAGGATGCAACGGGGTTGCAAGAATGCTGAAAGAGAGGAACGTAGGCTCGTCTACAGAGCGGCAATATCCGCACTTAAAAGCTAAATCAGGCTTAGTAAAAAAGCTCGTCTGTAAGAACTATGCGACGAAGCAAACGAGAATTCACTGGCGATGCGTACCCATGGCGAAGTTAAAAGGATCAACTATGCCACTGGAAACGTGCCCGGAGAGAATGAAGGTTGACGGACTGTTCCCGCAGCACGAAGCTACAACTTGGCCGCCCACTTCTTACAGAGTGCAGGATGGAGACTACGATGACCAGACGGAATTCCAAATCTACCTTTGAAAATAGCCATTCTTGAGCACCCCGATATGTTCATTGCAAACTGAATTGACGATGGCAGCTTCCCAGACTCCTGGAAGTGACAAAAGTTGGTACTGCTTCTAAGGTCGAAGAAGCCGCCTGAATGTTCAGCCTTTAGGCCGATTTGTTTTGTTTGTTTATTCATTAGGCAGCGTAAGGGAAGCCCTTTTCAAATACTACCTCCGTGTCGTAAAACGTTCCATTACATACAATACCGTAAATTCGGGTGAAATTGATCAGTGGGGTGAAATTGATCACCGTGTCACTCGATTTTATTTCTTCCTAATGGAGCACAAATATCAATGTAACCTGCAGTGAATGAACGTTGTTTGTCGTAAGTATTGTCAAATTGTGTGTTGTGAAGTTTTTTGCGTTAAAGAATGTGTATTTCTTTGAAAATAATAAAAAAATTCCAAAATCATGTATGGTGCAGTATTGACTAACATCTCTAAACTTCTAGTTCTAGACAAGGATTTGAACATGGTATAATCCTGAAAGTTTGTGAGGATAATTGAGATATATCCCCAAACCAGATTTCATAACCAAAATTCGTACCAATTCGCTCATTTGGTTGAAATAATTGAATTTCTGTTAGATATCAGGAAATTCCTTAGGAAATTGCATACATTTAGGCGTTTTCTGTGTAATTCTCGAAATTTAATTATTAATTATTTCTATAAATATTGTGTTGTTAAGAATTCAGCAAGCATATTCGGATTCCGGGAGCTCAAATTTCTTATGTAGAGTTGTTTGGAAAACTAACAATAATCGCATTGATAAGTGATCAATTTCACCCCGAAATGACATCACCCGATTTTTTATTTTAGAGATATTTTTTAGCACTAAAATTACTTTTGCTAGAAAATTTCGGTACTTGAGCCAATGAGGCTCACCTTCGTATTTGTTTTTCTGCATTCAGTTGTTTGTCATTGCCAACATTATAGAAATCAGACAAGAAAAACCCTAAAAAATGATCAATTTCACCCGAAATTACGGTACTTATGTCTACTAACATTATTAAAATTATCTTTTCTTAACTTACTGTCTACAATTCCAAAAATCAAGGCAGCCCCTCTTAAAATTTGCTTCCGAAGTTGAGTGTTTGATCACGGGAGGCATGGAATTCCAATTCACCACACCTCTGACGAACATTGTACTTGCGTAACTAGTCGTGTTGTTCAACGGAACGATGAAATTCTTCGATCGGCGGCTTTGAGATGGGATTAGTTTCTGATACAGCGCTATTGGGGATTGAGATTTAGCTAGACTCCACAAGAAAATGCAGGATCGGTATGCGTAAAAGTGCTGTATTGAACATCCAAGCAAGTTTTTCTGTAGATGACTCACTCTGCTATAACGGTTGAGGCCGTAAACATATCGTACACAGCTGTTGAGTGCAACTCGTAGTCTGTCCATGCAGTATGCACTTGGGGTGACATGCAAAGCATCTCCAAATAAGAAATGTGGCAGTATAAGCGCTTTGAATAGTTTGAGTCGCACGTCCGTGCGTGCAGATGAGGTGGTACTGTAGAGCGTGCGCAGACAACCGTAGATTTTACCACATTGTTGGTTGACGAGGCCATCCCATTCCAGATCAGACTGGAACACAAAACCAAGATTCATCGATTTATCCGTCCATTCAATAGGCTGTCCCTTAATTGTTATAGTAGGTAATGAATCGGTGAGAATAGTGTTGCGACGACGACCCTTGATAAACAGTGCTTTGCTTTTCGAATGATTCACACGGAGCTCGTTACGATCGGACCATTCAGCGACTCTAACTAGATCTTCGTTAATCGTCCTTATCAATTCACGTGAACATGGTCCTAACCGTTTTATGTAGAGTTGGACATCGTCAGCATAGATTTGTATCGAGCACCACCTTAAAACCGTTGGGAGATCGTTGATGTAGCAGCAGAACAACAGTGGACCGGTTACAGAACCTTGCGGCACACCCGAAGTTACCACCCCAATTTCGGAAACTTGATCTCCACAATAAACAGCTTGATTTCTTCCATTTAGATACGATTCAACCAAACGCACGGCACTGTGAGAAAAGTTGAATTGCCTTTCTAGTTTCTTGCACATTTTGCGATGTGAGATTGTATCGAACGCTTTGGAAAAATCGAGCAGTAGCAGAATAGCAGATCCTCTCTAATCAATAGTGGCGGCCAAATCATCATAAACGCGTAGAGTTTCAGTTTTAATACTTTGGCCCTGGCGAAAACCAGCTTGACAATCTGACAGAAGATGATTCTCTGCGATGAAAGACGATATTTGTTGCGCCATAAGTTTTTCAAAAACTTTTGTTAATGCGCATAAGATGCTAATTGGCCTGAGATTTTCAAGCGTGTTCAAGTGAGGCTTTTTCCGTAATGGCAGTATCTTTGAATGCTTCCAACAAGAAAGAAAACATGACGATTCGATAAACTTGTTGAAGATATAGTCGACTTGCTGTAAAATCAAAGGAAGCACGATTTTTATGAATCGTATTGGCAAACCGTCGAGACCCGTTGCATTTGACTTGATATCCCATACTGCATTCACTATCTCCCAGTCATACACAGGACGGAAGGAGAAACTCTGGGGGTGATCCTGTGATAGGAAAGTTGAAGTATCACTGGGTGTATTGCTGATGTAGCTTGCCAAAAACATGCGATTAACGTCATTTGGATCGAACTCGCAATCCGCTGAAGCGTTTTCCTTACCAGCTGCCTCTACCAATTTGATGCGCTGCCAGAGAGTTTTGGCTGGTAGCCTGCTGTCCAAGAAGCCACTAAGGTGAAGTGTTTTTTTCTTTTTAATCATCGTGTTGGTTCGGTTTCTTAGTAATTTGTATCGGCGTTTCACTTGTGTTTTTGAGTCCGACGGTGCATTTAACCAATCTCGATACGCCAAATCACGTTCCAGAATGGCCTTCCTAATGTCATAATCAAACCATGTATTGTTCTGCCTGCGACCACAGCTGGTGCGAAGTGGAATATAGTGGTCGTGAATCCGTTTGAGATGATCGTTGAAGAATCGAAGTAGCTCATCAGGATCGTCAATGGAATGCATGTTATCCCAGGGAACTAATTGAATGGCGACCTCCAAAGCTGGTGCATTGAAGTTCACGTAATCACGATAGAGCTTAATTTTCGGTATGGGCGTAGCATCAAAATCCAGAGAGCTGAAGAGCAGATCGTGTTGCGAAAGTGCAGGAAAGCTTACCTGATTGAAACGTAAAACTTTCTGATAGCAGCTGGTAATGAACAAATCTAGCTGCGAGCATCCATTGTTATGAAAGAAAGTTGGTTCCTCACCAATCGACGTCATAGCAAAGCTCTGAAGTACTGCTTCGAAACATGCTCGTTTATTGCTCCGAGATGATAAATCTGTGTTAAAATCCCCAATGAGCAAAACGGTGTCGTAATGAGCAGAGAGGTCAGACAGTTTGTCGGCGAGGAGCACCTCCCTGTGAACAGTCGTTGTCTGGAGGATTGTAAACGGCCATGAGCAGCAGTGTTTCAGTTCCGAAATGGAAAACTAGCGCCAAGCATTCTGTTTTATCTTCAGAATCGCGTTGTAATACGGTTTCAAAGACTTTATGGCATCGTAGATGTTCCTTGTAATAGATTACGATTCCCCCGCCACGCATATACAGTCGATCATTACGTGCTATTTTGAATCCAGGAATGGCAATACTCCGATCGGCAATCTTTGGAGACAACCAAGACTCGGTAAAACATGCTATGCTGACTACAGAATTTAGTAGCATATTGTTCACTTCTTCCATTTTGGTCGATCTTCTGGCGCAGATACTCTGCGCATTACCATGACACACGTTCAATTTTCCCGGGAGAAGTACCGCATTCATCACTGCACCAGGGATGTTCGTCAGGGTGTGGTTGTTCAACGAGGGCATAGAGAAAAACGTAGGAGGAAGCAATTTTTAGGGGGCTGCAAGAGAACACTTTTTTTAATTATCAACATTACACAATCTTCACAATAATACAACATAAAACAAACTCTAATAGTGGAATACAGATTAAAATACTTAGTTCGAAAATTGATTCAGTTGTTCCTCGGAATTGATAACGATGGGCTGAGCCGCGGTAGTAGACTTCACGATGACAGTCCCGTTCTTGGTATACACAGAGGCCAGTTTACCCGCTTTTTTTCAGACGCACAGCTGCGACTTTTATCTTACGCGGGACTGCCGCCAAATTTTCGTTCACATACACTCGTCGCGTAGAGTTTATCCCCAGATAATTCAGCTGAAGATCACGTTTCCGAAGGTATGCACTGTAGAAGTCATCTCGAAGGTTTCGCAGTGCAAATTGTACCAACACCAGGCTAATGTCTCCGTCGTTCATTGCTCCGGATTTGAGACGCCTAATGTCTACCGATGGTGTCGATCTTTCGTCTATTCTGGATACGTCAAGCAAACTGCTCGAGAGAGTAAGTCGCATAGCATGAGAGTCCTGAGTACATCTGCCGGATTCTGAAGAGCTAATTTCAGAACCGGTTACAGATATACGAAACAGACCAAGGAGTAAAAAATACTACAATTACGGCGAGCGTTCCTCAGGGCTCTATTCTCGGCCTGACTCTGTTGAATATTATGTATGATGGTGTCTTGAAATTGAATCTTCCCAGGAGCGTAAGATTGTTGGCTTAGCGGACAATGCGGTACTATTGGTGGTCGGTGAATCAAAAGGTGGAGGTACTCGAAGCGCGAAGTTAAGCATCTTGGGGTGGTGATTGATGATCGGCCTAATTTCAACAAACATATCGACTATGTTTGTGAAAAAGCGGCGAAGGCGATATTGGCGTATTCTCGATCATGGCAAACGACTCATCGATTAAAAGCAGCACGAAGCGGCCGCTAGCGAGCGTCACAACATTGATCATCAGATATGGAGGTCCAGCATGGGCCACTGCACTGAAAACCGAAAAGAATCGAGTTCGTCTGAGCAGTATATGGAGGCAGATGGCTATGCGGATTTGAGTTGGTACCGCACCATTTCATCGGAGGTAGTCTGCGTGAAAGCAGGTATGATACCTATCAGCCTTTTTCTCGTGATAGATAGCGAGTGCTGCAGGAACCGCCACCCAAGAGGAGTCCGAGAAGGAGTACGTGCTGACATCATCAGGAAATGGCAACACCAATAGGATCAGGCTGCGACTGGCAGAAGGACACACCGTCACTTCAGCTTGACGCAGTTTTTGTCTGGAGATGGTTGTTTGAGACAATACTTGCACAGGTTCGGCCACACAAGGTCGTCATTCTGTCCCGAATGCATCAACACGGAGGAAACTGGAGCGGAAGTGGTTCGATCTAAAGCGGAAGTGGAGAGTAGAGCAAACCGAAAGTCATCCCCCACCAGAATCGTCGAACCGACTTCGTCATTTGAATGCCAGCATGACGAAGAAAGAAGAAGAAATGAGGACGGTGTGACCTAGGATCGTCGGGGCGCCGATGAACTAGAAGTCATCCCCCAACCGGAATCGTCGAACCGACCTCGGCAGCCGACGTAGAATGAAGAGGAGCTTCGAGTATGTAGGGCACCGACAGTGCGGACGTCATCCCCAAACCGGAACTGTGGGACAACCTCTGTAACTCGGAGACGAAGACTGCGCATAGCGTGAAATTTACCCCGCGATATTTGCCGGAAGACGGGGCCTCCCAGTGCGGCCGCATTCCCCCACCGGAATTTGGAATTTTCAAAAAGCAGTTTTTTTTTTGTTCGAATTCATAAGAGTTCGCAAGAAAATTTTTTCATTGTACACTATTCTGAAACACAGTGAACACATTTTCGGTAGAAAAAAAATCAGTTTTGAACAGAAAAACTGCTGTTGAAGTATCGATGATGACGATGATTACGATGACGTAGCGTTGAGCGTTAAAGTATGGTGGCGTTATAAATAAAAGCCCCCGTATCCCAAAGTAATACCATGAGGTAGTTCCGGGGGACATATAGGTTTCTTTCCAAAGCCGAGTACATGTGATGTTTTTTATTTTATTTTTTTTTTCATTTTCACAACAACTCAAGCGAACTGGAGTAGTTATAGTAGACATTCAAATGAGAACATCAGAGCAAAATTCCATTCGGTGCCCAAACAACTATGGATGGTGAATGTTTCTAGATTTTGCTAGAAGTGCGAGAAATCTAAAATAATAGAAGGGGGAGGGGTGTATCAGTATCAATGTTAATGCTACGTCATTTATGGATGGTCCCCTAGAACCTGGTGACACGGTAAAGCACATCGTATCGATTCCGTGACGATGGGTGATGTGACTATGACACGTACGATCGGAGATTAGACAGCTAGCTCCTCGGTGGAGAGAGGGGGAACCTATTCCAATCATTCTGATTCCCTGTTTTTGGTGGATCCCGAACCACCCAATCTGCTAGCTAGCAGGTTGAATGGCGTCGAAGTGGTCACATTCCATAATCAATCCCAGAGCACGTTGTGGCACCAAATTCCCAAAACTCGACTCAGTGCTCAATTTACTGCCACATTCCGGCGGTTGTGGCTAACATTCGCTGGTGTACCTCGGCTTGCAGCCAGAGTCGACTTGTGTGCTATTGAAAACTGTTCATTTTATAAAGTAGACATCTTGTTTATGACATAACTTGTAAAATATACTGGTTCTATTGAGGTTTGATTGAAATTTGAATAAGAAGTAAAGAATAAATTTAACGATTTCTGAGCTGCGCATCCTACGACCAACCCTGCTTTTCATACGAAATTGAATGAAAACTGTACAACTGTACAAAAAAACGGCGTTTGGTAAAGCGGCGACGGACGCCAAAGTTTTCATTAATCCATTTTCCCAGCCAAATTCCAATCCCTCGAATGATGGCGCCGGAACGTGGATGGGTTTGGGATACGCATAAGCACGTTTCCACTGCTGATGCTGCTTATTTTTGTACCGAGGGCTCTGAGTACCCCTAATCCAGGATTGCTCCCACGCTGGGAAAACGGAATTGATTACAAACCAACATCGAAAACGGTTCCAACACCCGCTCAAAATCACGCATGAAGTCGACGTCTCGTCGTCGTTTGAAAAATCTTCATTCATCGTACCGCAGACTCGTTCAATCCAATTGAAATTCCTGGAAATGGGAGAAACTATTCGCGAATAGAAATGAAAACAAATTAAATTCTGTCCTCCGGGCGAGGCGGAAATTGCGTCCTACTGTCGAACGGTGGAGATTCACGTGGCCAGAATTCGGAATTTGACCTAATTTGATTCGAAATCGGTCATTTAGCACGCTTTGTTCAGAGTTTGCAGAGTTGGAGTGAAGTTTAGTTAGCGGAAGATAGTATTGGCCTGGCCATACTGATAACAGTGTCACTTAAATTAACAAGTAAATTGTGAAAATTTAATCAACAGAAAAGTTACACTGAGGAAAACAATGTAATTTGGAATCGCAGCTGTGTGAATACTGGAAAGTTACATATCAGGTGATAAGAAGTTCCATAATCAGATTTGTTAAACACTCAGCCACCATTGGAAATAGCTCGGTAATGTACTATTTTGTTAAACGACACGACTTCAAACTATTCAGTATTTTGTTGCTGCTCAAAAATTGAACTTAAGCGTAATCTAGAACTTCGAAATTGGAATAGCTGGATCGGGGCCAATGAAGTCATGCGATGCTCCATTGCGAGCTAACTCATCAGGCAATTCATTTCACGCGATGGAAGTATGGCCAGGTATCCATACAAGGTTCGCAGAGTTGACTGAATTCAATTCCTCATTTTGAGATCGATAAGCGGTAACAAGCCTCGACCTGGAGTTGGCCGAAGCAAGAGCTTCTATAGCAGCCTGACTATCTGAGCAGAAGTATATGACTTCACCCATTACGCGCTGTTGAAGTGCTGATTGCACTCCACACATAAGAGCAAATACTTCCGCCTAAAATACGATGCACTGTCTACCAAGTGAGTAAAACTGATTCAGCCTTAGTTCACGAGCATGTACATCAGCACCACAGTTCTACATTCACGAAGGAAGCCATCAGTGTAACATACTATATTGTTTGATATACATTTTCGCAAAAAGCTAGACGTCCACTCTTCCCGTCACGGAAATTGTGTGGTATATGTCTTGTAAGGAAAGTTACAAGCAATTGTGAGATCACTTGGAATAAGAACAATTTTTGTCCCAATTCACCAACAGTAGAACTAACAAAGTGTGTGTAGATCTACGATTCACTGGATTTTCCTCCAGTAGATCCAGTACCCATAAATGGTAAGAGCGAGAGAGTGCTTCTTGTTTAAGATAAATGTGTAGTGGAGCAACGTCGAAAAGAGCCTCGAGCGCTGCTGTCGGAGTCGTAGAGAACGCACCAGACTTTGCCATCAAGCTCATCTTTTGGAGATGGCCTAACTTTGATTGGATTATTTTTACTTCGCCATTTTGCCACCAAACAAGACATCAATATTCCAATATTGATCGAACAACTGTTGTGTAAATCCATTTGATATACTTGGGTTTAGGGCCCCACGTTTTACCAAAGGTTCGGAACTAAGAATAAATCCAATTTACTTTACCTGATGAGTTATATTAATCTCAAAGACAATAGATATTTTATTCGGGTTAACCGAAAGACCATTTTATTATTTTTTATGGAGATCTGGCACTTCTTAGCAAAATATGCAGGGAACTTCCACCTACCCCGGGCAATCTGTATGCCAAAGGGGATAAGGCTCTGTGAATCTTATTCGACGGTTTTACTTATCATAATGAGTCTGCTGGATGAGCTTCTCAATTGTGGTGGTTCAGGAACCGTCTCACTATACTGCAGGTTCCAAGAATCACCGCTTTTTGTATGCTGTGTAGGTACTTCTTCAATTCCAGCTCGTCTAGGGATCTTGGGAAAGATTTCGGGACAATTCCGGTCGCTGAGAAGAACTATACGGTCGTCCTCTAGGTGTCACATCAGCTTCAACTCCTCCGCCAAGTCATGGTACTTTGCTATTTTGTTGGAGAACGTTGATTGGACCACAGTCCAGCGGTACAGCGATGTCAATGAGTATAACTCGTTTGATCCTTTTGTCGTAGACTACAATGTCAGGGCGGTTGGCACGAATGAGAACGTCCGTTATGATCTCGCGCTCCTTGTACAGTGTTGCGTCCAGCAACGATATAGACCGAATTCCGTAGTTTTTGAATATGCTTTATTAGAGATGACAGTATTAAAAACTTCCTGAAATACATAATTTTCCTTCTAAGTATTTTCCTTTTAGGTTATGCTATTACTCACGTTTGTGGGTTTTATAACTTTCGAGTCCCGGGCGACCGTTCAAGGATTTAGATACTTTCGGCGAATCTACTATTAGTAATTAGGTTAATTGAGAACTTAAAAATTCATTGTATAAATAGTTCACCTCCGTTTTCTGAATAAACTTTGCTGTTTATAATCACTCCCGCCTCATAGTTACTTGCTGTAACCTATAATAATTCATTTGTAGGATTGACGAATTCATTGATTATAATATAATTCTATTCTTACCGACAACCAACTAATTTGTTCGGAATAGTAATTTAATTCTTCGATAAATTCAACGTAGTAGTAATTAAAGTATTTCGATATTAATTTCGAGAACACTAGGCTATAAGATTGACTCACGTTCAACGTGTCTACTTTATAAACTTCAAGTGAATAGGTTTCTTTTTACTTTCCTTATTGTCAGATGACTTTACACGATCTGTCGAACCTAACATGACAGCCGGGAATAAAGCAACTGATGGGAGGTGCGATGGCGCACAATGGGCGCAATCAACAGTCCCCCCCGGTAGCCGGACGTACTTCCGGCCTACAAGTATTTGCACCGACATCCAGTATAGCAAGGTTGACTGCCGAACGTTGAAAAATACCTGTTGCAGTTTGCACCGTCGCTTGCCTAACGTGTCCGTCCTTGGAAACCGTTGTAGCTAATACCCTTCCTTTTGGCCAGCAATTTCTCGGGAGCTTAGGATCCACAATAATCACTATATCACCAACGGCGATGGGTTTGACTGCTGAAAACCACTTTGACCTGCGAGTTATCGTTGGGAGGTATTCGCAAACCCATCTTTTCCAGAAAATGTTGGCTAGTGTCTGGGACGTCTTATGAGCCTGCTGCAGGGCCTTGGCGCTATCATCAAATGGTAGAAGAGGCTTAAGACCATTGGAGGACCCAACCAGGAAATGGTTGGGCGTCAACGCTGGAGATGATTCGAACTCGATGGGTACGTGGGTTAATGGCCGACTATTTACTATGTTCTCAACCTCAATTAAGCTGCTTCTCAATACTTCGTCGCGCGGTAGATGGGGTAAATGAATTTCTGCAAGAATCTTCTTAACGGATTGTATCAGCCTTTCCCATGAGCCTCCCATATGAGGAGTAGCTGGAGGATTGAAGACCCATGATGTGGATGCCGACGTGAATTCCTTGATCATCTTATCTTGGTCGACCACGGCTAGTGCTTGTTTCAGTTGCTTCTCTGAAGCTATGAAATTAGTGCCACGATCGCTGATTATCTGTACAGGGACCCCACGTCGAGCAAAGCAGCTGCGCAGTGCCATAATGCACGAATCTGCGTTGAGAGAGTGAACTAATTCTACGTGAATTGCGCGTACTGTGAGGCATGTCACTAACACACCCCACCTTTTTTCCACTCGCCGACCAACTGCAACTTGATAGGGGCCAAAATAATCTACCCCAATGTATGAAAAAGGCCGAATGAATGCTGCCAAACGGGCCTTGGGAAGGTCACCCATTGGCGGTGGGGCTGGATTTGCTCGACGTATTTTGCAACGTTGGCAGGCAGACGAAATTTTCTTACACTCAGCACGAATCCTGGGGATATAGTATTTTTTACGAGTTTCGTTCACGAACGTTTCGTAGAACTGGTGATAGTAACGTTCGTGTATGTCTTGCAGAACAAGTTTTGTAACAGGATGCCCTCGGGGTAACACAATTGGCTGCTTGGTATACTTATCGACATAGTCGCAAACGTCGATGCGACCGTGAATGCGCAGCAATCCATCTTCGTCAATGCTTGGACTAAGCTTGTAAAGAGGACTGCTCTTAGGAAGCTTTGACTCACCGTAAGAAAATTTTGAAGACTTCAGTAAGGCCATCTCGTCGGCGTAGACGTTTTCTTGGGCACGTTTGTAGTGAGTCAGCTCTGCGGTGAGCAGTTCTTCACGGGTTAGAGGACCGGATGATGTTGGTTTACCTGCCAGTCTTCTTTGGATGTTCGCTGCAAATCGTTGCACTAGGGCAGTAACTCGCAGTAATCTTCGCCAGCTGGAAAACGTTTCTGGTTTTAGACAGTCGTCTACTAAAACTGCTGTATGATGGAGCAAAGATGGTCGCATTTCCAAGCTTGTTGTATTTTTACGGAGCGGTTCTTTAGGCCAGGTAGCCTTTGGATTCCAAATGAATGTTGGCCCTTTGCACCATCGGCTTTCTGAGTCAAATCTTAGACATCGTTGATACTTGGTTCCTTCATCTGCTACATTTTCTTTGGACGGCACGTATTTCCATTCGGATACATCGGTCGACTGTAGGATTTCGCTAGCTCTATGGGCCACAAATGGTGAGTAAGCCCGATGATCCGAGCGCAGCCAACACAGAACATCTACGGCGTCCGTCCAGAAACAGCGGCGTCCTATTTTGATCGAATGCCCTTCTTCAATATTCTTAGCCAAACGGGATCCGATTACGGCCGCTTGGAGTTCTAAGCGCGGGATGGAGATAAATTTGAGTGGGGCCACCCTGGTTTTGGCACCTACCAGGACACACCTGATGCTGTCCGCTAGTTGAAATCGTAAGTAGGACACTGCACAATAGCCAGTTTCACTTGCGTCCACAAAAGTATGTAGCTCGATGTCTATCTGGTCTCCATGGGTTGATGTTAGATTGTAACACCGAGGAATTCTTACTGAACCCGCTAGTGGAAGGTAAGTCAACCACGATTTCCATCTCTGCAGTTGTAGATCGCCGATTGGTTCATCCCAGGTGATTCCTGAGCGCCACACTTCCTGCAGCAGTAGCTTTAATGGCATGAGAAAGCTGGCAATCAAGCCTAGAGGGTCGTACATGGACATAAGCACGCTGAGAAGTTCCCTTTTTGTGGGGTGCTTGGCGTTGAGAAGAAGGTCTGCATGACGTTCCTTGGAAAGCTTGAACTGAAATTCGTCGGATTTGATGTTCCACCACATACCTAACACTTTTTCTAAAGCGTGTTCTGTATTAAGGTCCAAATTTCTTTCAGGTATTTCGCTACTATTGAGTGCCCTCATAACTGTAGGAGAATTCGAGATCCAACCTCTCATTTTGAATCCCCCTTGCTGATGAATGAAGTGTACATCTTCTGCTAGTTGTATTGCTTCTGCTTCCGAATTGACACTGGCTAGCATGTCATCAACATAGTGGTTTTCTCGAATCGCTTCAGCTGCTGTTGGCAATTGTTTCTGAAAACGTTCAGCGTTTTTATTGATAATGAACTGTGCACTGCTCGGAGAACAAGTGGCACCGAAAGTCATTACAGTCATTACGTATTCATCGGGTTCAGCTGCGTTCAAATTATCTTGAAACAGGAAACGTTGACTTTGCTGATCATCCACGCACATTTTTACTTGGTGGAACATTTCCTCTATATCGCCACATATAGCGATCGGGCGTTCTCGGAACTTGTAGAGTATAAACGGAAGTGGCTTCAATTGGTCTGGCCCCTTTAACAGGACGGAGTTAAGGGACGTGCCTGCCACAGAGGCAGCGGCGTCCCAAACAACGCGAACCTTGTTCGGTTTATTTCTGTTGAACACTGGGAAAATAGGGAGGTACCAGACGCGATTGCCACCCTCGCGTATCTCCCCAGGTGACAGCTTTCGGATAAACCCCTTTTGAACATAGTCGGCTATCTTTTTTCTCAGGATCTCGCCAAGTGTAGGCTCACGTTTCATCCTTTTTACGAGACAGTGGTGACGTCTAAGGGCCATCGTCTTATTGTTGGGTAAGCGGATGTCGTCATATTTCCACAGTAGACTTGTGGTATAACGACCGTTTTCGAGGCGCGTATTCGTTTGTAAGATATTCAGCGCTCGCTCGTCCTCTACTGATAGCAATTTCTCCTTAGGTGCCGTGATGCCCAAGCTTTCAAGGGCAAAATAATCCGAAATAGCAGCGTGCAAGTCGTCGTCCAACTTGTATGAGTGTGAACAAATATGGAAACTATGGGGGATTGTCGAGGGTTTCGGATGGTCGTCCAAACAGGTTCCGAATATCGTCCAACCCAGGCGCGTCTTCGTAGCTATCGGCTCGTTTTCTTTACCTTCACGACTGTCTAGTGCGTGACCCAATCGAACATTATTCATTCCTATGAGAAGGCGGGGGCGAGCGTCGTTATATGACTCCACAGGTAACCCTTTCAAATAGTTGTATCTTCGACGCATTTTTGTTACAGAGAGAGACTGAGCAGGCAGTTTTAAATCTTTAACGGTAAACACATCCGATAAAGGAAACTGGTTTTCACTTTGTGTCCCGGAAACGTGAAGTGAGACCCTCTCCGCGGTGTCCTCGAAACGACATTGATCGGCGGTCCAGCGAATACAAAGAGGATGCTTCTCTCCGCGGAGGTTTAATTCTGCAGCCAGACTCTCCTCGAGCAACGTCATGTGGGAGCCGCAATCAATGAACGCAAATGTTCGCACCGTGTGGCCGTTGTGATGAAGTATCACAGGTACGTATTGGAACAACACCGATTTTTCATTCCATCTGTGGGTGTTACAATTGTACTGCTGGGAATAGGCTGGTTCTACATGGTCGGCTTGGTTTGATTGTGCAGGGTATGTGGAAGTAGGTCCTGAATTTCCGTTGCGATCGTTGTGAAGCAGGCGATGATGTTTAAAGGTGCACCCATTTTTACCACATATATCGCCTGACCTGCACTGTCCTCGATGCGTTCCTAGGCATGTTCGACATAGCTTATGCTCACGTAATGCAGCCCATCGGTCACCGTGATCCAGGTTGATGAACTCTTGACAATTCTCGATTGCATTGCACGTTCCATGACAAACTACACAGCCGCCTTTTGATCGTTGTAACGGATTGGAGCCTGATTGATGATCGGAGTGAACATGTAGAAATCCATCTTCTTTAAAGCGGCGAGGTTTGTTGTCATGAGCGACAGAGGGTGTCGGCATAGTGACGGTACTCGCGGCTTCCGCCACGGTGTATAACCAATCGCTAAATTCGAGAAGAGAGACTCTGGGCAGTTGAACACGATATGTGGCCCAATTCAGCTTCACCATCGGCGGCAGCCGCTCCACTAGGCCTTGGAGAAGAGTGATGTTATACAAGTGTTCTTCTAGCTTGCAGGCTTTCACGGTGGCCACCATATTTCGAACGGCTAATGCAAAATCAACGATCGTGTTTAACTTGTCCGCCTTGGGTGCGGGGATTCTGTTGATCTTTTCGATGAGGGTGTGCACTATAATCTCGGGTCGACCGAATAGCATTTTCAAAGTGGATAGTGCGAAATCCAGATTGGCTGGGTGTAGAAGCTGACACTTCACAGCTTCCAGGGCTTTACCCCGAAGGCAGCGCTGCAATCGAACCATATTTTCTTCAGGTGTATATCCACATAGCCTTGTAGTATTCTCGTATGTTGCAATAAAAAGTGGCCACTCCTCTGGTTCACCGCTATACACAGGCAACTCTTTGGCAACCGCATGACGCGCAGCAATTTGGCTCGAGTTGAGCAGCACAGTTTCATTTGGACTATTTGTACCCTCAAGGATGTGAAGCTCTGGTGCTGTAGGTTGAGCTGGTCGTAGCGGCGACGAATGACATGGTGGTTGTCGAAAACTATAATCGTGTACAGCATGGGAGATTGACGGTTGAGTATTGCTTGTGCCAGATGCTTCCATCATCAGTTGGTACTTTCGCTGAAGGTATTTCCGTTCTATTTCCCGCTCTTCTTCAAGCATTTTCAACTGTAGTTCAACAGGTAACTGTAGGTGCTGTGAAGGCAACGTTGATAGGGTTGGTGGCACGGAATGAGATGACGGGGCAGATGGATGTAGCGGGGCTGATGTGAACGCGGGAAGGCATTGTGAAGGCTCACTAGTCGTTGGAGCCACTGGCGGCGGAACGCTTGGCACGGATGGCGGTTCGTTTGTTGAGGCCTTGACGCAGTTCGGACAGATCCATGGGTGATTTGCAATGGCCTCTGTCACTCCGACGCAGTCGAAGTGAAACCAGTCGCTACACTTATCACAACAGACCATCTGACTGTCATCTTCGGATTGGCACATCGAACAACTGCGTTCGGGAGGTGGAGCTAATGGTGGCATCGTTCAGTATCTCCTTGAGTCGTCTGGAAAACGAAGTTTTTAAATTGTTGCGTCCAGCAACGATATAGACCGAATTCCGTAGTTTTTGAATATGCTTTATTAGAGATGACAGTATTAAAAACTTCCTGAAATACATAATTTTCCTTCTAAGTATTTTCCTTTTAGGTTATGCTATTACTCACGTTTGTGGGTTTTATAACTTTCGAGTCCCGGGCGACCGTTCAAGGATTTAGATACTTTCGGCGAATCTACTATTAGTAATTAGGTTAATTGAGAACTTAAAAATTCATTGTATAAATAGTTCACCTCCGTTTTCTGAATAAACTTTGCTGTTTATAATCACTCCCGCCTCATAGTTACTTGCTGTAACCTATAATAATTCATTTGTAGGATTGACGAATTCATTGATTATAATATAATTCTATTCTTACCGACAACCAACTAATTTGTTCGGAATAGTAATTTAATTCTTCGATAAATTCAACGTAGTAGTAATTAAAGTATTTCGATATTAATTTCGAGAACACTAGGCTATAAGATTGACTCACGTTCAACGTGTCTACTTTATAAACTTCAAGTGAATAGGTTTCTTTTTACTTTCCTTATTGTCAGATGACTTTACACGATCTGTCGAACCTAACATGACAGCCGGGAATAAAGCAACTGATGGGAGGTGCGATGGCGCACAATGGGCGCAATCAACATACAGCTTCATGCAACTGTTTTCCAGTACCGAGTCCGGCAGATTTTTGTAGTAGGGCACAAATCGGTCCACCGAGTTGTGGTTAAGTGCAAGCTGTTGGTGTACAATCCTGGCAACTTCGTTGTGACGCACGAGATAAGCTGATCCAGCTAGTACTGGACAGTCGGCAACGACATGCTCTCCCCTACTTAATCGCACTTCCTACAGCGGTCTTCGTAGCGGTCTTCGTTCCGATCTTTCGTGCCGATAGTTTTTCGTTGCAATTACCCGGTCATGGATGGCTATCATGAAACCTTCTGTTTCTGAGAAGAGGTCACCCCGAACCAGCCACGTGTTCCACGCTACCTTTGCGATGTGTTCGAGTTTCAGTTGATGGGGGTGCGTTCCATGCAACTCCTTCTGCTTCCACGTTGCGATCACCTCATCGACGGTTTTGATGTCGCAGTTAAGCTGGTAATCCTCCTGCGCCAGATGCAGGGCGTAGGACCGTGGTCAGCTTTGCATACAGTGCAGTAAATTACGTGGCGGTTCTGGCTTTCTACGAAATATATCCGCAGCTGCTCGATCTGGGAGACACATAGTGCCTGGATATTGGTGACGCCTCTTCCTCCTGCTGCACGTGGCAATGTGACCCTCTCAATTTTGGATGGCGCATTCGGTGCTTGGTGAACGCCACTCGTACTGCTCGTTCGATCGCCTCCAAGTCAGTCTTGGTCCAATTTTCCACTCCGAAACTATACGTCAACAGGGTCACAGCAAACGTGTTGATCGCCTTCACCTTGTAGACGGCAGACAGAAAGCGCTTCAAAATACAGTTGACACGAGACAAGAACCTTTATTGCAACTCCTTCTTGATCATCTTGTGGCAAATACCTCTAAGTTGCAGAAATCCGAGGTATTTATACGTTGCGCCTTCGACCCGGACGTGAAAACAGCTGGCATCCATAACTTGACACCGATGTAGATGAATTGACCGGCATTTGTCAATACCAAACTCCATCCGGATGTCGTTACTGAATGTCGTAACTATCTGCAAAAACTGACCCAGACAACCAGAAATCGCATGAAAGTTCACGTTATAACTCGTTTATTCATACTAATTATATCAAACTCGCAAAACACCGTGGATAAACTCGTCAAATTGATGAGTTTCCTCGCATAAAACACTTATTTTCTGAGTTCATTTGCACATTTTGTTTCGCCTCGTACACTCGTACAAAGTAAGTCGAATCAATTCGTAGCAGCTGTCAAATCAACATTTGTTATCATAAGTTAAGTCGCATAAGATCACAGGTTAGTCCGGTGGAATATTTAAACACTCGCATTGTATGTTATTATTCATCACATAATATATGCACGCATATCGCCTCCACTTTTGTACGTAGAAAGCCTTTTCGCGATATCTTATAAGTGAAATTTTGCACATACAAAGCCTCCAGGTGATTTCGTTATGCGTACATTTTGGTTGTCTGGGGATGCAGTCTCTGCACTGATACCGCAAATAACTTCAGGCCGTCCATCCAGAAGGTGTTCACAGCGTACTAAAGGTATCACCTTGAAAAATCCCCCTCCTAATGCTGAGAGTCCTGCACCGTAACACCGCTGTACCGTCGGTAATGTGTAGGGATTTGCTCCACATCCCCATCGCGTGTTACGTTAGGCTGATGACGTAATCGTCTTCCTTATACAACTACAATACCTTGAGAAGGGTAGCTTGCCCTACAATGACTGCATCTACGATGACCTGATCTTTGCAGCCTTGCGTGTTTCTGCGACACCCTTTCTGTTCCTCGGTCATTATGTTGTTGGTGTCGCGATGGTCTTGCACCCTCCTCGTTATTACCGATGATAGCCCTTTGAACAAACTCGAGAGACTGTGAGTTTTTTATACAAAAAAATGTGATCAAAATCAGGTCCTGGTGCAGCCCAATTCCTGGTATACCGGGTAGCTTCACGTATATCCTGAGCGGGTACCATGACCGCGGCCATCACACATCCCATCGCCATTGTGTTTGGTGTGGTTCTTCCATAAATTGGCCCAAAATTGTGTAACGTCGCCAATCTCCGGGAGTCCCTCGCCAAAGTCGACCTTGTCATTTCGGATGCGGTTGTGGAACTCCTTCTCTTTTATGTTGAACATCCGGTTTTGTTCCTACCGCTTCAAGCATCCTTCATAACGATCTCCATCTCAATAATGTCGACTTCTCTGAGATCTCGAAGCTCTGCGGGCCCAACAATTTCAGCAACTAACCTAACGAACTAACCTTGTTGATCGATTCCTCAGCTTATATTGTGTCAAACGACCAACCAGTGACCGCAGTGTGACGATGCGGGTTTCTGTGCGTTGGGGCGTGTGCTATTTTCTCCTTGCGGGCGCGTTTGCAATACCAACGTCGTAACTATAGTACTGCAGCTGAATACACGATAAACTTCAGATCATCAAGGTTCTCAATGGATTCCAAGTACTGTGGCAAAATATCCTGATTTATGATGCTTACTGCACTCGTCAGCCGGTATGAATACCGCAGCTTTGGTAGCCGGGACATAGGGTTTGTCCCACTTCTGCAGCCATGAGCGTATTATGAGACATAATTGCATGCTGCCGTGCGTACAGCTTGTTCAAGTCAAGTTGGTGCGCAAAGCGAGGGAATCGCTCGTTGAAAATTTCCAGCATTCCTGATCCGCCAGAAATGTCCGTCTCCATCCTAGTGCAGACATAGTAGCAGCGAATCACATACATATTCATCTCCCTCGTCCACATGATCCGCTGCCGTCGGCCTCCTGCCAACGTGAGTGACTGACGTCTATCAGCCACAGCAACATCGGTAGGAAGCATGGCCTTGGTAAATTCTACTACTCAGGGTATTTTACGTGGAGGTCCCACCAACTCAAGATGGTGAATTTTCATGGACGTGCAGGAGTTATGTTACCTGAGCTCCCACCTAACCGAACACTTGAATTCGAACCATCCAGTGTAGCACGTATTAGCCTTATTAGTTTCGCCTTATAACCATATTCCGACATTATCTGCCATAGCTCATTTCTTTTCACTGAATCGTACGCCGCCTCAAAATCAATAAACTGAACAGATGACGAGTCTGCAAGTTATACTCCCGGAGTTTATCTAGGATCATTCGCAAGGCAAACATCTAGTCCGCTGTCGAGCGGCTCTCGTGCAAATACCAGCTTGGTATTCGCTGACGAAGGGCTCCTCGAGCGGTCTTAGTCTGTTAAATAAAATGCGCGACAGTATTTTGTATGCTGAATTCAGCAGAGTAATTCTTCTGCGATTAGTACACTCCAGTATGTGCCCTTTCTTGTGGATTGGTCGCATTAGGCCATCCAACCAGTCGGTGGGCATTTCTTCGTCCTCTCGCTCATATACCTTCAGAAGTACTCGATGGATCGACTGGTGAAGCTGCTCACTTCCGTGCTTGAGAAGCTCGATCGAAATCTCGTCATTCCCAACCGATGATGAATGGTGGTCAACAAGTCCGAGCAATGGGCGCTTCTCGGTAGGTGAATGCACTATAGAGCCCAAGCGATCCCTTACGCATCTTGGGGTAATCATCGATGACAAATGAACTTCCCCATGGTTTCCCTAACGCAGTTTCTATCAGGACATGGTTGCTATAGACAGTACCTGCATAGGTTCGGGCACTCAGAATCTCCTGCGTGCCCCAATTGTGCTGGTGTGGAGGAAACAGCGGAGCATGTCGTGTTCGATTGCCCCCGTTTCATTGTTGTGAGAGTTCACATGCTTGCTACACAATATAATAGAGAGAATGTGTGCGGATTCCGATTGCTGGAATAGAGTAACTACGGCTATCACTCACATTATGTTGCAGCGCCTATGGCACGCCGACCAAGATTTGCGCTGCAGAGGCTGGTCTTTTGTAACATTGTTTAAGTCGGCTAGGCTACTTCTGCTACATGTGTTGTGCTATATGCACTGGCCCTCCCCAAAGAAATATCGTACGATGGTTCCGGGGAGATGTCGATGCACGGTTCACCACTTAAGCGATTCAACAAAAATTGCTCAAGTAAAGTGCATGGGCTGGTTTTGGCGGGTCGTCGTTGGTGCGTCATCTCCGCACTCCCTGAGTTACTTTCTCAGGGGTCGGTTTGCAGATTTCCCCCTTGTAAAAAACAAAAAAAATATGTGTTTGCGGATCTTCTTGCGTGCAAAATAGGTACTGCTGAACGCCATCCATCTAGCAGCAGCAAAGGTTACAAGTCGCACGGTAACGAATTGGGGCTTTCCGATGGTGATGACAGATCGGAAGAAGTATTCTTTATCGCTCATTCATTCGCGCATATATGCTGATCAGGCTGTAGTTGAAGAACTTGCCTTTCTTTCTCAACACACTGATTTGGTCGCTTACCAGTTTTCACCGAATTACTCGCTTCATCTGCTTCCCAATTATCTATCTTCTATATAAATAAAAATGGAATGATGTTTGTATACAGATCTGTCACGAAACAATTTGAGAACGAGTCAACGGATTTACCTGATTCTTTCACTGTTGCATTCGTCTAGGGTTCCGACGTGTTCGTACGTAGAAAAAGTTTAGGAAAGTTTTCGGAATAGTCCTAAACATTAGAGAAAACTAATGTGTCATTTTGTATGGGAGATTGCATGCCAATTTTTCAACACCCTACTTGATGGCAAGACGAAGTTTGCCGGGCTCACTAGTTATGAAATAATTGCAAGTTCTGTTCTTTTGATGCGAAGTAAGTACAACACGCCATTTTCACCTTCTTCAACTGACAACAATCATGTACATATAGACAGTCCATAGGCAATACTACAAATGTCACGAATAAGGAAGGAATGGACGTTTACCAAAGGCGACGACCTCCGAGGAGACGGAACCAAGGAAGTAGGCAAACGTGACACAAGGTCGCAGGCCAATAATTGGATCACGTTGTGGTAGGTTGGAATGGTTTTCTAACCGTTCCATATCACTTCCGCTCAAACCGCGAACGAGTTGCACGACCAGGCGCAGGAAGGCTTACAAAAAGCAGCTTTCAGTAACCGTCCCGTCGTCGCAGTTTTACACCACCCCGATTGGAGCTCTCTAATGTACTTCAACTGAACATCGAACTTGTCGGAGGGCACTCATTCCTCATCTAGGTTTTTCAGCGGAATTCGTGGTTGTAAATAAAACATAAACAAACTTCCACCCCATCGCAGAAGCGGAATCAGGCGAAAAACCAAATTGACTGGCGCCCAACCAACCAACTCCGTCCCAACCCGCGTATTCAGAGTTTCAGTTCCGTTGCAGCTTGCACTCTGTATGCGAGTGAACCATTTACTCAGCTCTATCAATAGGGTGGTTGATACACTTTCAAAACAAGTGTATCTCCCATATCTTTCTTGCCATCTCTATGGGATATATTGAGTTCTGTAATTTTTTGACGTTGGATAACGTCTTACGGCAACATATGGGGGTACAATTCAGAAAAACGAAAAATTGAGCATGTAACGAAAAATGGTCAGGTTTTGACCGCTAATAACTCAGTCATTTGTCGATAGATTTTCAATATTTATCCATGAATCGATTGGAAATTTATCTACGCGTCGACTCAAATGGAGGACACTATTGATTATTAGCAACAAACTATTGAAATATCGTAAAACGTTGACCCCTTTCTTATCTAACCAATCACGTTCAAGCACATTTTTCGGTTCCGCTTCCCACTATAAAAGCGCACCGCACCCTGCTTCTTCCCTCATTCTTCTTTTTGCGGTCGGACTGTGAACACGGTCGGGCGAGTCATTCTCGCTTTGCCTTTGCACCCGCTTCACAGTTCAATTTGTGTCGTCGGAAGAGGAAGACGCAAGATTGATTTGCGGCGGCGATGACGATCGCTTTGGAACTTCTCCGAGCGGCGAACTACTGCCGCTCGGAAAAGCGCCTAAGCCATCGTCATTGCCACCGCAAATTTATCCGCGCTTGCAGATTTCGACTCGTGATAAATTCAGCTTCGGTGACAAGAAGTAAGCCCGCTAGGAACGAAATACCGCAGGCCCTCTGAGTTGCTGATCCGAGGAGCTGCTGCTAATCGAGCGTCGGATTGGTGAAATCGCACAAGATTTCAAGAGTGAGCATCGTTTCCAGATTTCGACTTATGCCCGGTGATCCACAACCCGCTGGTCTTGTGCGCCATCCACGTCTTGAAACATTTAGCTGGTTCGTCGTATAAGCAAATCGGCGCTTTTCAGGGCCATCAAATGTGTTGAAAAGAGTTGAAAGAATAATATTTCCGACCTTATTACATCTTATATTTCTCAATCAATCTCACAGCTTCAAACAAAATTTAATTTGTCATGAATAATTGATGGCACGACAATTTGATACTGTATTCGCGGACGCAGCTGCAGTGCTGTCGGGGTGAGTGCTCTACATTTAACAACGATTGTAAAATAGAGTGTCATTCTTAGACTTGTCATATCTTATGAGAACATATGTAACAAAATTGCGACATATTTAGAATGCTTCTGAAAAGAAATTCTCATAGAACAATTTTCATCATTTTGGCACCAGAAATTTTCCATCACACTAAAGAAAACTATTGATTATCAATAGCTAACCATTGAATATTGGAAATCTTTCTACGAATCGGCTCCTATAATTAAAACTATTGATTTTCATAAATAAACTATTGAAAAATTGATAAATATCAAGGCACGTCTTATTTTCCATAGAAAAGCACATTTTTCTTGTGTAGTCCTAGCACAGACATCATTGCTCGATATCTTAGCCACTTTCGTCATGCAAAGGGAAACGCCCCTTTCGGTCTTCTTCTTACTCCTCTTTATTCTATCGTTTTCAGTCAAAGCCAACCAAGCTTCAATGAGCCTCGCGCACATCAGTCAATCGTCGACCAGCAATTGGAGAAGGACTCCTATCGGAATAAATTTTACACATTCGTCGCTTCCGCTGCTTCTGCTCTTGTTTATTCCCAATCCAAGCTAAATGCTGCGGGTTCTGTGAAATCGCTCATCATGGCCATGGACATCCAGCTAGACCATTGAATTCGTGGAGAACGCGTCTAGAAACCTTGAAAATTGCCGTCGGAGGAGTGAGAAAACCAACGAAAACAAGGAAGCACAAAATTACCGATCGCATTTCGATTTAATAGTATTTGGTAATCTTTTGGTGTGTTTCTGTCTAACAATGGATTGACAACCCAGTTTGATCGACGGTGACTAGCCCCAACCGTCCTTTTCAGGACAACCATTTCATTTTGAAAGAGTTGTGAGAATTTTCCACCGTGAAGAGCGACATTACTGGTGACTGGATGTGATTGATTCAGATTTTGGTCAGTAATTTGCATGCAATCATTTATCACGGCTAAATAATGCTTCGCGAGAATCACTGTGTTAAGAAATAAAATTCCCATTGTGCGCGCGCTGACAATCGTCGACAGTGTGTGCATGAGTCGGATAAATCGCGAACGGCACTTGAATGAAGATGATGGCCGAGCTCTGAAATCGCAGATCGGTCTTGATCAAGAAGTCCTGCGCGATTTCACGGCCAGATGCTGGAATGGCAACTTGCGGATCAGCTGTGCCGCACACGATCCGCAAACTCTGCACCAGTTATAATGTAGAGCTGGGCTTGTCAGATGATTATGGTGACATCTACGCTGCCGAGATCACTACAATGAATTGTCGGGCACTACTGGTTTATCTTTACATTTCCCCGGATAGAACGAAGAAGCAGAAGAAGTTCTTCATGGCGCGGAATTTGTTCAAATACCTAAAGGAGACCATGCCAATCATCGTGACAGGAAACTTCAACATCGATTTGAGCAAAGAGGAGAACATGGAGTTTGCGGACTTCATGGACAAGTTTATCAGTATCAGCACTAATTTTGACCTACAAGAATTCTGTGACCATTTTCGGATTTTGATACAAAGTAGGCCAAAATAGTATGAAAAGGTCGAAAAGCAGTGTTGGGTCGAAAATTGGTGCTCTTCCCCTAGAAATCTTTCATAAGTTCGTGACGGTCTCAAGCCGCGAAATAGAAGAAGCTAACGTTATCCAACGTCAACTTGGCGGTCGTATCTTGGAAACAACCTCTTACTTTTTTTTTTTTTTTCATTTTGGAACGGACTGAAAGGTGGCCCAGAGATGTTAGAAGTTTTAATGAAAAACATACCTGAAAAAAATAAATAAATATGAAACCGGTAGACCTGTCATATATATGATGATATTTGCATAATTTACTGAACCTTTTGTTTAACTACATGGAGATAAATAATATTAAACAAATCTATGGACATCCTTTCCCCATCCGACGGATTGAATTTCTCTTTCAAGCACTTCCTTTATTAGTGTTTTAAGAACAAATTTTCACTTTAAGATGATAAGCTTATACTTTATTACATTTCAATACTAATGAGTTTTAGACATTTCTCAAAATTTCTCCATAATAACTTCTAAAAAAACCTAAATTGTCTTTGGGCCACTATTAATCATCGCTGACATTCTGAAACTTTCTCAACACTCTTTTTAACGTAAAATTTGTAAGCAAGACATGTGAGATTGACAAACTTTTTTTCTTTAATTTGGACCGCCCTACCCTCTCATACCATTGATTTTTATTTGGCTTCGGGTGTTGCTCGGAAAACATGGCCTGGTGCAGTCACCTTTTGCGAGAGTTCTGGGCGTTCGCCCGGCATGTCGGATGATATTTCTACGGAAACCGAAAATCATGCAAGTGGGTGGAATGTGCTTTTTTCCTGCGAACGGTTTACATTACATCCCACCACCAGCAGCAGCAGCACTAAAGCATGTAAAACTCACATCTAATGCTTTTGCGGAATTAGGGTATGTGTGCGAATGATTCCGTCAAATAGCGTTTCATACATCTAAGATTCATATCGAACACTTACAGCATATGGGGAAAACAAGAAATTACTCTAAAATCTCAGAGGTCCGATCGGATTCAAAGAATTCCAACAAAAAATACTGCCGTGTCTGTCGGAATCCCAAAGTTCTATAAATGCATGCTATGCTAGAAAACCCACCACCCTGAACCCAACTTTCTTTCGACATATTCGTGTGTCGTGTGTCTTCTACAAAAGTTTTGAAAATCCATCTAAATTCCGGAAAACCTGACAGAATCCAAGAATTCTTATCTAAATCCAAAAATTACCACCGAAATCTTAGGAGTTTCTATCAAAATCTCAGGAACCCCTTGAAAACCCCACGAATCCTATAGAGAACTCAATATGTATATCCATAAAACGAAACTGGAAATTCCCATCGAAATCTCAGCATTATGTTCGGATTCCAAGAATTCTTCAGAAAACACACCATGAATCGGACTTCACGTCAAAATACCAAAGTATTGGATGAATACCTTTTAAAATGCGGAGTCCAAGCATGCAATTGATTCTTCCGGAATCATAAAATTCCTATTAAAATTCCTGGGCGCTAAAATTGAAAATGTTTGTAGGAGCACCATAATCATAAAACCTTACTCCAACTGCAGTTCGACCTTCCTATCCTCAAGATTTTGAATTCCTGATATCTCTACTATTGAGTTTTCGAAAACTCCTACAGAGTACAGACATGCCAACAATAAGGCAGTTAAAAATTCGAAAAAGTTCTAAAATATCATCTCCCATATCTTCTTTGTTATCCCAACTATAAAAAAAAAGTGTTCTGAGAAATTTTCAGAAATTTTAGTGATGATTCATAAATAACAGATTTTTTACTGAAACCGTCTTACGGAACCTAGTCTAAGAATGCCTATTTGGATCCCAGCATTCTCATCTAAATTCGTAGTCTACTGCAGTTCAGAAGATTCTCTTAAGAACCCAAAATTACCTAAAACGTTTCAGAAAGTTTTTAAGAATACATAATACTTACCAAAACTATAATGGAAATTCCATCAAACTTTCATAACGCCTTACAGTTTTCCAGATTTAAGTATAAAAATTCCTAAGAAATTTCAGGGATTGCGGTGAGAATAATTTTATTTCTATGAATACCAAAGAAAATTATCAGAATCCAACAATTTCGTACGAACTTTTTGATTACATACTAAACATTCGTAAATCAATCTCTAGAATCAAAAAGCTTATAGCGGAGACACCATCAAAATCCCTGTATTCCATAAATCCAGATATTCCAGTAATTTCAGTAATCCAAGAATTCTCACCGAAATCCCAGAAATGCAATCAGAATACTAGAAGTCACAACTAATGTACATTTTTCTCATCAAATTCCATGATTCTTAGTGAAATCACAAGATTTTCCCAATATTTGAACGTATTTCTCCTGTATCATATATTCAATTACAACATCTATCGAAAATCCAGCATTCTGACAGCCTTGAGTGTCCTTGCAATTATATGTAAATCTCAGATTAGCCAAATTATGATTTTTTAAAGTTCATTTTTAATGAAAAGTCAGACGTTAGGGGTTTAAGAGTTAATTAAATAAAAATAGCAGTTTTACGCGAAACTAAACAATTTTCAACTTATTACCTTTGATAATACATGGCCCGAATTTTTACCCCGCAATCGCCTAAAAATAAAGTAAGATCAAAAATTACATTTTTCTCGTCAAACAACGAATAGCCATAACTTTTTCTAATTCTTTAAATTCTAAGTTTTGAATTGAGCTAGAAATCTCAAAAAAGAACTTTTTATTGCACTTTACTCTATCCTTGGGGGTGCAAACTGGACATCAAGGATTGTGTGATCATCACTTCGTCACGCTAAAAAATATTACACATTTTATGTGACACAAAAACTATCAACTGTTGAAGGTTTTGAAGGAACGTTCTACTTGGTCTTATTGATGCGTATGTTTTTCAGATTATTTGTGAAATATGTTTTAAACTAAAATACGTTCAGAAACTATCCGATTAGCTGATTTATTGGACTTATAGCATGCATCAAATTGTAAAAGCTTTGTGCAAAGTATTTTAAGTGTGCACCTGGAAAATGGTTTCATAGGAGACAAGCAAACAAATTACTGTTAGCACTGGTGAAAAAAAAATGTGTTCAAATTGAATGACCAAAATGTTCGAGCCCACACCCCTCAGACTCTATCTATATTTCATTTAGTATTGACACGAAGAAAAAAATCGTAGCGCATACCTTTAATGCCGAATTGGCGCCCAACCACTAGGGGCATTTCAATGGGTTCCCGAACCGTTCGGAGAAATCGTCGAGGAATGAGGAATCCCGACCACAAAATTAATGAGAACCAATAAAATTTCGCACGCTGAATGAACGCATTTCGGCAAACACATACCTAGGTACTAGGCCCCGTTCAAATATAAATATATTCATTCAACTGGGAACATTTCGGTGCCGCCGAGTGGGGAAGTTGAAAAGCTCGAAATCCAACACAACAAGTTTACAAGGCTGTGGCAATTGGGTGCCATTTTATGTGTGAGGTTTGGATAATGGTTGGCGAGTGCGATATTGGGGGACAGGACAGAGCGGAACAACGCAATGGATACGGAAGGATGGACGGGAACAAATTTCCGGTCAGTTCTGTGTAAGCCAATGCGATGGAACCCAGCGTTGTCTAGCACTGGTCATGCCTCTACATAGATGGGTACTATATTCGGATAATTTGAACCGGACGTTGAACAGGATTGAAAATTGAAAATAATTGAAATTGAAGGCTAATAAAAATGAGGCTGAATAATTCATTGGCAGCAGGATAGGCATGTGCGTGATATGATAAAAAAAAACCTTGATTATCAATTTAACTGAAAGCGATACTAATATTTTCAAGTTTTTATCAACCAGCGAACACTGCTTAGAACCTCTTAGAACTAATCGTGATAAAATGTCGAAATTCCACTACCCTGTATAACAGCTAGCTAGTTGATTCAAATTGTTATCACCAGGTGGCACTAGTGACCATGAAACTATTATTTTGCGGATATTAAAACCACTCTAAAAGATGGCGTCTTCGGCAATGTTGTTCAGTAGCTCAAGGGGTCTCTGTATTCGAATTCATAATAAAAAAGCATTTTCATGCTGACTAACGCCATCTCGTGGTAAAATTTTGAATTGACTAGCTCGACTTACTAATCTACTTAGACGAAGACGCCATTTCTCTTAGTGGTCAGGACTCTGAGTTATTCGCAAATCAAAAGTTTCATTCCTATAAGTGGTAGAATTTCGAATTGAAAGAGGTGCAATCAGATAGCGCTCCTTATCAAAACTCTTGCAGTCTGCATACATAAATCTTCGTTTTTTCTATGGCAGAACACAATACTTTTAAAACTATCAAAAAAACTTTTATGCATCGAAATTATCATGAGCTTTCTTGATACGTATTATTACACATGAAGTTTGAATTCTGTGACTAACTAAGCAAGTTATTTGCCAACAAGCTGACGAACTGGCATGCAAGATGGCTGCAACAGTCAAATTTAGCATTTTTGAAAGCCAATATCTCAAAAACTATGGCATTTTTGAAAACGGCAATGGATTCAGTAATCCTTATTCAGGCAAATAGCGGTATTTTGTGCTTGAGACAGAAACGTGTGTTATTTGTTTTTAATTTTATTAATTATTCAACCAGTTACCAGTGTACTAGATTAAAAATAAATGTAAAATTATTAGCGTGTTAATGCTAAAGGAAGCGAAGAAATACTAAACATATGATCCCTTAATTATAAATCTAAGTCAATTATATAATCAAAGTATTCGGATTTTGATTTACCACAGTGTAGTGAATAAGCTGTATATTTGATTGAAACATTTTGAGTGTGCTTGTGAGCTGCACGTAGGATTGTTGAAACAGTTCCAAAATGGAATCAATGATGATGATGATAATGAATGACGATAGTTTTATGTGTGAGTCTGTTCTGAACAACCTACCGATTCTCGTCAACGAGATGAGGTTGCCGGCAGTTACATGACAGAGAAACGAACTGGAAGGAGTGCGAAAGAGAAAACGGAATAGATTCGAACGTTGGCATCTGTCGTGGAGATGTGGAAGCAGGTCTTCAGTCTAGATTGTAATTTTGAGAGTGTTGGACGTTTGTTTATTTAGCATGAGACGGATTGAGTTATTCGTACGCGGAAAATGTATATTCTGCTGAAAAGTAAGAATAGCTCTGTTTACTACACACAGTATAGTGCGTTCATTATTATGCGACGTTTATGTACATTTGTCGATTTTACCACAATACATAGAGTAATACTATAAACAAAAACAACCTCAAGGCAGAGGTTTGTACGATTTTAGTCATAAATAGGATGGTAATTACAGGTTGGGTGACGAAACGTAAAAAGAACAAAACGTCAAAGAGACAAATCGTCGGAGAGAGAAAATCGAAAAGGAGGAATGATTATCTTCCGACAAAAAAAAAAACAATTGTTTTGACATTTTGCCTTCTTGAAGTTTCTTTAGGATTCGACAGTTTTATATTTCGATATTTGGTCCTCAAATCCTAATTTCGAGTATAGTACACTTATAGCATGGCACAAATCTCCCAACCGGCGGGAAACGTGCCTTTGGCCTTCTGATACCTGATACAAAACTTCATACCCTCAAAATTTGATCGCCATTTAGAGGATAAAACAGCTCTTATTTGGCAAATATTGGCGAAATTTTGTTGTATTTTTAGTATCAACCCTGAAAGAATGTAAAATACATTCTCTTCATTTCACTAATATAGTCAGGACTCTTAGACGCTGCAACCTACTAAAAGCCAATCAAAATAACAAAAGGTAGTAAGTGATTCCTTGAAAAATTCTCCTAGAATGCTGCAAGCCTCCTAAATTTTATTTTAATTACATACCAATGCCATGTCAAATCGGTAAATCGCAGAATTTCTGAAAACGCTAGGGTCGATGTACTAATAGCTTCGAATAATCGAAAACTTATATTTTTGCATTTATTATTGCTTGTGCCGCTATAGGAACACATGGACGGCGCCATTATTGACCCAGTATAAATAGAGGCACTGAATTATGCACACTGAAAAAGATTATGGCCAATTCCAGCCGATCTTCTAGTTGATTTTTTGTGTATCTTCCCTGACTTCGGTCAATCACGGAATAGCAAGCATTGATATGTGTTGTCAGTCTAAGCTAAGCTAAAAATTCTTGCTCCGTAATTTTTTATTTTCGAAGAAAACGTGCTATGAAGAACTTTTAGTAATTTGTTTGGGCGGCTGGAAGAAATTTACACTGAAAATATGTCACATTTTTATCATAAATAATTCAAAAATAAAACTTAAATTTCAAATTACACAAAAACCCCATTCTGATTTTTTTTTTTATTTTCACTATAGAATCTTGATAGAAAACAGATGAGTGTGACAAAGTTTCAATATGGAGTGGAGCTAGAGATCGGAAATTGATTTTTTTGCTCAGATATGTTCACATGACATTCACAATCAATTTTATAGCGAAAAAACTATATATCATTGCATTGAATTTTGAGTTACAGGCAAATGGGTCCAAAAATAAGGTTTTTTCGTAATGTTTTAAGTGATAAAAATTTTGAATGCACAACAGGCAGCAGAATTATACTGCCCCTAATCGCATGACAGTCCTATGCTGCAATCAATGATTCAGTATACATCGTATTGGGCTCTACCCCATTTGACATAATGCCGTTTGGCATAATTGCCATTTGGCATAACGGCCATTTGGCATAATTTGAAGCATACATTTCCAAATATTATTTTTGTCGACATTGGACTTGAATGATCTGTCTGTGTGTCATTCGGCTTTCAACTGTGTGGCATGGCCTAATAACTAGCATCTCTCTGAATAGATCTGATTGTCAAGTGTTAGATGCTAATTGTCGTCTTTTTTTTCTTTGCAATCTGTCAGATCATATTTCATATAAACTTTCCAGATATTGTTTTGATCTTGCTCAGCTTTTTTCATCTGCTCGGTAGCCCATTATTTCTTTAGGTAAAATTGTACGCAACAATCCGGTTCGATGATTATGTTTTACCACACTCAAACGCTGTATTGAAATCAGTTATCCCATATGCCATGGATCTCCATCTACGTGATACCTCTCAAGCGCTATGCTCAACCCAAGATGTGAGGAGTAGTAACTAACGATCTTATTATTATCAGCCTCAAATGCACACATGGTGATATTTTTCTGTGCGAGAACAGCTCTATTTGGATTATCCCTGTAATATACTTTTAAAATAGGCAACGAGTCTTTCTTGATGGCCTCTTCTTCTAGTAATCTTAACTTGTCTTTGATAAATATTTCTAGCACTATAATGAACGGCCCAGGGCTAAAAATCTCGTTAATAAAGATAGAAAAAAAAAAAAAACTATAATGAACGTTTTGAAATGTAAAAATAAAAAACAATATTTTTTTCAATTTATGCCAAATGGCCGTTATGCCAAATGGCATTATGCCAAATGGCATTATGCCAAATGGCTTTATGCCAGATGGGGTAGAGCCATCGTATTGCGCTCCGAGTGGAAAAATTTGAAGATTGGTGCATCGCATGATATGGTTTGCAATCATCGGATTGATGTCTTTTTCCAGGGTTCCGGAATCAGCACCAGAACATCCCGGAAGTAATTGTTAAAACCCTCGCAAGAAATTACTCAACATGCGGGGTCTTCCTTAGCCGAGTGGTTAGAGTCCGCGGATACAAAGCAAAGCCATGCTGAAATCGGGAAAAAATCGACTTAAGGATTTAGTTTTTTAATTCAGTTAATATAAACATTGTTTTTATATTTCCATTTTCTGTGTACCGTAATCCAAGGTAACATTGATCAGTGTCTTAATTATTTATTAAAAATTTCAAATTTCAAAATTTCGGTCTTTAGATGATTGTATAGACGTGGCCAAGGTCAGAAATGACTTTATGCACTCAATGTTGCCTGTATAGACGTGTTTAAAATAAATATAAATTTTAGGCTGACAAAATCGGGCAAGGAAGGATGCTTAAATCTGGGGTAGACGAAATCGGGGGCTGACAAAATCGAGTAATATATTATACTCCTGGTGAAATTTTTTGAAGATTGATGCGTCGCATTATAGGGTTTGCAATCATCAAATTAATGTCCTATTCCAGCGTCCCGGAATAGGCTTAGAGATATTCCGGAAGTACTTGTAAATGGACCTAAGGTGCATGTAATATGCAATATATCATAGAGTAAAGAGGGGCAAGAGTTTCTTTTCAAGATTTCTTACTCAATTCAAAACAAAACTTATAAATGTTATGGTAGTTCGAATGCTATTCAATTAAGACATTTTCACTCGAAATGTTATTAAAATCGATTGAGATTTGGAAAAGTTATGGCTACTTGTTGTTTTTCGACGTAAATATTGTAATATTTGGTCAAACTTTTGTTGCTTGGAACCAAATAAAGATAAAATCTTTTGCAATATTTTATGTAAGGGCGTTTCTAGGCCTATTGTAAGGATGCTTTGAGGTATATTAGTTTTTGCATAAATGCTTGGAAATAATATTAGGCCCATAAAGGGGCAAAAGTTCGACCCATGTATAAAACCACGGAAAAAAAATGCAAATTGTCCAAAATCGACATATTATCTTTAAATTTAGCGAAATTTGCCTGATCGTGCGACACAAAAAATAACTTTTTTACTTAGTTTTGCGAAAAAAAAAACTATTTTTAAGTATATTACAATTAACCCTGTTTTAAATGGTTTGATGAAAATTTAGTGTGTATTTTTCGGCAATCATAAGTTTACGGCTGGTATGAAGTATGTTTATCATGAAAGTATCAATATTTTGTGTTTTTTGCTAGCGGACTTTTGCCCCACACTAGATTTGAACTCTCATAACTAAACTTATACTTATAACTAAAAATGGGTAAATATGTTGACACAAGTTTGTTCAGCAAAATTATAGCCAATATTTTGAAGGTTCACTGTATGTTTTTTTTTTTTTTTGTTTCAACTGCTATTATTTGTCCGAAAACTTTGATGATACCACTAAGGTCGAACTTTTGCCCCACCTTACTCTACTTCTGTTGTAAAATCTTGAAGATTGATATGCCGCATGATATGGTCTGTGCTGATCAAACCAAACCAAATGAGTTGAAATATACTATGCAATAGTTTATGATTCAGTTACAAACACTGTAATTGTGTTTTATCCGTGCAAAAAAAAAAATGGAAATGTCTCGAATAACCTTCGAACAGACCCCACAAAATAGCCGTTAAATCCGAAACCAACTGTCCGATTAGGGTTCCCAGTACAGGTCACCAAATTTGAATAGGATTGTAGTGAGACAACACAATTTTATTGAAGTAGGTTGAAAGTCATCAAAATTTGGTTGTTAAAATAGGTCAAGGACGCATAAGTTAAAAACGGTGGAAGTGCTTATTGAGCACTAAGCTGTGAAGTACATTCTGTCCCAGTGATGACGTAATGTCAAGAAGAAGAAGAAAAAGAAGAATAACTCGTATAAATATCTACTTCGACAGAACTGATCATAATAATCATAATGGATCAGAATATTAAGTTTCTCATTACAAATAGTTGTGCCCTTAGAAAAGGTCATATACATGCCAACAATTTTTTTATTGTAAAGGATTTGCAACTCGTTGCATGCATAACTAGCTATACACGGGATTTTTTACATTTGTCATTCTAGAGAGAATAAAACGTCATTTTGTAATAAAACTTTGGAACAATCAGCTGAATTAAATATAGATGATTTTTAGAATAGTTTCCCAATACAAACTTTAGTATCCCTCATAAGAATAATAAATAATAATGTCTAATAAATTGTCCAGCATGCTGTCTTAATCAACATCTTATTTTGATTAACACAGTAAATCTATAAGAACAGCTATTCCTCAGTCGAATTTTTTTCCACTGACCTGACGAGCCGAATCATTATTCACTATCTACTCCAATCATCAACTTGACGCCCCCTTCTCGAGTTCATATTTAAATTAATGGCCCGCCGATAGCTCCTCTGCGCGAGAGTATATCATCGTTCATCACCGCATATCAAAAGCCTCCACCAAAATAAAAAAGCACATCCCAAACGTAAATCCAAAACAAAAAGACTGACAGAAAAAAAAGTTCTCCACCCGACTTTCAGCCTCAGCTGTGCAACAGTCTATCTATCTCTAGGGCAAAAAACAGAGATATCACTGTCGGGTGGCTGAGCTGGCCGTCCGCCCCAGACAAGTGGAGAATGATTAAACACATCTAATGATTTTTGATTTGTATAGGCAATTAAATTTAATGATGTTCAATTTGCTTGTTATTTATTGATCATATTTATGGGCTCTTGTACGGTTTCGGTGGGTGGCAGGCTGGCTGGCGTGACGGTTCAGTCAGCCACGCAATCACAATTGGGCTCCGTACCTCGGAATAAAACGGTTGTTGTGAATGTTAGATATATCGAAAGAGATGTTTTGATATTTGACGCGGGTTGTGCATTGTATGTTGTATACTGTTGCCATATGGCGTCGTTGTCATGCCTGGACGAGATTTGGGGTTGAAATCACGAGCTTGAGTATCCAAAAGGAGGTAAAGCGGGTTAGCTTGGATCGAACCTCTTTCGACCTCGCTCACGAGAACTATAATGCTCGTTTGGGTCAATTGTAGATGCTGAAGGAGATAGGTGGAAGAACGGCGATTGAAGAATGTAGGTGGCCCACCGCCAACAGGTAGACGCGTTCATTTCGCTAAACATAACCCCACGTTTTTAATGATTATAATGTTTTGGTTTACGAGTTTATATTAATCGTTGAAAGTGCGATAAACTTCCGATCTTAGAACAAGGGGAGGAATGTTCGGTATGATTATGATTGTGATTGACATCCAATGAAGCACTAATTTGTTCTGATAGATTCTCTGGGAAACAAAGCAACCATCGGGTTTGGGAGCTTTATTAAAAGAGATTGTAACTCTGAGACGAGACTCGCGAAGACGGTCTTCTTTTTCTGTGATTGCTGAGTTTTTTTTTATTCCACTTTGTGTTTATAACAATTATGCGCAAGCCGTTCAAACCTTCACATGAACCTCTCAGCAAAAAATGATTGAGTTTGCATCACATCGAATCATAAATAGCCGTTTGAGTGTAATTTCATGCCAGCAAACGTAGCAGATTATTAAAAACCTCAGTCAGCGGAGCAGTTTTTTCCAAAGTTGCTGATAAATCTAAGCAGAAGATTAATTATTTCTAATTAATTAATCTTCTGCTTAGATTTATCAGCAACTTTGGAAAAAACTGCTCCGCTGACTGAGGTTTTTAATAACAATTTACTTTGAACACAATACTTTTCACTTTTTCAGCCATAAAAACGGTGGGCTGCATTTGACGTTTCGTGAGAGGGGAATCTGGGCTGCATATGATGTTGATATTTTTCCTCTTCGCGAGTCTCTCTCAGTTGTAACTGAGTGTTTCGGCGTTCGTGTGATTTGAATCATTGAGATTAAAAACTCAAAATGTCCTTGAGTTAAGTGAGTTGAGTAAGTGATGCAGAGGTGATGGGCGATAAAAACTGTTCATTCGATCGTATAACATTTATCCGACAATCATTTACCAGAATGCGACACTCACCTGAATGGTATAGTACTGCCAGTTAGTCGAGGTACATGAAAATATAGCACCGTCCTAGTTTTGGAATGGCTACTGTATTACAACGTTTAAGGACGTGTTTTGGCATCTGGAACCACATGCAATTTAGAAGATTGGACTCAAAAAAAAAATGCGACACTTTGTTTTGGGTGTTACATTTTTTGCGTGGGTGAAAATTAATGAAATTTCGGGTAATACTAGTTTAGAATGTTATGTTTATGTGTGCAAATCGCGATCTGTCAAGTAGTTTTCAAGATGCATTAGAAACAAGAAAAGCAACGCCAGCAAATCTTGGGCGCGGTGATCGATAATATTGGTCAGTCGCACAGATGGATCAGTAGAAGGATTGGAATCGACCATTCCACCGTGTTCTGCGTTGTGAAGATGTTCCAGGAGACGAAGACCATCGAGCCGAAAAGCTGGAAGCAGCCGAAAACCGAAAACGGATTATCCAGAGAAAACACGGAAGATAAAGCAGTACTTTAAGAATAACCCGAACCTTTCCACCCGACAAGTGGCCAAAATGGTCAATTTGTCGGAGTGGTTCATCCAGCAGGAAGGCATCAAACCGGACCGACAAGTAAAACACGGTGGCTAAATTGCGTGCGTGGAAGCTGTACTGTGAGTGGCTGGTCAAGCCAGGCTGTCTCGTCATGGACGACGAGACATATATCAAAACGGACACCAAACAAACCCCCGGCCTCGAGTTTTTGTCGGTATGTCCCGCATGGAGGTTCCGGAAAAGTTCCGGAAGAGAAAGATGGACAAATTCACGAAGAAGTATCTGTTGTGGCAGGTGATCTGTGAGTGCGGACGGTACAGCAAGCCGTTCGTTACAACCGGCACCATAATTTATCCGATTTAAAATGATTTTTTTGGTGATCATTTTTGTGTGTCTCATTTTTTCCGAGTCCAGTCTTCATATCACAAACGCACAAGAATCCTTTTCAGTCAAAATGTGGTCTTCTTTATCATAATCATAAGCTAATTAATGAACTGATTGTCAACAATGCCGATATGTAGGATTCGGCCCTACGCTCCTAATCGGTTCAGTTATCATTATCCTTGCCTCTGAGAGTTCGGATACGTAAAAGTAGTAAATCATTTTGATTACTATGCCTAACGGTGAAAGATTCGGTCGCTATGGTCTTGCGAAGCCATATACGCTAAGTAGCAATTCTGCGATTCCCAGGGGTGTCCTAAACAATAAAGAGCACCTCTCTCGACAGAATCGTTCTGACCTTAACCTGGGCTCTTAGATGGTAGAATTAAAGATCAGCCCTACCCTTGCTGTCTCTGAAGGCCTTTCAAGGAAGCTTCCTCCATTGACCTGCGATCGTAGGAATTTAGGCGAGGCCCTCGTTATCAAAACGGAGGAAGGAAAATACGCCGAAGTCCTGAAGGCTATGCGAAGCACAGAAAAGCTATCGCCATTGAGCGCAGATGTGCAAAGCACGAGGCGGACTAAGATTGGTAGAATGATCCTATCCTTAAATAAAGATGCAATAAAAAATAGTGCAGCATATAAGCAACTAGCATAAGAAGTACTTAACGACGAGGTTGATGTGAGATCTCTGATTCTGACCAGTGTAAAAATCTAGATGAAATCACCGATGCAGCGGAGGTCTCGGCTGCCCTCAAAGAACATCGTGTGACATCGACGTAGGGCCCGCAGGAAACTCAGGTGACAGCGATCAGACTGCCAGTTTCAGAGGCCAACGAAGCGAAGATCTTGGGCATACTCACGGTGTACTATATTAAGAAGGTGATATATTCCGAAATCTGACAGCTACTTGACGACGTCATTCCTATCCACCTCGAACAAATTTGCGAAAAAAATGATCTAGTGGTCCGGAAGGTATATGGTACGATAGGAGTGACGTCACATGTTTACAATCAAACTTGATATTTACATCAGTAAAGAGCCTGCCTTGTTAATGTTTATGCCGTGGGCATACTCAAGGTAGACTGATCGGTTTCCGGCTGAGCATACAACAGCCTCCTAGATTTCGTTTTAAGTGCTTCAAAAAGGGTTGGAAATGCAATGGTCCCGACAGAAGTAAGCTGTACAGAAAATGCAGCACCAAAGGCCTAACATGTATAGACAGGGCAGACAACGGGCACTTAAGGTGAAGATGAATCGAATCCAAACCTTAAATTTTCAAGAGCACAAATCTGGAGAACCGAACACCCGTTTGAGCTGAAAACTTAATCGATTGAACACCACCAACTAGTGACCAATCGATTAAGTTTACAGCTTAAACGGATCTCCAGATTCATGCTCTTGAAAATTTGAGGTTTGGCTTCGATTCATCTTCACCTTAATGGGTGGACCCAAATGCCCGGGTGCGAGCGGAATATCAGAGCAACCAAAACGGAAGTAGCACAGTGATGAAGCCTAGCAGGTATTTTGGCAATCAGTCTCGGAAACGAAGGCTGACGTGGTGTTACTACCGGACCTATACCGCATACCAGCCAACAACGGGAACTGGGTGGCGAACAGGTCTCAATAGCTATCAGCTACAGTGACCCAATCCAAGAAGTAGTTTCTATCTCAAATCACGGTTTTGCGTTCTATTGAAGTTGTTACGCGCCCCCAAAGGTGGTCGATTAAGGATGATGATCAACACACATGACCAACAGGATGATAGCTGAACTAGGTAGCCAGTACACGGTGCTCCCCTGACCGTTATTATCAGAAAAAAATCTCCATCAAATCTGTACTCACCAGTCGTTTTCTATAGCTAAGCTGCATGTCTGGGCAAAATTTTAAAAAAATCGTAGGGCCCGTTTTTAAGTTACGCCCTTTTGATTGTTTAAGTCCACAAATTCAAAGAAAATCTGAAATATTTGAACGGGTTTCCATTAGCCGTGACTACCAGAAGCAATATACCATCAACATTTGGTAATTAGTTGGTTTATTTATTTATTTGTAACTTATGGGCGGAGATTTGAATGAGAAAATCAACAAAATTTGGAGTTACGCCCTTTGGGAGGTATAATAATTAAAAATAGGGTAACCAATATATTTTGGACTCCTATATATTTTGGACCCCCTGGTCCATTTTCCTGCAAATTTCCCAGTTTAAATCGAAAGACCAACTCTATTCGCATGCCATTTGGAAAGATTGGAATATTCCGTACTTGCATCAACCGTTTGTACATAGAAAATGTGTATATTTTATCTGAAATTAATTTAATTTAATTGGCTCATCCATGCAACCGTTACAACACGTTACACACAGAAGTTGAAGCCGTCAGCAATTTTTCAAATGTAAACAAAAACTTTTTTCATTTTTCCGGACTAAAAGCGTAGAATTTCATCGGTTTTCCATTGTCAATCGATTGATTAGACTATGGGCAAGCATATTATACAACCAGTGTCGTGAACTTTGTCGCCAAACGATAAAAAAACACCGGGGGTCCAAAATATATACTTTGAGGGTCCAAAATGTATTGGTGTGTCCAAAATAATGAAAAGCAGTACATCACAATTAAAGTATTTTCGACGTTTTCTGGATCCTACATGACCGTTTGGGCATTTTTATCTTGTAAACGAAGTTTTTCTCTACATTTTGGCATGTTCTTTGACTAGGTTACGCTGTTCAATTAATTATTTGGGACAAAAAACTAAAATCACTTCCTTAGGGGGTCCAAAATACGACCGTTACCCTACTAATTTTAAATAGAATAATTAGGCATTCTAATTTAATGGCATTCATGTTCAAATGTTTTTAATGGCACATTGCATTTACATGCAGCAAAAGTGTTTCACCGTATACTGATTTTTCATAGGCTCAAGTGCTATAACGCATTACGGAGCCAATTATGTACCACTTACAAACAGACGTAACAACTAGAACAATTATCAATTTAAATCATAGTCACGTGAACATTTACGCCCAACTAGGTGGCGGTAGTGAGCAAACGTCAAACTCAAACAAAAGTGATGCGAGCGCCACGATTGGCACGTCGGCCAACTACAAAATATTTGAATTGGGCGCTATTCTGCTGTGTTATGAAAAAAATAGAGTGTTACGTATGTTTGTCTGTGTATGTATGAACTGCTATAGCTCAACTAGCTATCCTCTCGGCTTTTCCGGCTAACTTTGAACTACCCCAGAACATAAACTTCAATTGCCGAGTAATGTAGTATTGACCAAACTATGTCACTCAAGACCACTGTCAATACTTATGTTATCATTTATTGCATTTTTCACAAATTCATTTAGATTTTTCACAAATCTACAACTTTATCCGGTCTTTTCGATTACACAAACACGTAAAAGTCCTAGATAAATACAATTGTTAAGGCCTTATTTTACAAGTCTACTTTAACAATCAAAACTCTCTTGAGATGATTCTATAACTTAACCTCGAATTTCATTTCCCCCAATATCATTAATCCAAGTGAACGCACTATTACGCTGAATGCTATTGACCGGAATATATAAATACTTTGAAATGCCCCGTGAAATTCGAAGTAATACCATTCAACGAACTGGAACTCGATGTGATTTGGTTTATAGTATTTGGGGTAATGGAATTCAGAGTTAAGGGTATATTTTAAAAAAAGATTTATAACATATGGTTTAGGTTAGGGAAAATTGTAAATTGTTCTGTGGCCCTGTTGGTTACTTGCTGGTCTACTAATCATAACATGGTTTGAATCCTACACAAACTGAAGATTTCTATGTAAAGACTCACCAGCTGCTATAACCCTGCACAAACAAAAATCATACTTTGGGGGCGACCCAAACTTTCCCAAGCTGACGAAGACAAAACAATTAAATTAAGCTCTCTAAATGCTGCAATTTTAAATTCCATTAAACAACGGATGCTCTAAACTTTACATTATTTTCTTTCATTTTGTATCGCTGCTTTCTACGTTGTAAATTTTGTTCTACTACTGCTACCCATAACGCCTACTATTTGTATGAAGTATTCGGAGCCTGTACGGATTTCGGTTCCCCACTGTACGTATACATGCGTTTCGTTACACAACATGTACCAATGATTTGCATGAAAACTAATCTAAATCGTAAGTACATGGGTTCGCCAAACTAGCCAGAATATTGTGCTACAAAACCTAATTTGGTTAAATTGTGAAATTGGCTCCGTAATGCCTTATAGCACTTGAGCCTAAGTAAAATCATCTAATTGTGTAACACTTTGGTGGCATATAAGCACAATGTGTCATTGAAAACATTCGGACATGATTAACGTTATTAGAATGCCTGATAATTCTATTTCACATTAGTGTTTTTAATGATTACACCTCCAAAAGGGCGTTACTCCAAATTTTGTGGGTTTTCTCATTCCAAACTTCGCCCATAAGTTACAAATAACTATATAAACCAACTTTGATTCAAATTATAGCAATATATTTATTCTGATAATCACGGCGAATGAAACCCCATTTAAATATTTCAGATTTCCTTTGAAATTGTGGACTTAAACAATCAAAAGGGCGTAACTTCAAAACGGGCCCTACGATTTTTTTAAAATTTTGCCCAGACATGCAGCTTAGTTATAGAAAACGACTGGTGAGTACAGATTTGATGGAGATTTTTTTCTGATAATAACGGTCAGGGGAGCACCGTGCAGTAGTGATAGCTGGTGAATTTAATGCATGGGCAGTAGAGTGGGGTAATCGCAGTACCAACCAAAAAGGAACACTATCGTTGGAATCCCTTGCCCTATTAAATGTAGAGCTGTGGATACAGTGAATACCTTTCGCAGAAATGGTGCGGAATCGATTATCGACGTAACGTTCTGTAGTCCTAATCTTTTAGGTATCATGAATTGGCGCGTTGATGACGGTTATACTCATAGTGATCATCAATCGATTCGCTATAGTATAATACCAGGCGGGCGGAGGGCAACGCGATGTAAGTCGACCCAAGCCCGAGGTTGGAAAACAGCACGCTTCGACGGCGAAGTATTCACTGAAGCCCTGAGGCGCGATCGGAACACCCTGGTTCTAAATGGTGAAGATTTAGTTGATGTGATGCCACGAGCGTTGCCGAGAAAAGCCCATCCTAGAGAGAACAGGTCACCGGTGTACTGCGAATCAATAGCAAATCATCGAGCAATCCACCTTCGGGCTAGACGAAGTAGGCAACGCGAACGTACAGAAACACGAAGCGGTGCAGTATTCAGAGAGGCAAAGTTAGCTTTTAAAAAGGAAATCAAGAGTCGAAAACGGGCATGCTTTGATAGTCTATGAGTCAATGGGGTGACGCCTATAAAGTGATAATGGCTAAGATCAAAGGTGCCATGGCGCCACAAGAGAAGTCGCCGGAGCTGCTGCGATCGATAATCGATGTACTCTTCCCAAATCACCCCACCAGTCCATCGCCCCAGTGACGTATGCGGTAGATAAAGGAGACAAAGTGGCGAGGATGACGAACGAAGAGTTGGCAAAAGTAGTGAAATCATTCGCGTCAAATTAGGCACCAGGACCCGATGGTATTCCGAATGTTGCCCTAAAAGTGGCAGTAAATGCGGATCCGGGCATGTTCAAAACCACGATGCAACGCTGCAGGATTCTTCTCGGATGGTGCTACTACCAAAGGCGGGACTTTCTGTCTACTAGATGAGACGGCCATGATGTTGGAGAGGTTGACCCGCAACAGGCTAGTACCTAACACGGAAGGTACGGACGGCCTGCTCAACAACCAGTTTGGATTCAGGAAAGGTAAATCGACTATTGACGCTATCCAGATGAGGTGTTAAGATTGTTGGCTTCGCCGACGAAATCACCCGAATCAATGGAGGAAGTAGAGTTGACAGCGGCGCACTCTATCTCCATAGTTCAGGAATGGATGAGGTCTAGAAAACTAGGGCAGTCCCGTCACAAGACTAAGGTGGTGGTGGTCAACAAATGCAAGTCCGAGCAACGGACGCTTATCTCGGTAGGTCATTGTCCCATAGAGTCCAAGCGATCCCTTAGGCATCTTGATGTAATGATCGATGACAAGGTCAGCTTCGCTGTCAGCCTGTAAAAGGGAATCTACGGCTACACCGACGCATTCGAGGGTGATGTCTAACAGTAATTGCCAGCAAACGTATGCTCCTGGTAGGCATGGCGCTATCCATACTGATGTACGGAAGACCAATATGGTCAAAAGCACTTAGAACTTAAAGCAATTGGAAAGGACGTGTAGGATCATGTATTTAAGAGTATTGTAAGCGCATACCGAACGGTTTCTAAAGAGGTCGTGAGTATCATAGGCGGGATGACGCCCATCGGCCTCATTTTCTAAGAAGATGTTCAATGCTTCAACCAAAGAGGTACCAGAGGAGTCTGCAACACGTGTAAAGAAGCAACACTCAGAAGTTGGCAGCAGGAATGGGATAACTCCACTAAGGGTAGATGGACCCATCGGCTCATACCAAATGTGTCATATTGGTATGAAAGAAACCATGGGGAAGCTTGATGCTCTTCAGGAGGCCCTGCTGCTAAAAGTGGAGAAACAGCGTGATGAGCCGATGAAACCAAAATTCTGCAACCTGCTCTACAAGTCTGGATACATGCTCCTTGTCTGCAAGGATCTCGAGACTGCAGACTGGGTGAAAGAAATAACTCCTTCACTCATCCCTTGGGAAGGTGCCGAGTTGGAAGCAATGGACGAGGAGAAAATTCAGCGTCCAGAACCAATTCGTGCGTTCTTTCCCCAAAGTGCGAAATACTGTGATGAGCGCATAAGAACGCTCATCGAGAGCCAAAACGACATCACAACCTCTAGTTGGCGCATTCTCCAAAGAAGCACACCAAATGATATCCATGTCGAGTGGATATTTACGGTAGATGGGCAGTCTATGGCGAACCTAACAAAATCCAACTTTATCCTCAACTATCGCTTTGGCGAAATACAGCTGAGAAAAATAAAGCGCAAAACCACTCAGTCGAAAGAAAATTCAACTAATAAGCTGCCCCAAGAGAAATCTAAGGCAGCCTCTAGCAAAATCCCACAATCAAACCCCATTAAAAAGGCCAGTCTGCCTGTCTCTAAAGATTTAAGCTCCATCCAAACTCCTACCTCTAGCGGTGGCAGATTGGTGCCATCTAAGAGCAGTGGATCTGGTAAAAGATTGAATTCGACTACAGAGACAAAAAAGGCTGGCCTAGGGAAGAAGATTGACAAACACGAACACCCGAAACATCATCCAAAACAAATACAAGATGATCCGCAGCATCCACGGAAAGACGACCACCGTCCTGGAAACTGCGGCACTCCTAAAAATGACTAAGATCATTCAAGTGAATTTCCATCATGCTCGAAGCGCAACGTATGTGCTTTGCCAGAGATTCACAAAAGAACTGTTCACTGTGGCTCTTATCCAGGAGCCATGGGTCAACCAATCTCGAATACAGGGTATTCATGTAAACTCATGCAAGTTGGAATATGATGACAGTCAGCTCTCTCCAAGAGCAGCTATTCTAATAAGCAATGACACTAAATGCTTTCCAATTACAGAATTCATTAAACGCGACATCGTAGCAGTCAGGGTGGAGGTTCCTACCGCTAGGGGGAAAGCTGATATCGTCATGGTCTCGGCGTATTTCATAGGCGACGCGGAAGATGTTCCTCCTCCAGAGATTGCTGCGCTTACCTCCTACTGTGAAACAAAAAACATTCCCCTTGTCATCTAATGTGACGCGAATGCGCATCACACTGTATGGGGAAGTACATATATAAATCCTCGAGGTGAGTACCTTTTACAGTTTCTATCCTCAAAAAACATTGACATATGTAACACAGGTGACATGCCTACATATGAGAACGCCATACGACAGGAAGTGCTGGATCTGACTTTATGTAGTCAGTCCATTTTCCACAAAATAACAAACTGGCATGTTTCTGACGAAATATCTATGTCAGACCACAAACACATAGTCTTTGAATGGGAAGGGGGTCTAACTATTGCAAAATCGTTTAAAGATCCTAAGAAGACTGATTGGGAAACCTATTCAGACACTCTCCGATCCGAAGACTACATCATAAATCCTAATATCAAAACAGTACTAGAGTTAGAAATGGCTTCTGACTCTATAAAATCCAAAATTCTTAATGCATATCAAGAAAGCTGTCCGACTAAAACTGTTAGGTCGAGCAGAGATGTTCCTTGGTGGAACAACCATCTTGAAAAGCTTAGGAAAACTGCACGGAGGGAGTTCAACCGTGCCAAACGCTCTACTGATTGGAGCCTATACCGAAAGGCTCTGACAGACTACAACAAGGAAATAAGGCTAGCTAAGCGGAAATCATGGGTCCTCATGTGTGAAAGCATTGAGAAGACTCCCGTAGCTGCCAGACTTCATAAAACTCTATCGAAAGACCACTCCAATGGTCTGGGAACTCTCCGAAAGACTGACGGTTCGCTCACTGTGGATCTCACAGAAACACTGAGTGAAATGCTGAGGACTCACTTCCCTGATTCAATCCCTGAATACCAAGACTAAGACAAAACCAATCCCAAAGCATACAGACCGATAAGTCTGTCGTCAGTGATGCTTAAAATAATGGAAAAGGTCTTAGGAGAGTTTATAAATTCAAAATTTATGAAAGCTATGCCTCTTTCCAAATACCAATTCGCTTACTAAAGTGAAAAATCTACGATCTCAGCACTACACATGCTAGTCAACAAGATCGAGAAAACATTTCATGCAAAGGAAATCGCCATCGTGGCATTTCTTGACATTGAGGGTGCATTCGATAACGCTTCCTATTTGTCTATAGTGTCAGCAATGCATAGGAGAAAATTTGACCCATGCATTGCTACCTGGGTACATGCTATCGCCGAATCTCATCCGAGTTGAGCGGATCGTGCGCCACTGTCATGGCCACAAAGGGGTGTCCTCAAGGAGGGGTACTTTCACCTTTGCTGTGGTCTTTTGTGGTGGATGATCTTCCTAATAGCTTGGACAAAAGAGGATTTGAGGTTGTTGGCTACGCTGATGATGTTGTCATCATTGTACGCGGCAAATTTGAAAGCGTTGTCCTTGCAAGAATGCAATCAGCTCTCTTTTTTTTATTAACTCGTATAGGCCTGAGTGAAAGAAAAATTACTAAAACTCTCACCGCTCAGCGAGTACTTAACGGATTAAAATTATTTTTTGTCAGTATACTGGCACACATATCTAGTTTTTAAAAATGGCCAAAGGATTTCGGGAATGTTCATGTGTCCGGAGTTATTCAGGTGGGTTACTGGGTCAGGTCGGCTGAAACTCGGGTACTGTACTTCTGTGCCCCTGGAGGTAGGCAAATTTCAAGTTATAGGTAATATCCTGAATCGGCTATGATGTGGCCACTATATCAAGGAATTTCAAGAAAAACGAATCAGCGTAAACTTTTTGAGAAACGATTGAGTTGGATAACCTTGTGTCCTGCATTTGTTTGACCCTTGAAATAACTATTTTGGTTCCCCAGGATGCCTTAAATTTACGATAAAGTGGCCAATTTGTATCTAAACATATGTGTCAAGCCCATGGGAACGTACTTCAGTAAATTATTATGTTTAATATCTACTTTTAGAGAATTGAAACGGTCTAGTATCCTATAAATCTATAGCCTGTTTTTTAGGGCATTAAGCCCAAGTGGCCACATCCAGTACATTCTAAACGGTGCTTACCTCTTCATTTATAATGTTGAATATCAGATCTTAATGATTTATGCAAATTAAAATGGTTGTCATTGCAAATAAATAAAGACAACTTGGCGTGTCCCAAAAAATAGCCCTTTTTTACCCGACCTGACCCAAGGACCCACCAAAATATCTCAGACCACAGGAACATTCCTGAGATCCCTTGGCCACTTTTAGGAACTAGATATGTGGGCCAGTATACTGACAAAAATATATTTGAATCCGTTGAGTATTCGCTGAGCGGTGAGGGTTTTAGTATGTTTGCTTTCACTCAGGCCTATACGGGTTAACGTGAATTTTAACACATATGGCTAGTTCTTCACTTAATCAATCAGCTCTCGATTACACGCTCTCCTGGTGTCTGAAAGAGAAACTGGGGATAAATCCGTCAAAAACTACGATTTTTCCTTTCACAAAGCGCAGAAAGTTACAGCTGCAACCTCTGTTTCTTAATCAAACACAATTGGTTTACTCAAATGAAGTCAAATATCTTGGCATTACGCTTGATGCTAAACTCAATTGTAACACGCATCTTCAAAACTTGGTAAATCAAGGTCTCAATTCTCTGTGGGTCTGCTCAAAGACCTGTGGAAAGAAGTGGGGCCTAAAACCTAATATGATCATGTGGATATATAAAACCATCGTTCGGCCTAGAATAGCCTATGCTTCCCTTGTTTGGTGGCCGAAAACAAGCGAGGATACGGCTAGAGCCAAGCTTAACAAAATCCAACGCGCTGCGTGCGTCGCCATTAGTGGTGCAGTTCGCAGCACCCCTTCATTCGCCCTAGATGCAATGCTTATTCTGCCCCGGCTAGATCAATTCATAAAGCTGGATGCTGAAAAAAGCGCTCTGAGGCTAAAACGATCAATAAACCTTCTGCCAGGTGATTTAACCGGTCACCTTAGCATACTAAACGAATTTTCTATAAATCCAATTGTAGAAAAATGCAGTGACTGGATGGAAATGGTTGTGAATTATGACATACCATATACGGTGTTCATTCCTTCTCGCCAAGAGTGGCAAGAAGGTGGACCGAGTATTCCTCCAGGCTCAATCAAATTCTACACTGATGGATCGAGAATGAACAATCGTTCTGGATCTGGAGTGCACGGACCAAGAACTAAAATCTCTGTCCCTCTCGGACAGTGGCCTACAGTTTTTCAGGCTAAAGTGTATGCTATCATTGAATGTGTGCAGCCCAGCATAAAGAGGAATTACAGAAATGCCACAATCTGTATTTTCTCCGACAGCCAAGCAGCTCTTCATGCTATGAATGCTTACACTTTTAACTCAAAATTAGTGTGGGAATGTGTTCTTGCCCAAAAAAACCTAGCCATCCGCAATCGAGTTAAACTATATTAGATCCCGGGGCATACGGGTCTAGAGGGTAATGAAATTGCCGATGAGCTAGCCAGGAATGGATCGGCCAATACATTCATTGGTCCTGCGCCATTCTTTGGCATATCAAACTGCTCACTAAATATTGAACTGAACAGCTGGTTGTCCAGTCAAATTAAATCCAAGTGGAAAACAGTTTCCAATGCGAATCAGTACAAAAGATTCGTCACAAACACAAAAACTCATTGGTCTCAACAAAAGGGACCTCAGCACTTACACCGGTCTAATAACTGGACACTGCCCCAGCAGATACCATTTACAAAAGATCGGAGCCATCCAAAACCCAATTGCCGTTTCTGTAGTGAAACGTGCGAAACCTCTCAACACCTTCTCTGCTCCTGCAGTGCATATATACAACGAAGATCCAAAATATTTGGCAAGCCCTTTTTGGAGCCGGCCGATATTTGGAACGCATCTCCCAGGGAAGTGGTCGGCTTTATCAGGCTGATGGTACCAGATTGCGGGATTCACAATGCTGCAACTTAGGACTTCTGGCCATCAATAGCAGATGGCTAAAAGTTCAGTCACCGCGCAAACTATTCCGGTGGCGTTCTCGCCACTGAGTGTCTTTGTAAAAGCAAAAGGGTATATCACAATAGTTCTAAAAAATGGACGCAGTGATCTCACACCCGACAGAAGAAGGATGATGGGGAAGTGAAATACCACCTGACGCATTTTCTATCAGGACATGTTACAGGACATGTTACAGGACATGTCAGGACTGAGTTACCTTCTCAGGAGGTCTGTTTGCAGATTTCCCCCTTGTAAAAAACAGAAAACAATCACCACCTAGAAAATTTACAGAACACTATTTTTACGGTAAGGATGGTAATGAAGATATGGGAGATTGGATTTTAAAACATTTTTAAATTTTGAACCACCCTAATACATACAACACTCAACTAAAGAAACAGGCTGTCTCATTTGGGGTGTAATGCCAGAAATAAGAAGAAGGGGGATTGGTAACTCCATGTTTAAGAATATTGTTTATTCTATAACAATCATAAAACCCCAACAAAGCAAGTATTTTAGTTTTTTTTATGTATACTTATATTATTGATAAGTGACCAATGCACAAGATAGATTTGCATCTCACATTGATTTAATTATTTCAACAATCTGCAACCGCTGCAAATTTAACCTTTTGACGTGCTCTTGGAACTCATCCACCAGGCTGAACTCGAAACCCATCAACGCGCGACTAGGCACATAGTTGGTTGGCTCCCGTCACAAGAAGACATTGAATATAATTAGCATTCTCTGCGTGGCTCTCGACGACCAAAAGACGTCCAACTTGAGCAAACGTCCGAGACGAAGATGCTCCGAACCGCACTGATGCATAAAATCAGTTTGCCTTCCGGGCGCCCATCGTTATGCTATGCCGGGCGGTGTGTGTGGTTTTGACATGTGTTCTATGGATCCTTGATTGGTGGGTGGGAGGAGGAATGTGTCACCGAGGAAAAAGTTAACGCTTTGTCATCAATCGTGTTCCAGTTCCAGGGCTGCAGGTAGCTCTAGCTATTCATCACACTACTGCAGAGCGACGGACGACGGTGTCAGAACGTGACGGGGCTATCGGATGAGTCTTGGTCTGGCTGAAGCTGACATAACTGATGACGGCCCATCTCAATCCGACCCATTCCTTAGGAAAGGGGAACGGGAAGAGCCGTGAATTTGTCACGGTGCTTCCCAGACCTTCATTATTAAAAAAAAATCATCAAATTTATGCTCACCACTGCTTTCCTTACAATTTTTTTGTCTTGAAAAAGTCTACGATTTTACCAAAATGTTTCTCAGATAAACTGTTAAGGTAAAAAAGTCGACTAGTGATCAAAATTAAATGAAGATTTATTTATCTGGTGATGAAGGGTCTGGGGAGCACCGTGTGTACGAGTGCGCCCAAGAATGGTTGATGATCTAGGTAAGATATTGATGAGCCAGAAGACCAATACCGGGCAGATGGGCTCAGTTGCTCAAGATGCGAGATGAGATCTTATCGCCACCGGTCACGCATCCTTGGCAGCGAGGAGGAAAGGAGCTATGTACGCAGCTATAAGACAAAGCCAAACACACACGAAGATGCACGACCGAGCAGAGATAAATAAATAATTAGTGCAAGGTTTGAAGCGTGCCGAGATGTGTCGAGAAGGCGCCATGATTTGATGACGGTCGATGCTTGATGACCGTTCCTTCCCTGCGTACGACTGCTGGGAGTTTGTGGGAAGCAATTACCTGGAGAGCATAAATTAATTGGAATCAATCTCATACGGGCGATGGATTTCATCTGTCAAGACGAACGTGTTCTACACGTTGTAGAGTTGGAGTTTGTTGGGTTAGTAGGGTGGGATATTTAAGATGTGTAAAAACTACAGATCAATTTATTGAGCGCTATATTTTATTATGGAATTAGCGAAAAGTTACACGTCTTCTCGGTGAGAATCGAGCTCACGACTCCCAATTTCCCAGATAGGGCGCGTTAACGCTGCGCCACGAGAGGACCCATGAATGCAGAAGTCAATCTGAATTCGATTTGAGCTCAATAATAACGTGGTTCCCTTTCACAAAGCGCACCTCTTTCAGAAGCATTAGATGCCCATTCAAACACAAAACTTTCAAGTTAAATTCTGTGTTCATCGCCTCGTGGCGTAAGCGGTAAACGAATAGGCGTACGTGGTTGTGAGTTAGATTCTTACCGAGAAGACGTGTAACTTTTTCGCAAATTTCACTTAAATCTATCCATTTTATCCAATTGCAATGTTTATGTTATGTTCACTTTTTCAACGAAAATTACGTAGATGATGCTCAATTTGTAATTCAGGCCGTAGAGAGCTCCAAATATCGTCAAGTGGAAAGCAAAAGCACTAAAGCTCAATTGCGGCAGTAATCCTTAAAACAACCAATTCCTAGCTCCCATTATCAAGCAGAACTACATCACCGAAGACCCCCAAAAATTCGACATAAAAGTGCAACAATTGTGTTCAAACTATTCTTCACAGCTGATACAATCGCAAAAATTAAACTAGAACTCAGCGGGTAAAATTTTAAAACTTTCCCTTGGCTTCGCAGCAGCGAAAAATAAAGAAAAGGAAATAAAAGTAAGCTTCCGAGGATAAAAAGCAGCATAAATAGTAATGCATTCGCAACTATTTCCAACTTTGCAGTTTGGTTGCTTTTTTAAAACTGTTTCCCATGAGTGCACGATGCTCTCCATTTTTCCTTCATGTAATAACGCTCGCGGGTTGTGTTCGTTCCCATACCAACACACACACACGGTGATTGTGTTTTCCTCACGGGCGCTATTCTGCTATGGGTTACTTCAGAGTTGGGAACTAACAACATCAGGGAGCAAGAAAAAAAACACACTCACACGGAAAATGGAGAATCGAGAATAGCTCGTTTCGACCCAGTAACGAAAAGTTAATGCACAAACTCTCGATGCCGAACGCTCCATAACCGTATTTTTCGAGTCGTTTTGCACGACACCAAATGGTAACTACCAAAGTCCAACATCCCTATATGTAGTCTCCTAGGAGCAGTGTGCTCACATACAAGCGGAAAAGCAAACCAGAAACAAGTTTCAGGACTTTTTTTCGATCCCTGAAACTGTGAAGAGGAAGGTGCAGAAATTATAGAACGATGAATTGCAACACGGGGCGGGGTCCAACTTTAAGGGCGTCTCCAGCCTCTTCCGGATAAACGAAAACTGATCTCAGCGTGGAAATTATCCTGCTTGACGATGAAAAATGAGCTCGACGGAAACATTCCAAGTGAAGGAGAACCTGTGATTTTGCCGGAAACAAAAATTGTTTCATGGGCGTAGCCCAGGATTTTCATGAGGCGATGGGGGAGTTGATGACCGATCGCAAAGACATTATTCACCAATTTCTTTAGAAATGACAAATTTCCGCTTCGCTTTAGTGTGGCAGTACATAACTTTTACATGAAACATAATACTAAAGAACGTAAACACTCCTCATTAGGGCGGCTCAAATTAAAGAAATGTTTGAAATCTCCCACATCTTCCTCACCATCCTTACCATAAACATAGTGATCTGTGAAATTTTCCGCTTGTTAGGTAGTGATTTAAAGGTGGCCCATAGACGATTTCTACAGGAATGTTCCAAAAATTGCGCAAAAAAATTATTAAAGAATTCCATTAAAGACGCCTCCCCAAATTTCTCAACAGATACTTCAAGGTGTTTCCTCCTGTTTTTTTTTTCATCTGCAGATTGTTTTACGGATGCTGCTTTTTATAGGAATCTAATTTTTTTATTTTGTGTCAAGAAATATCCTGCAAAATTGGACTAGAACTTGTCTCCTCAGGATAATTCTTTAAACATTACTCCTGATAGATAAATTTTTTTTTTTTTGGTTTTGTGAAAAGTTTGAAAATATTCTGTAGGGAATGTTTTGATTTGTACAGCTTTTCGGCTTTACCCAAACTGAATTCATAACAAACCTATTTTTACGCTAAATTTGCCCAATTCAAGATAGGGTAGATGTACCAGTTATGGCCATAGCGGTTCTCTATTTCGCCATATGTGTTAACTTGAATTTCTTCACATTTTGAAAAGTTTTGTGTGTTTTAGCAGTAAGGTAAAGAATGTATCTAGATGTTGAAACATTCAAAAATATAAAAAAGGTGAAATTTAAGTGAACGAGTGGATTACAATTCGCTGGCTCTGAGACCTTCGACCGCCCATTCGAATGCGTTCCTTTGAGACTGTATTGGTATAATCCACCCGGGAACCACCCAAACGGAGAAATTTGGCCAACACTGTTCAGTAGACTGATGCAAATTTTGAAGTTTTTGCTCCCCTATGCTTAAATGGTGTCAATTATGATGAAACTCATTCTCCCAAAATTTGAAATGATTTGGAAGAGATTTGGTTTTGCACACGCCATTTGAAATTTATATGGAAATTACTATGGAAAAGGCAAACTTTTTGTTTTCAGTCCTTTAACTGCTAGTCATGATAATCTATGGAAAAGTATACAAACTCTTCTCATGTGAAATTTTCCCAGCTACAACTTTGCCGAAGACCACATTTTGATGGGACGTAAGGATAATTTTTTATTATTGAAAACAAAGTCTAAATCATGCTAAGATGATCATTCCTTTACTTTCAGAGCAACACTGCCTTGTTGCTGTAGATTGTAGAACATAGTAGCCCGGATTACTTAGATCTATTCTTCCCGCCAGGAGCTCCACTGTTGCCTGCCGTAAAATGCAAAGCAACTTTATGATGATGAGTAACAATTTATCTAGACGTCCAATGAAAATGTGGTCTTCGGCAAAGTTGGTGCTGGAATGATTTCATGTGAGAAGAGTTTGTTTACTTTTCCATAGAATATTATGATGTTGAGATAGAGGGCTGAACGCAAAATGTTGGTGTTTTCCATATTAATCTCAATGTAAACTTGAATTGGCGTGTGCAGAGTCAATTTTCCAAATCATTTCAAACTTTGGGAGAATGCTATTTACCAAAAGAGAAATCGTTTAAGCATAGGGGAGCCAAAATTTCAAAATGTTTCCTTATGGCACTTCTTCTGATTCGTTACGAAGTATTTTAATGATTCCTCGACGGATTTCACTGAACAATCATCAGTTTATTTCTCCATGAAATTGCTCATAAATCGAGATTTTGTTATGTTTTAATCATCCAAGAATTCTTTCCAATATTTAGCAAAATTTAACCTCGGGTGACATTGATTTTACAAAAATTTGCAATTAAATATATCCAGAGCTTCTCCCAAATTTTCGTTGAACAATCACCAAAACACTTTCAAGAATTGGTATAGGTATTCTTTCAGAAATAATAACAGAAAACTTTTACTGGTTTTTTTTCAGTGATTACTTACCAACCAATTACTCAAGGAAATTTCTATATTTTTTATAGTGAATCCTGAAAGAATTACTTTGGACGAAAAACCGTTTTACCCTAGTACCCAAATGGACGTAAATTGCAAGATAATTCTATATATGTTATTTAATAATTAACTTGTTGCAATTTGGTTGAATTAAGTTATAATAACAACAAGCTGCTCCTGAAATAACATGGGACATGAAATTTAGTTATTTTAATAACAAACATATAACTTCGAGTTAATGATTTGTTTTTCAAATAACCAACTTTAACATTATAATGTTTAGTAAAGAGCAAATTTCTGTTATTATAACTATGAGTGTACCTAAGTAAATAACTAGTTTAGTAGTGTTTGATTCATTGAATCTGTTGCATGCTCCTTCGTGAGCGAGAGACGGAATCCGGATGAATTGTGCCCGGTTCGTGTTGTTCGGGTAAAAAAAGGAAAGAAAAAAATCAGAGTGCGTCAGTAGTGTCCGGTTTGGTTAATAACCGTACTATTGACATCGTTCATCCGTGTGTATGCAAATAACACGTCAACATTTCCCTCCCATCTCCAAATTGACTTGCATTCGGACGCAACCGGCGCCGGTATAGTTTATTATAATAATGAGAGCACGAGTATGTACACATTGAGGATGTTACTGATCCTGAGTAACGTCTGTTCATTCCCCGTGTAAGCTATTCTTGAAATAACGGAGTTGAAACTGCGGGCTAATCATGCCAATAACTAGTTTAATCATTCAGCTATTCACCCTCTCTCGGGTAATTGCCCATCTGGCATTTCTCTTAAATTGCTTAAGCAATTTTTCAAGAAATTACTGAAGAGATTCAGAGAATATATTTATAATCCAATCTAGATTTTGTTGAAGTTTTCAAGAATTCCTACGAGAAAAATTCAAAAAAAAATTAAAATGATGAACCAAGAATTTCTCTGATTAGACCTCCTAAGTTTTTTTACTGCAATAAGTGCCTCCAGAAGTTTTCTCAACTATTCCTTTACAAACAACTCCATGGATTCTTGCGCATTTTTCTTGTCATTTCAAATATGCTTCTCAAGTATTCTCTTAGGATTTCCTACTGGTAACATCTTATTAGTTTGCAATGATTCCTCAGATCACTGGCAATCCTTTTGGATTCGTCCTTCAATTTTTCTAGGCAGTTTGTCTTAGATTCGTCTTTGACTTACTTCAGGCATTAATGGAAGCAATTCTTCAAGCGGTACATGCAGTCTAGATTCTTCTCAGTGATTCCACCAGATTTTGTTCTCCAGGATTGCTCTTAATATTCTTACACGAGTTTTTTAGAGCATTACCCGGAGTTTCAATAGAAAATCTGCCAAAATATTAAGAAACTCCGACAAGGTTCCAAATATATATTTTTACTTCTCTGCAAATACCTCATATAATAAAATCAACTATTTGCGTAGGATTGTATAAAAAAAACAAGAAAGATTTTTCCTGTAAATAAGAATTTCAGGAATTTGTCAAGAGAATTCACCAGTAATTTTCCTTTCAATTGTGCCAAGACTTTTAACGACTTTTCCAAAAATATAACAAGGAATTGCTAGCATAATCCTATGAAAGTTTTCAAGATAATCTTTCAAGAAAAGTTTTGTCACACAAAATTTCAAAATAATTTCTTTGAAGATCCTTTAAAAAAGTCATACGAGAACTTCTGAAGAAGTTGATCTATATATTTTTCTTGGATTCCACAATATGTCGCTCCAGAAATTACTTTACAATAAAAATGTTGAAGGTACATGATAATTTAAATATAATAGCTGGGTATATTTATTTTCATTGAGCTCAGATTTTTTAGCACAGGGATTCTGCATTAGTAGCTTGACACAAATCTACTTTATCTCACTAGGTTTCTAATTTTCACGGCGTTGCATACCTCTTTTTTTGGGGCCTCTAAATTTCCCTCCGCGGGCCACGAAAACTCTAGCTACGCCACTGGGAGGAGGGTCGAACTTATTACACTGCACTATACTATGGTCTACTCACACGGACACCTGTATTATTTCTGCTCAATCTTCTTTTTTAGAAGATTGCAGCGCCCAGCAATATTATCTCATTGCGGGTTTTCTTTTAGTACCATGTTTGTGCGAAATCTGCAAATCCATTTGAGCAACGTAGATCGTTTTGGTTACAGCGGTACCAATATTTCTCGCTTCCGTGTAGCCCGTGTATTGACATCTAAAAACGTGAAATTTCACAAAAATATAGAACCATACAAACACGAAAATGTAAAAATTGGAACTAACCGGTTACAGAAGTTTTTAATCATCGGAAAAAAAACTCCCCGATAAAATTTGCATTTTTTTTTAATTTCTTTATTAGTATCATTCCAAACATTACATTCATTTCTTATATCTAGGTGTTCTGTGTTATTAGACAACACTATCATCCTAATTTGGTAAAACAAATTTAAGATATTATTAACATTTTGTTAACAACATATTACATTTCATTTGCTGTAGCAGTTCAGATTTTTTACAGGTGAGTTGATTTTACCTGTTTATAAGAGAAAAAAAAACGCTTTGAATATACTTAACCTAACTTAACCTAAACATATAACGCATTATTCGTGGCAATAGAAGATTGTAACGATTTTTGCCTGAAATTATTTATTATTTTATTTGACATTTGTTCCAATGTTTCAACATTGGATATTCTATGTAACTCATTGGAACTATACCAGGGAGGAAGCCTCAGAATCATTTTCAAAATTTTATTTTGAATTCTTTGCAGAACTTTCTTCCTGGTATTACAACAGCTAGTCCATATTGGTACAGAATACAACATGGCTGGCCTGAAAATTTGTTTGAATATCACAAGCTTGTTCTTAAGACAAAGTTTTGATTTTCTATTAATAAGGGGCTAGAGACATTTTACATATTTATCACATTTGGCTTGAATGCCCTCAATGTGATTTTTGAAAGTTAAATTCTTATCTAGCATGAGCCCTACATACTTAGCTTCATCTGACCAATTTATTGGAACCCCTCTCATCGTGACAACATGTCTACTTGAAGGTTTCAAATAAAGAGCTTTTGGTTTATGTGGGAATATTATTAGTTGAGTTTTGGAAGCATTAGGAGAAATCTTCCATTTTTGCAAGTATGAAGAAAAAATATCCAAACTTTTTTGCAATCGACTACAGATGACACGCAGGCTTCGTCCTTTGGCGGAGAGGCCTGTGTCATCCGCAAACAAAGATTTTTGACATCCCTGAGGTAACTCAGGTAAGTCAGATGTGAAAATATTGTATAATATTGGCCCCAAAATGCTGCCTTGAGGAACACCAGCTCTTACAGGAAGTCTTTCAGATCTGGAGTTCTGATAATTAACCTGAAGTGTACGATTTGACAGATAACTTTGAATTATTCTATCAATGTATGTTGGAAAATTGAAGTTTTTTAATTTTATAATCAAACCATCATGCCAAACACTGTCGAATGCTTTTTCTATGTCTAGAAGAGCAAGACCAGTAGAGTAGCCTTCAGATTTGTTGGAACGGATCAAATTTGTTACACGTAAAAGTTGATGAGTGTTCGAATGTCCATGGCGGAATCCGAACTGTTCATTGGCAAAAATTGAATTTTCGTTGATGTGAGCCATCATTCTGTTCAAAATAACCTTTTCAAAAACTTTACTGATGGAGGAAAGCAAACTGATTGGACGATATTTAGAAGCTCCTGCAGGATTTTTGTCTGGTTTTAAAATTGGAACAACCTTAGCATTTTTCCATTTGTCAGGAAAATATGCTAATTGAAAACATTTGTTAAATATATCAACTAAAAATGATAAGCTACTTTCTGGAAGTTTCTTGATGAGGATGTAGAAAATCCCATCATCGCCAGGAGCTTTCATATTTTTGAATTTTTTAATAATAGTTCTCACTTCTTCCAAATCAGTCTCCCAGGCATTTTCGAAAACGTTCTCTTGATTGAGAATATTTTCGAACTCCTGAGTAACTTCATTTTCAATTGGACTAGTAAGTCCTAAATTAAAATTGTGCGCACTTTCAAACTGCATAGCAAGTTTTTTAGCTTTTTCGCAATTTGTTAGTAATAATTTGTTTTCCTCTTTCAATGCCGGTATTGGCTTCTGAGGTTTTTTCAAGATTTTAGATAATTTCCAAAAGGGCTTAGAGCCAGGGTCCAATTGAAAAATTTTATTTTCAAAATTTTTGTTTCTTAATTGAGCAAAACGCTTTTTGATTTTTTTCTGCAAATCCTGCCATATAATTTTCATAGCAGGATCGCGAGTGCGTTGAAATTGCCTTCTCCTCACGTTTTTAAGACGGATCAAGAGTTTAAGATCATCGTCTATAATCACGGATTCAAATTTTACTTCACATTTTGGAATTGCAATGCTCCGGGCTTCAACAATGGAATTTGTTAAAGTTTCAAGATCATTGTCAATATCAAGTTTAGTTTCTAAAGAAATGTTAACATCAAGATTAGAGTCAACATACGTTTCATATCATTCTTGTAGTAGGCCTTGAACGGGTAAGACGTTTTTTTTTTCCATCATCTGACATTTTTCTCTTTTCAGGAAATTTTTTTTCAAGATTCTGGAAATACGACTCCTGTGTGGATCCTCGATTTGGATCTTGAGTTCCTGTGTGGTGCGGTTTAGAAGTTCCTGTGTGGCGCGGTAGGAGAAGTTTTAACGGGTGTTATTTGGCGCGAAAGAAGAAGATTTGGTGCGTGTGCTGGTCGAATTTGGATCGTGTGGTCCGATTGTAATCCTGTGTGGTGCGTGATTGGAGTTCCTGTGTGGCGCGGAAAGAGATTTCAAGCGTTGGTGGCATTCGATCCATCGGAAGCTAGAGGATTTAGCAAGCTTGAAATATTAAGTATCTTTTCGTTTTATTTAATTAGTGTAGCTTGTTTTTTTGTAGTATTTTTTCTGTTGCTCCTCGACTATGGATGTTGAAGGAAATGACTGTTTTAAAAGGTGATCCACCTCCTGGTACATCTTCCTCATTTGAAAAGTCATTTCGTATTAAAATTTATCCGGCTTCTTTTTCTGGCCCGTATGTAGTATTCTTTCGGAAAAAAGAGAAACCGATTAACGTTTTACTAATTTCTGCCAAAGTTTATGAAAAATTTTCATCAGTCAAGGAAATCAAAAAGATTTCTCTTGATAAATTGAGGATTGTTTTTGGTTCTCGTGATGAAGCGAATTCCCTTCTTGAATCTCAGCTTTTTTCTGGGTCATATCGTGTATATGCACCATGTGATTTCTGTGAAATCAGTGGTGTAATATACGATGAATCTTTAGAATGTATGATATTAAAAATCATGGCAATGGTATTTTTAAAAATAAATCTATACCGCCAGTAAAAATTTTAGATTGCCAACGCTTATCCAAGCTTCTCTTGAATGACAAAGGTGGGCAATATATTCATTCAAATTGTATTAAAATTACTTTTGCTGGATCAGTTCTTCCAGATTTTGTTCAGGTAGATGGAGTAATTTTTCATGTAAGACTTTATTTCCCAAAATTAATGCACTGCGAGAGATGCCTTCTTTTTGGACATACTATTAAATTTTGCTCTAATAAACCCAAATGTTCTAAATGTGGATTATCACATTTAGCTTCTGATTGTAATAAAAAACCAGACATTTGTGTTTATTGTAATCAAAAACATAATTCATTGAAAGATTGCTCTGTTTACATAAATAACCAACTCAAAATTAATCAGAAATTAAAAAGTAGAAACCAATTATCGTATTCAGAAATTTTAAAAAATTCCGAAGATATTTCTGCTCCCAATATATATATGAATCTTTAAGTGATGATGAGCAAGATGATTCTCCTGATTCGGTCAATTTTGTTTACAAACCCCCTTCTAAAAGAAAGCGCATTCAAAAATCTGCTACAAATGCTCAAAATAATTTCAGTCCTGATACTAAATCATTTGATAAAAATTTTCCACGTTTAAATTTATCTGCATCGCGAACAGTACCTGGATTTCAACGTGTTGATTCGGATCCATCAAACAGTAATTTTAATGCAAACGTAGAAGCAAATGATGATACCAGTGCCAATGATAAAACTTCAATTTTAGGAATTTTGGAAGAATTAGTTGAATTTTTGGGATTTAATGATTTTTGGAAAAAGATTATCAAAATGATTTTACCATTTATAGCTTCTTTACTTGATAAGTTGAATTCATTTGGTCCCTTCATTGCTTCATTGTTTTCGTCGTAATGGCTTCGAATGTGAAGAGTAACTTGAAAATTTTGCAATGGAATTGCCGTAGCATTTTTCCTTAAATAGATAGATTGAAAGCTTTAATTAGTTATAACAATATAGACATTTTTGTTTGAATGAGACGTGGTTAACTAGTTCCAAATTTTTGCGTATTCCCAAATTTAATATCATAAGAAAAGATAGGGATACTCCATATGGGGGAGTTTTGATTGGCATCAAAAATGAATTGGAGTTTAAATATTTGGATTTTGCATTTGATGTACAATTTGAATATGTTATTATTTCTGTGAAACATTACGGATGTACATTTTGTATTATTTGTTTATATGCTCCCCCTAATTCAACTTTTTCAATTTCTGAACTTAAAATGGTTTTAGATAATGTTCCTGCTCCTTTTTTTATTTTAGGCGATTTCAACGCTCATAATTATTCTTGGGGTAGTGATAGAACTGATGGTCGGGGTTCTTTATTGATGGATTTAATTGATGAATTTAATTTAAATATCCTCAATGATGGTTCTTTTACAAGAATTGCTGTTCCACCCTTGCAAAATTCATGTATTGATTTGTCTTTATGTTCGAGTATTTTATCTTTTATATCATCTTGGAAGATAATCAGTGACCCAAATGGAAGTGATCATCTTCCTATTTTAATTCAAGTTAATATTTCTACTAAATATGAAAATTTGGAAAACCAAAATTTACATGATTTTACAAAATATGTGGACTGGACAAAATTTTCCGATTTAATTTTAATGTCGTTAGTTAATTTAGAAAACTATAGTTCTGTAGTTAAAAATTATGATCAATTCATCAAAATTTTAATTGAATGTTTACTCAAGTCTCAGAAAAGGAAAATAATGTCACATACTCAACGGGAAAGGCGTCCCACTTTTTGGTGGGATAATGATTGTTCTAATGCTTTGAAGAATAAATCTAAGGCTTTTAAAACATTTCGTCGATTTTGAACAAGAGAAAACTATTTGATATAATGTAGGGAAGAAGCTTTATTTACCCGTATTACTAAATTTAAAAAGAGGAATTATTGGAAGAATTTTATTAGTAATCTAGATAAAGAAACTTCCTTATCTACTTTGTGGACTGTTGCAAGAAATTTGAGAAATCGAGATAGTTCTTCGCCTGTCGTATTGGAATATTCCGATAACTGGATTGATCAGTTTGCATCTAAAATTTGTCCTGATTTTGTACCTCGTCCTATTACTTTCAAAAATAATAACAATATTAATTATTTTCCAGAGTTAAGTTCTCCATTTACATTAGAAGAATTAAATTTGGCTTTATTTATTACTAATAATACAGCTCCAGGTATTGATAATATTAAATTTATTGTTCTTAAAAATTTACCTTTTGAAGGAAAAAATCATTTGCTATCCTTATACAATTCTTTCCTTAATCAAAATATTTGTCCATTGGAATGGCGTTCAATTAAAGTAGTAAGTATTCTAAAACCTGGAAAAGATCCTGCTTTGTTTAATAGTCGTAGACCAATAAGTTTATTATCTTGTCTTCGTAAATTAATGGAAAGAATGATTTTGAATCGTCTTGAATTGTGGGCTGAAAAAAATAATATTTTTTCTTCATCACAATTTGGTTTCAGAAAAGGTCGAGGTACTCGAGATTGCACAGCTCTTTTAGCTTCTCAAATACAACTTTCTTTCAACAGAAAACAAGATGTTATTTCTACATTTTTAGATGTTTCAGGCGCATATGATTCAATACTTATTGATTTGCTTGTTCAAAAAATGAATAATTATAAAGTTCCTTCGATTTTATCCAATTTCATTTACAATTTATTTTCATTTAAAATTATGCATTTTTATCATAATGGTTCATCAAAAATGTCCCGTTATAGTTATTTTGGCCTTCCTCAAGGATCTTGTTTGAATCCATTTTTATATAACTTGTTTACAAGTGATATTTCAGACAAAATACCTATTAATTGTTATTTAATTCAGTTTGCTGATGATAAGGTTATTTCTGTAAGTGGGAAAAATAGAGAAATTATTCGCCATTTTATGCAAATTTGTTTAGATAATATTGGATTATGGGCTTTCAATAATGGTTTTACTTTTTCAGTTCCGAAAACTAAATTTATTATATTTTCACGTAAATATTCCACCATAAGTGTAAGTTTATATCTAAATGGGTTTGAAATTGAACAGGTATGTGAGTATAAATATCTTGGCATTTGGTATGATTCCAAATTGAATTGGAATTCACATATTACATATATTCAAAAAATTTGTTCAAAAAGAATTAATTTTCTTCGCACCATTACAGGTACTTGGTGGGGAGCTCATCCTTCTGATATGATTACTCTTTACAAAACTACAATACGTTCTGTTTTGGAATATGGATGTTTTACTTTTGGTTCAGCTACTCAAACTTATTTTTCAAAACTTGAAAAAATCCAAATTCGTTGTTTAAGAATTTGTTTAAAATTAATGAATTCCACTCATACTAAATCTGTTGAAGTTTTAGCTAGCGTAGTTCCACTTAAATTTCGTTATGATGAATTAAATTGTAAATTCCTAATTCAATGCTTTAGTAATAATCATCCAATAATTGGAATTTTGATAGATATACGTGAAATAAACCCCACATGTAAAATGTTGAGCTCATTTAATTATACAATTACAGAAAATATTGTTCCATTTGTTTCCAATATTTTTTATGATTGTAACATAAATATCCACTCTTTCCATCCTTTGATTGATTTATCATTACACATGGAATTGAAACAAATTCCAAATCATGTGCATCATCATTTTTCAAATTTATTATTAGAGCGTAAATTTAATGGATTTGATAGAAAGCAAATATTTTATACAGATGGATCGCTCATTAATAATAATGGTGGTTTTGGTGTCTATCATGTAGACGTTACACATTTTTTCAAATTGCAATCTCCTTGTTCCATTTTTATTGCCGAATTGATTGCTTTGTATTTTACATGTAACTTAATTAAAGAGTGCTCTCCAAATGTTTTCATTATATGTACTGATAGTATGAGTTGTATAAATGCTATTAAATCCATTAATTTTCATTATAAGACACACCATTTGTTATTATTGTTGAGAAGTTTGTTGTATAATTTACATAATCAAGGATTCGTGATTAAATTTGTCTGGGTTCCAGCTCATTGTCAAATATTTGGTAACGAGCAAGCCGATTGTTTAGCTAAGATGGGTGCAACTCGTGGTATTATTTTCAATCGTGATATTTTTTATTCAGAATATTTTTCAAAATTGAAAAGAGTCACAATGAACTTCTGGCAAATTGATTGGAATTCTAGTGATAAAGGTCGTTGGTGTCATTCCATTTGCCCAAATGTCAATAAAAATCCCTGGTTTAAGTATTTATCTGTTGGTAGAAATTTCATTTGCCTTTTTTCTAGGCTTATATCTAATCATTATATTTGCAATAGCCATTTATATCGCATTAATATTGTAGATTCTAATTTATGTGACTGTGGCGAGTCTTATCAAGATATTGATCACATTATTTTTCATTGCAAGAATTATGTTTTACCTAGAAAGAAAATTCTTGATCATTGTCAAACATTAGGCCACTCTGTACCTTCATCCATTCGTGATATTATTGGCAGTAAATCTCTTTCTATGATGAAAATTATTTTTGAGTATTTAAATGAAATTTGTTATGTTGTATGATACCGCCTTTTTCAATTATCTTTTCAGAGTTCAAGAAATCTATCTCATCGTTTGTCCGTTGGCCACCACAGCTTATTGATGTTCTCCCTTCAAGATCTTGGCTCTGTTATGGATTATTTCCGGTTGAGCCTTTACTTTATAAGTAGTCTAGTCTTATTTTATAACGTTTTTGAAAAGATGAAGAGGTTTTGCGCCCTTTTGAGAAGTATTTTTAAAGAAAATCACTCAAAGGGGTTTTTCCCTCTTCCAAATTTTTTTGTTAAAATATATAAATAAATAAATAAATAATACGTTTCATATACATTCCAGTCGGCTCGTAAATAATTGAAATTGGAGCCGATAGGATTGAGAATCGCTTCATGCGATATTTGAAATGTAACAGGGACATGATCAGAATGAAAATCAGCATGAGTAACTAATTGACTACAAAGATGACTAGAGTCGGTTAAGACCAAGTCAATCGTAGATGGATTTCTAGAAGAGGAAAAACATGTGGGGCTATCAGGGTATTGAATTGAGAAATATCCTGAAGAGCACTCATCAAATAAAATTCTGCCGTTGGAATTACTTTGAGAATTATTCCATGACCGATGTTTGGCATTGAAGTCACCAATGACAAAAAATTTTGACTTATTGCGAGTCAATTTACGCAAGTCAGTTTGGAGCAAATTAACTTGCTGACCAGAGCATTGAAAAGGCAAATAGGCAGCTATGAAAGTATATTTACCAAACTGTGTTTCAACAGAAACACCTAAAGTTTCAAATGACGAAAATAGTTGATGTTTTATACGCCTATGAATGATGATTGCAACTCCCCCACATGCCCCATCAAGTCGATCATTACGATAAACAAAAAATTTTGGATCTCTTTTGAGTTTAGATCCAGGTTTCAAATACGTTTCGGTAATAACTGCTATATGCACGTTATTAACCGTAAGAAAATTAAACAGCTCGTCCTCTTTACCATTCAGAGAACGAGCATTCCAATTTAAAATATTTATATTATTATTTGGATCCATTAGAAAAACGTAATCCAATAACAATTTGATTTGTAAATTTTACACCTACTTGGACTGCTTCAGTCATAGTGGTGGCTTTGAACATTGCATTTATCATTAGATTCAATTGTTTAGTTAGAAAATTAAAATCAGAGGCAGACATGTCATGTGATTTCCCATTAGAATTTCCGGTAGACGAAGATGCGGAGTTACCTGTGGCGGTAGGGTATTTCCCATTTGATTTGAAACAAGTAGAATGGGTACCCATGGATCGAGCTGGAGAGGAGTTCGAATTTCCTGCTACGATATCGGCAAAGGATTTACCGTGGGTAGATACATTCGAATTAAACTTAGTTTTTGAATGAGCAAGATTATGATCTTCCTGATGGGTATGATTCATGATCAAGCGATCGTTAACTGAAAAATGAGCATTGTTCGATACTCTACCAGGCAAATTCCGGAAACGACCGTTATCGTAACGGATATTATCTTTCATCTGCCTGGCACGAGCCTCAATGACTCTCTTGCGTGAAGGGCATTCCCAAAAGTTAGCTTTATGAGGGCCCTTGCAATTGGCACATTCAAACTTTCTGGTATATTCTTTCACAGGACAGACGTCCTTAGCGTGAGAAGAACCTCCGCAAATCATGCATTTAGCATCCATGCGACAATTCTTTGTACCATGACCCCACTTTTGGCACCGACGGCACTGAGTGGGGTTCTGGTAATTTCCTCCAGGTTTCTGGAAATGTTCCCATGTCACACGGACATCAAACAAAAGTTTTGCTTTTTCTAAAGCTTTAATATTATTTAGTTCTTTTTTGTTAAAGTGAACTAAATAAAATTCTTGAGAAAGCCCATTCCGAACAATGCCAGATCGGGTTCTCTTTTTCATAATGATTACTTGAACTGGGGAAAATCTAAGTAAATCATTTATTCCATTTTTGATCTCTTCAGGTGACTTATAGTCACTTGAGAGACCTTTCAAGACAACTTTGAACAAACGTTCAGTTTTGTCGTCATAAGTAAAAAATTTGTGCTTCTTCTCTTCAAGATGTTTGAGAAGAAGTTCGCGATCTTTAAGAGTTTCCGGTAAAACGCGACAGTCTCCTTTCTTTGCGATTTGGAAGGAAACCTTGATTCCCCTGATGGAGTTCAAGATCTCCTGCCTAAATTCCCCAAATTCGGAACAACTGACCACGATAGGCGGCACTCTTTGCTTCCTCACTTGAATCAAAGAGCCTGGGCTAGAGGCTGCTTCGATTTGGTGTTCGGAAAATTTGTCTAGAGCATCGAACTGATTGCTCATTTCGATACAATTATTCATTTCACCCATGGAAGAAAGTTCGCATTCCGGGGAAACGTCCTTTCTTCCATTCTTGCCACGTTTAGTGACAGTTTTAAATCCCACTTTTTTGGAAGGAAGTTGTGAATTCAGAGATTCACCCTTCCTTTTATTTGTTGTTGCAACCATGTTTAGTGAATAAGAAGACGTGACCTTCGAGAGGTTTTTTTCCCAAGACGGTGTCCAAGAAGGATTACCACCGCTAGCTTTCGCCAACGGGTCCAACGAAAAATCGAAGGCACGGGTTCAAACAAGGATCGTAAAGGGATCAATAGTAGAAAAAAAGTACTGAAAAGGACTGTTTTAGTAGCACTGAAAAGTACTGTTTTGAATTTTAGCACTGAAAAGTACTGTTTTTGTAGCACTGAAAAGTACTGTTTTATTGATTTAGGTAGTTTTTAAGAAAACTTCCAAGAGCAGAGAGAATTCGTGTACGCACAGCACGAAGGTACGATGCGCACTGATAAAATTTGCATGTTATCTGAAATCTATAGGGTGGTGGCTCCAAATGTTGTTATGTACCAGTAGATTGGACTATGGAATAAAACGAATATTTTTCGATAAAACGACATATGCTACTTTTTGGTGGATTAATCGCCTCTAGTTTAATCGATTTTCCGAATTTCAGATTTTCATCTTATCAAAAAGTTGTATAAATAATAATTGCACCAGTAGTTGCCGTCGTGTTTAAGTAGTGGATCTTTAAATTGTTGTATAAAAATGAAATAAAGTTCCGGAGAAGATCTTTATGGTCAATTCGAAAGATTTTAGCTGCTGCTTCGAGGGAAAAATGTTACACCAACTATTTTGTTTGTAATTCCTCGCATCATTACCGAACGGCTACCTAAGCATGGGAAAATTCACTTACTCACCCAAACGCTACCGATAAAAAAAATGCAAAGTATCTGCTGCCATCGATAGTTCACTGACAGCCGAACGCTACTAGGGTGAGCGCAATCCCAACGAATCGCAAACGATTGAGATAATCCGAAAATCAAAAGACTCACAGACCGAAGAGAGAACCAATTCGCTCTCTACTGGGAGACACCTGAGAACGCGTTTACCATTCGATCATTAAAAGCATTCAACCCATACAACTGAATATACGGATTTCGGAAATTCGGACAAAATATTACCCTTTGCAATGAATTATTATCTCTTTTGCAATGGACCTGGAAAATGAAATCCAACACCCTCCCCCTGCTCCCCACTGGCTACACTCACATCTCCCACATCCCCTAGCTCATTTCTTTCGAGCTTTCGGCGCGTGAGCTTCCGAGGTTTTCGCACCGGAAGTGGCTAAACGACGACCGAGTGGCGAGTGGTGACGCGCGGTGTGGGAATTAAGGCGTAAAAGTTTCAAACATAATGTGCCCCGTTATGCTCGCAGACTAAGAAGCGATGATCGGACGCCAGCAGCGTGCTTATGCTGGATGAATGCGCGGAGGAGAAGAAAATTGTGCACGTTTTGAATAATTGATTCAACTTGCTCGGTTTGTTTCGTGGTGTGGTGTGGCAAAGGCGAAGGATTCCGCCAAAAACGACCAACATCAGGAATGTAATAAGATTGCTTTGGAATTTCGCGGAACGGTGTCGAAAAGTGCTTTGAAAAAGTTTGGCCGAAGTGTTGTTATACTAATCCGTTTTCGGACGAGAGATTAAGTTAAATTCGTGAAGAATTTTGAGATGCTCGAGTTGAAGCATGTGTAAGCAAGATTTTTTGAAATTATTCCAAAAAGATTTGTTTTTGGAATACAATAAAGTACCTATATGGAAGCATTTCGATGCATGGCTTAGTGATTGTCAAGCTCTAATTGTACGCATTTTACGTATATAACTCTGTCTATAATAATTTCAAACATTACAATCATTTTTCATATATAAGTGTTATATATAAATTCATTAGTCCAAAGAAAATGTAGAAAATTGTTCGGAGGTACCATTTTTTCTACAGAATTCCTGGACATATTAGAAGAAGTGTTAGAAAAATCCTGAAATTAATAAAGCCTTAAAGAATTCTCATAGAAATTTACGAAAGATTTTCTGAAATAATGCTCAAGAGAAAACCTGAATGGAATTCGTTGAGGAACTAAATTAAACTAAACTAAAGGAACATAAATTCAGTTTCAGTTCCAGATATCGCCTGGGTTATGCTTGCAGAAATTTCTGCAATGATCTCAAGAATAAATCTAGAGAACATATAATGGAGTCAATTGAATGATTCTTCAACAAATCCATCATTCATCCTTCCGGAATGGACACAGTTTTAGATAACTAATAGTTGGGCTGGGACGACCCATGTATGATATCATTATAATAGTTTTTGGCTGCATTTTTCCCAAATCAGTCATGAATACTTGATCAAATCCTTAGATGATTTCTGATGAAATCTTTTCCAAAAGACAGATTTTAAGTTGAACCAAAGCAAATTATCATGACAGAATGGATATGATCCAAATTTCATGGAAAGGAACTCTTCATATTGAAAAATCATTCCAATTTGCGAAGTAAGTAGATATCTAGACTAGAACTCTGTTACAATCTGATTAAAAATGTTGCGTTTATGATTCTATAAAAACTTCAATCCATGATGGATTGATTGATTTACTAGCATTTTGTAAGCGCCTACAAATTCGATGATATATGCAGCGTAAAACTTCCGCTAAACACATTCAGAAAATCATCCCGTTACATCAAAAGCCCCGCGATTGACACACTTCACTTACCCTAGCGTCCCATTGAGCGTGGTGCTGTGATCCACCGGTTCGCACGTTTCATCCAAGCTGACCGAGATGTAGTCCGTTTCCAGTGTAACCGATACTCGATACCAAGCGCCGCGGACACGTGTTTCCAGGATTCCACTGCGGACACCGGCAGCCACTATCGACGAAGAGCCCGCCGGACTTGTCCGGTTCATGCTGGCCGATTCCACCATGGTTCCCGATGTCTGCTGTCTGTTCAGGAAGTCTCGCTTTCTAGTTTCACTACTGGGTCGATGGACGTCACTACTAATACCCTTTAATCTTCAAAGGATTGCTCCGAGCTCCCGTCTACTGGTCTTCTTCTGAGGGATTAATTCGCGGAAACAAAATCATACACACGCGTACGCACAGGACCTCTTTCCATTCACATGTCTACGGCCCACCGAAAAACCCACCGTCAAAAGCGATAACTCAACGTAATTCAATTTCACTGGTAGAACATCACTGACATCGTCGTCGACTACACGTTGCCATTGTTCCGTCCGTCACTTCTGCCATCACCGCCGCATCACAAACCGTTCCGGAGCTTCGTACTGCTGCTATTAGTGGTTCGACGAACGACGCACCTATCCGGTTCCATTAGCGGAAATCCATCTCAATCTGCCCGAATAAACGACCTGCGAAACGAAACGGGATAAGATGTGGAATTAGAAATGTGTGGCGGTGGAAGGAGTGAGCTATTATTTGGGTTGGAATAGACTTGCGAATTCAATTGAATGAGAGCGTTAGTTTGGCGGCATTAGAATGGATGCGTGATTTTTATGTACCTATGGATAAATATATGATTGCTTAGCCCGTTAACGTCCAACGTCCTCAACTGAGGACAGTGCTTTGCGCAAATAACTTGAAAACGACATGAAATATAATGACATCATCTTTGAAGAATTTGGTCATAGACTTTCAATTTGTTCATAGACTCTCTTCCACTCAGTGGATGTTATATTTCGAAATTCACCCACCTGGTGGCGCTACAGTATGAACCACCTTAATACAATGCATATCTCTAGGTTGTTTTCAAAGCGATTAATTGATTCATTACGCGTAGTAAGGATGAATAAATCGAACCCACGACTCTTGTATGCAAGACGAGTGCTTTACCAACTAAGATATCCCCATCTAAACACTTCTACAATAAAGTTATTGTGCAATCGATGGGGGTATGACAGGCAAATTGTTTTAACACTTAATCAATCGCACTCACCCTGTGTGCGTGTGTATTTGTGAGATGGAAGGATATGGGTTATGAGAGAGGTATGCGTGAACTGTTGAAATTTAAATTCAATACCTGTAACCCTCTGAGTCAATGGGTCACCAAGAGGCTCAGTAGTTTAGTTGGCAAAGCACTCCTCTAACATACAAGAGTTGTGGGTTCGAATCACACTTAAATATGTACGTGGACTTTTTTTTCATAATTTCACTCATAGTTTATCCATCTCTACCATGCGTAATGAGTTAATTAATTTAAAAAACATGTGGATTGGTTTACCAAACTGCTCAATATATGAGTCAATGTAGTTTTTTAGTTACACTCAACATTAACGTATTTTGTTTTGAATGTTTACATATAATGAAGTTTCATTGACATCAAACTTGAATGCAGTGGTCCAGTGAACATTTTTGATTAGAAATATAAATAATCAATTAATAATTTTGCTTGTATAAGTCCAATTAACATATTTGATCTGGAATAAATGACCCATTTCACGCCCAATCGTATTCCAAGCTGGCATCACCCTCTCAGATTTCAATGAAATTTTATGAATGTGTAGAACTTGACAAAGTAACCCACTTTTCATACTTGTTTTTTTTTTAATTATCTGTACTATCATTTGAAAAGGCCCAATTTATTACTATTATTTTTTTCAAAATAATGTAAAAATGATGTAATTTTCAAAATAATGTGATGAATAAAAATGGCAACTCCTGCTATGCAATGGCATAAAGTAATTCTTAGCATGAACTCACTTGAAGATATTCAGTAAGCATGTTTGGCAAGAAGAATTGAATTCTGAAAACACTCCAAATTTATTTTACTGATAAAAACAACAGAAAATCTTATTTTCAATAACTGTTTGCCGATAAATCGAGTTCCAAAGCGATGACTTTTAGGATTTAATCATAATTTTGATTGCAAAAAACAGTGATAAGATTACAGCGGAAAGAGAAATTTTTGGTTACACTCAACATTTCTTTTGCTTTGAAAACTACATACCAAAAAATGGGTCCATCTTTATGACGTTAGCTCTGATACAATCCTTACCAGTAATTTTATTGTTCTTTAACTGGTGAATCGAACCCTTAACCTCCCTAAAAGTAGGAGTTGGTAGGTTTCCGTCGTCTGCAGTACTGACAAAAGCATTTCCTCCGTTCTCACGACCTTCATTGCCTGCGCTATCATCACCATTCAGGTGTTCCTCGAAGTACTGTTTCCACCTTCAGATACGTCAAGATGTTCCAATTCGTATCCCTGTACATTTTGATTCACTACACGAAGCCATTGCGGGATGCGTTGAACTTATGGTAGTATTTCCGTGTTTCTTGAGACCGGCGCCGCTGTTCCATCTCCTCGTAATCTGTATCCTCCAGCCTCCTGACACCGCCCATACAACCCCATTGAAAAATAACGAGAAAACATCTCTGGTTCCCACTGACAGTTCAACGTTAAAGAGACACCGACACGTTAATGCTTTCCAGTGGACGATTTGCCCTTTTAAGGAAGCACCACACTAGACAACAGACTAGCATGCAACGCCCAGTGGCACAGTCGAAATACTTTCCTGAAGAAAAGTTTTCCGGACTGAAGCGATAATCGAACCCACACTCATTGACACGATGCGGCTAAATGCTTGGTAACACTAACCGCACGGCCACGAAGCCCACATGTTTGTAAACAAATAACCGTTTGAGGACTAACATCGGCGAAATCTTTTTCTCCGAAAAATTACTTTTCCCGCATAACAATAGTTATTCGAACAAACAAACGGTTGCAAGCTATTGGATTGCAGTACAGCAAGTCAATTTGGGTTGATGTGATTAGCTAGAAACATATTTTAGTATTGGAGGAAAATTTCCCTAATATGATTAGGCCAATGTACGTTGTTGCTCTTGAATTTGATGCTGACCACGAAAACATGGCTGCCTAGCACCGGATTGGTTTCCTCCAGACGACGTTTTTTCTCCTGAAATAGACGGATCTGCTGTTACCGTTTCAGTCTATAACCTTCGTGGTTTTGCTTAGTTTCATGCTGCAGCATGACCGCTCGCGATGCCTTCTCGTTGAATCAATCGTTCCCTCAACTCCGTCTTTCACTTTACTCATTCATTTCATTTATTTAGTTAACATCTAAACAGATAACACTGATTCAACAATTACACGTCACAATACTCAGTTCGTTGCCGCATCTCTCCATCATCGGTTCTGCCCCACGGTCGCCAAATCAATACGCATTTGATCCGCCCACCTAGCTCACTGCGCTCCACGCCTTCTTGTACCAACCGGATCCGAAGCGAACGCCATTTTTTCAGGATTTCTGTCCGGCATTCTTGCAACATGCCCTGCCCATCGTATCCTTCCTGTTTTGATCACTTTCTGGATACTGGGTTCGCCGTAGAGTTAGGCGAGCTCGTGGTTCATCCTACGCCGCCACACACAGTTTTCCTGCACACTGCCAAAGATCGTCCTGAGCACTCGAAGTTCGAAGACTCCAAGAGCTTGCAAATCCTCCTCGAGCATCGTCCACGTTTCATGCCCGTACAAGACTACCAGCATTATGAGCGTTTTTTACATGGTACATTTGGTGCGGATGTGAATCTTTTTTGTGGAGGCTATAGCAGACCCGACTTTCACTTATGATGCGCCTCCGTATTTCACGGCTAACGTTATTGTTAGCCGTCCAAAGATCCAAGGTAGACGAACTCGTCGACCTCCTCGAACGTATCCCCGTTAATCGTAATACCGCTACCTAGGCGAGCCCTGTCGCGCTCGGCCCCGCCAGCTAGCTGTACTTTGTCTTGGGCAGCGTCCATTTATTGCGTAACGCTAAAATTGGAAGTTTTCGAACCCCTCTCCCCTCCCTCCGTAACGTTTTTTGTATGGAAAATAACTTTTTTTTTATATGAGCCTCCCCCCTCCGCCTAGAGCGTTACGTAATTTGTGGATGCCGCCGTGGTCGCATTCACCACCAGTCCTACTTTTGCTGCCTCACGTTTCAGGCAAGTGTACAGGTCTGCAACTTTTCAAATGTTCGGCCGACCATGTCCATATCATCTGCGAAGCATACAAATTCACTGGACTCGTAACAATCGTACTCCGGCTGTTAAGCCCGGCTCTCCGCATAACACCTTCTAGCGCAATATTGAACAACAGGTACGAAAGTCCATCACCTTGTCGTAGTCCCCGGCGGGATCCAAACGAACTAGAATGTTCGCCTGAAACCTTTACATAATGTTGCACAACCATTTTTTTCATTGTCCCGTTCTTCATTGCCTGTGCTCTCAGCGCCATTCAGATGTTCGTCGAAGTGCTGCTTCCACCTTTGGATCACATCACGCTCGTCCGTCAAAATGCTCCCATCCTTATCCGCGCACATCTCGGCGCGTGGCGCGAAGCCGTTGCGAGATTCGTTGAGCTTCTGACAGAACTTGCGTGTTTCATGAGACCGGCAAAGCTGTTCCATCTCCTCACACTCCGTCTCCTCCAGGCAGCGTTTTTTCTCTTGAAAGAGGCGGGTCTGCTGTTGCCGTTTCCGTCTATAACGCTCCACATTCTGCCGGGTCCCTTGCTGCAGCATGACCGCCCGCGCTGCATTCTTCTCATCAAGAATCTGCCTACATTCCTCGTCGAACCAATCGTTCCGTCGACTCCGTCAAACGTACCCGACGTTGTTCTCAGCTGCATTGTCGATGGCTGCCTTCACTGTTCTCCAGCAGTCCTCAAAAGGGGCTTCATCCAGCTCACCCTCTTCCGGTAATGCAGCCCCGAGGTACTGCGCGTATGCAGCTGCGACATCCGGTTGCTTCGACCGCTTTAGGTCATACCGGGGCGGTCGTCGGTACCGTACGTTGTTAACGACGAAGAGTTTTGGGCGCAGTTTAACCATCACCAGATAAGGGTCAGAGTCGATGTTAGCGCCACGATAGGTCCTGACGTCGATAATGTCGGAGAAGTGCCGTCCATCAATCAGAACGTGGTCGATTTGTGATTTTGTCTGATGTGGTGATCTCCAGGTTTATCGGTATGCAAGGCTGTGCTGGAAGTAGGTGCTACGAATGGTCATATTCTTGGAGGAGGCGAAATCAATGAGTCGTAAGCTGTTTTCGTTCGTCAGCCGGTGGGCGCTGAACTTTCCAATCGTCGATTTGAACTCCTCCTCCTGGCCAACCTGAGCGTTTAGATCTCCTATGATGATTTTGACGTCGTGGTTTGGGCAGCTGTCGTACTCGCGTTCGAGCTGCGCGTAAAAAGCGTCTTTATCATCATCAGTGCTTCCGGAGTGAGGGCTGTGCGCGTTTATTATGCTGAAGTTGAAGAACCGGCCTTTGAGCCTCAATTTGCACATTCTCTCATTGATCGGACACCACCCGATCACGCGCCTCTGCATATCACCCATCACTATAAAAGCTGTTCCTAGCTCGTGTGTGTTGCCGCAGCTCTGGTAGATGGTATGGCTACCTCTAAACGTTCGCACCATTGATTCCTTTCAACACGCTTCCTACAACGCTACGATGCCGAATCCACGGTCCTTCAGCACAGGGGCGAGTATGTGTGTGCTCCCTATAAAGTTGAGAGATTTACAGTTTCACGTACCGAGCTTCCAATCGCTAGTCCTTTTACGTCGCTGTGGTCTTCGCCGATTGTCCCGGTTCGTATTCTCTCGTTGATTATTCATTGCTTGTTGTTTTTACGGCTGGATTGCAGGGCCTGATACCAACCCCCTAGATTTCCGGAGGACATTTAGGGGGAATGCTAAATGTTCGGAGGGCCATAGTGCGCAGTTTAGCTTAGAGTCCTTCTCTGGCACTCGGACGATGATCAGCCGCCCCTGACATGGGGAACAGACGCTGTTGTGAGCCGCTCCTAACATGGAGTACAGACGCTCCAGGTTTACAAGAGCAAAAGCAAAAGCAAACCCCCCTTCCCTGTCAGCATACGACCAAAGTTCCCACCGGGGGTTGGTTACCAGGTCTTCCCTAAGGTTACTCGTACCCCGGCCAGTACCACGAGGAGGTAGGGATAGGAGTTGCTGGGCAAGAGGCTAAGGACCACACAAAGGGGTCTATTTTATTCCTGCAGGTACGCGAGGTACGCCATGCCCAGCCATTTACCAACCTAAATGTTCAAACCTAAATACAAATTAATTTCTTTATCTGTACCAAACCCATTTTGTTTTTTTCTACTGCAATACCGAGATAAAATCAGCGAGCTAAAATTTGCATAGAAAGGGGAGTGTGCTTAAATCAGATCCTGCGTTCCAACCAAGATTCAGCAATTTCATATTCATAAAATAGTACCTTCAAGCCATAATTTCCATGTCACGCACGAGATTTACGCAATTTCTATGAAGTCCTCCTCCTCCTCTAACCACACTACATGAGAAACACCGAAGGAATGCACACAGATTGAACTGGGAAATACCTGTCAACTTCCATCGCATACCATCGCCGTGTTCGTCTCCCGACCGGAAAATTCCCATCACAAAGATTTCCATCCCTCTTCGACCCAAACTCCAAAGACGAATATAAACCCACCCTCCCCCCTTTTTACTCTTGACGTTGCTGTTGCTCGCAAGTCATCGTCACCGTCTAAAAACTCACCCTCTTGCTTCCCGACCACCACCGATAGAGCTCCTTTTGGTTGCTCCCTGTAGCGTCGAAATGAGAAAATAATTTATCCCGTAAATCATAACCGGGGCAAATTCCCTTCTTTGGAAATTATGCAAGCGCAAAGCAGTGACTGCTGTTGGCAACTAATGCCACCATCAGCTACGTTATTGGCTTTGGAGTTACTGGTGGGTTGGATTACGTCTCAATCTTTTCGTGAACTGAATCATATTATGATCACTAGAGTTTGAAGATTTCTTCCCGGTTTTCCTAGAAAAGGTTCAAAGATGTCTGATCAACTTTGTGTGTACTAAATGCTTCAAGATACCACCCTAATCAACCATTTTAAATTTGTGTCACTTACTACGAGCTGTTGTTACCATACCATATCGTTAAATTAAACTCATTTCGGAATTCACAACAACTTTATTAAACATTTGATAAAACTCCGTTAAACCCGTAAAGATTCACACTACAAGAGGTCATAAAGACCATTCCTTAATGCCGTTTTGAAAGTTATTAGGTTTGTAAAGTACATCTACTCTTATAGTGTACTAAAGAACATTCATGAAAGCTCTTGATCTTCAGAAACCTTGCGCAAAGCGCTTAATCGGCTAAAATATACAGATTATTTGTTTTTCGGGGAAAAGTAGCACAACCCTTTTTATCTAAACTGCATTCCATTACTATTCATAGAATTGTTTGAAATTTGAGATAACTTTAGAGCAGTCTTAGAAGCTATTGATTTTTGATGCACCAAAACATATTACGTTTAGAGAAGACTATCAACAGCTGCACTTCTATGTATCTACAAAGTAATTTAAAGAGGTTCATACTACAAAGTCTTTATTAAAACTGTTTTGATTTAATGCACCTCTAATGAAATCTATTTATTGAGACACCTAAGACCAGAAACCTGATTGTTATTGGTACTTACTACATTGTTACTATGGATAGTTTTGCTGTTGATATTTTAAATAAGATAAGATTATATAACCAAATTGTTTAATTTCTGTTAATATTGAAACTGTTCAGTATAAATATGATGTCTGTACCGAAAAAAACAATCGTTTTGATAAAAGCCTCATTTGCTCATCTAAAGATGAGCAAATAAATTCTCGAAACGTCGGCTTTAATCAAAACGATTGTTTATTAATGAAACCCGTGGACCGAAATTACGCCAAAAAATCCCAAAATCAGTTTAGACGGTCGATATTCCATCAAATCAACTGTACCGAAATAGATTGTGAGATGTCTAGTCATTTAAAAGCGTATGAAACACAGTGACCACTATTATAATGGGCGTTGTTCAAAAACGATTCCCTTAACATACAAAGAGCAGTACAACCCCCGGAAAATCCTTGACTCAAACATATCGCAAAAACACCCATTTCTCATTTCAAAACTCCGCACAAAAACTATCGAACCAAACCGCAAAACTGTCTCTATCAATCAGCCGACGCGGTTTCCAACAAAACATATAGGATGAACCTGCTGATGACGTCACAACGAGCGGTGATGTCGGTCTAGATTTCTTGAGAGGCGATAAAAGCTCGCCATTGTTGCCATAAAAAAAAACAAAATAATTCTTCCCCAGACGTGAGGGTAGCTTCTTCCGAGCGCGAATGAAGAAATGCTTTCGGTCCTGAACAAACACGCTGTGCCGGATTCGGACAAAAATGGTCTTTAAATGTACGTTTGCCCTTCTCAAGCTGCTACTGGGCACAATACTGGGAAGATTCGTTTATAACCTTAACAACGTGTGGGAGTCCAAATCAAATGAATTGAAACTTACTGGTCTCGTTGAATGTTGACTAAACCCGATTGTTCATCGAAGGATAACTACCCGACTAGTGGCTAGATTTGTTATTAATATCAAATTTTATTTAATTTTTGTTATAAGCACTTTAAATTGATGGAGGAAACTTTAACATAATTGAAACAAAATCAGTTATAATAACAAGAGCTGCTTCAAATTGTTTCAATTCAAAACATAATTATAACACAATTAGTCATAATTAGAGTCATATTAGTTTAGTGTAGAGTAATAATTTGTGTAATAATTTTTGTTATTATAACTAGCTAGCTAGCAAAAATTATAACATATTTTCTAAGAAAAAACGCGTAAACTGAGTAACAAAATCTATTACAACTTTGTTGTAAACCACTAGCAAGGTAAGGGTGCATGGAAAAGGAAATCGTAAATGATAATCGCATCTCATTGTTTTGAAATAAAGTAAGATGATGTCAATATACAGTATCGGTCATTTAAAATGCACCAAAGCCGTTTTTCCATACAAAACTGTCAACTTCAGATAGCTATATCTCCGCCGTTTCTCAACCGATTCTTTTCATTTTTTCTGTGACGAACTACAAATTACCTCAACTTTCGAAAACTATTGAAAGTGTTGTGTGAAAACTATTGATTCAAAAGTTACAAATGGGTTGAATTTTGTCATAAGAGATACATTAACCTTCCGCGGATGTTAAGAAAAACAACTTAATAAGATACTGGGGTCATTATGACCCAGAAATGTATACCCCTATAAATCAGCGAAATATCAACCGAATAATGAAATTTATGCCGCATTCGAAAGATATACTCCTCAAGATTCTGATCACTACCTGGAATACCGGTTCCGGATCCAGTGGCCACCGGGAATCGGCTACGAAGGGGACCATGTTGGCCACGTGGAATTTCAGTACACTCAGTCCAGAAATCTGCAGTCATCACCAAATTGTATAAGATGCAGGCCATATAGGAATGTACTGTCTTCAGCAATCTTACTTCGGGGACCAAGAACTTCCACATGGGATACAATTTAGTTCAGAACTTGACCACCGCGTGGCGCTAGCGTCGATACGAACTTCCGGTAGGGGCTAATTATGCGATAACTCGAGATTGCGAGCACATAGAAGGATGCTGTGTTCGGCAAAGTTGCTCAGGAGGATAAGGACTTCCACATAAGATACAATTTAGTTCAGAACTCGACCACCGCGTGGCGCTAGCGTCGATATGAACTTCCGGTAGAGGCTAATTATGCGATAACTCGAGATGGCGAGCACATAGAAGGATGCTGTCTTCGGCAAAGTTGCTCAGGAGGATAAGGACTTCCACATGAGATACAATTTAGTTCAGAACTCGACCACCGCGTGGCGCTAGCGTCGATATGGATTTCCGGTAGGTACTAATTATGCGATAACTCGAGATTGCGAGCACATAGAAGGATGCTGTCTTCGGCAAAGTTGCTCAGGAGGATATGGACTTCCACATCAAATACAATTTAGTTCAGAACTCGACCGCTGCGTGGCGCTAGCGTCGATATGGACTTCCGGTAGCAGCTAATTATGCGATAACTCGAGATTGCGAGCACATAGAAGGATGCTGTCTTCGGCAAAGTTGCTCAGGAGGATATGGACTTCCACATGACATACAATTTAGTTCAGAACTCGACCGCTGCGTGGCGCTAGCGTCGATATGGACTTCCGGTAGGTACTAATTATGCGATAACTCGAGATTGCGAGCACATAGAAGGATGCTGTCTTCGGCAAAGTTGCTCAGGAGGATAAGGACTTCCACATGAGATACAATTTAGTTCAGAACTCGACCACCGCGTGGCGCTAGCGTCGATATGAACTTCCGGTAGAGGCTAATTATGCTATAATTCGAGATTGCTAGCACATAGAAGGATGCAGTCTTCAGCAAAGTTGCTCAGGAGGATATGAACTTCCACATGAAATACAATTTAGTTCAGAACTCGACCGCTGCGTGGCGCTAGCGTCGATATGGACTTCCGGTAGGTACTAATTATGCGATAACTCGAGATTGCGAGCACATAGAAGGATGCAGTCTTCAGCAAAGTTGCTCAGGAGGATAAGAACTTCCACATGACATACAATTTAGTTCAGAACTCGACCACCGCGTGGCGCTAGCGTCGATATGAACTTCCGGTAGGGGCTATTTATGCGATAACTCGAGATTGCGAGCACATACAAGGATGCTGTGTTCGGCAAAGTTACTCAGGAGGATAAGCACTTCCACAAAAGATACAATTTAGTTCAGAACTCGACCACCGCGTGGCGCTAGCGTCGATATGAACTTCCGGTAAAGGCTAATTATGCGATAACTCGAGATTATGAGCACATAGAAGGATGCTGTTTTCGGCAAAGTTGCTCAGAAGGATAAGCACTTCCACATAAGATACAATTTAGTTCAGAACTCGACCACCGCGTGGCGCTAGCGTCGATATGGACTTCCGGTAGGTACTAATTATGCGATAACTCGAGATTGCGAGCACATAGAAGGATGCAGTCTTCAGCAAAGTTGCTCAGGAGGATAAGAACTTCCACATGACATACAATTTAGTTCAGAACTCGACCACCGCGTGGCGCTAGCGTCGATATGAACTTCCGGTAGGGGCTATTTATGCGATAACTCGAGATTGCGAGCACATACAAGGATGCTGTGTTCGGCAAAGTTACTCAGGAGGATAAGCACTTCCACAAAAGATACAATTTAGTTCAGAACTCGACCACCGCGTGGCGCTAGCGTCGATATGAACTTCCGGTAAAGGCTAATTATGCGATAACTCGAGATTATGAGCACATAGAAGGATGCTGTTTTCGGCAAAGTTGCTCAGAAGGATAAGCACTTCCACATAAGATACAATTTAGTTCAGAACTCGACCACCGCGTGGCGCTAGCGTCGATATGGACTTCCGGTAGAGGCTAATTATGCGATAACTCGAGATGGCGAGCACATAGAAGGATGCTGTCTTCGGCAAAGTTGCTCAGGAGGATATGGACTTCCACATGACATACAATTTAGTTCAGAACTCGACCACCGCGTGGCGCTAGCGTCGATATGAACTTCCGGTAGGTACTAATTATGCGATAACTCGAGATTGCGAGCACATAGAAGGATGCTGTCTTCGGCAAAGTTGCTCAGGAGGATAAGGACTTCCACATGAGATACAATTTAGTTCAGAACTCTACCGCTGCGTGGCGCTAGCGTCGATATGAACTTCTGGTAGGGGCTTATTATGTGATAACTCGAGATGGCGAGCACATAGAAGGATGCTGTCTTCGGCAAAGTTGCTTAGGAGGATAAGGACTTCCACATGAGATACAATTTAGTTCAAAACTCGACCACCGCGTGGCGCTAGCGTCGATATGAACGTCCGGTAGAAATTACACAGATATTGACCGTGCATAAGAATTATAGTCCCTACTTCTTCAAACTAAAGAATCAAATGGATGAAGGATTATGAAACAAATTGTTCAATTCGACTCCATTTTTTTCCTTGTCTCGATCATTGTCAGATCGGCAACTTTGAAAACCGAGACTTGTCACTTTCAACAAGGTTTAAAATGTAATAAGGACTAATAAGTGTTCCTTTTATTACTCGAACATCCTGTTCTCTTCGTTTGAAGCAGTCAGGACTAGGGTTCACTGGTATATCTTTTCTCCATAACGCACCACGAAAATGTGACGTACCCGCGATATGGGTCATTTAGAAGGATGCTGTCTTCCACAAAGTTGCTCAGGAGGATAAGGACTTCCACATTGGTTACAATTTAGTTAAGAACTTGACTACCGCTTAGCGCTGGCGTCAGTATAACGGTAAGGGCTAGTTATGCGATTACTGGAGATTGCGTGCATATAGAAGGATGCTGTCTTTGGCAAAGTTGCCCAAGAGGATATTTTTTTGTCTCTTATAATGAGATTTTTAACCCATAGCAAGTTTATCTCGAGACCAACGGATCCCAGGTCTTCAGCGTGAGAGGTTTGTGAACCAACCACAATATTAGGGTCCGTCTCACAAAAGAATAAGGTATTCCACATGGGCTACAATTCAGTTTAGAATTCGACCACCCGTTGGATTTGACGTCGATTTGTATTTCCGGTAAAGGTTAATTAATAGAGGGGGGTTTCACATTTTTTGAGCCCAAGCACGACCCGTACCTGACTTACTTTATTTTTTTAAACCCGGAACCGACCCGTACTCAGACCTGACCCGAACCTGAAAAAAAAATCCGCTGTTCAAATCCGAATCTGACTCGAAACCTAAACATTTTTTGTAAGAAAAAAACGAGTTTTAAAAATAGATAAATTCATCGTTTCTGATGCATAAAGAAGCTTTCTGGTTGTTACTCTTACTATAACTCTTACCAAGTCCACCTAAATCCGAATTTTTACAAGCCCGATTCCGATGTACTCGAAAAAAAATTTCTAGCATTTAAATTCGACCCGAACTTGTCGAGTTCGGGTTTGAAAACCCGAGACCCGACTCATAGAAGGATGCTGTCTGCGGTAAAATTGTTCGACAGAATAAGCAATTAGTCAATACGTTCAAAATTTATCTAGCATGTGGTGCTGGCGTCTATATGTAATTCCAGAAGGAACTCCTTTTTGAAGGTTTTATCTTCTGCAAAGTTGTTCAGTTTTTTTTAATTCTGCGTAGTAAATTCCTTGTGACGCTCGTCATTATATTGCTCTTATATGATATGAACTACACGATCCGACATGAAATATATGTTACGATATAAACTACAGTTGACTCTCCATAACTCGATATTCAAGGGACCATCGACTTATAGAATTATCGAATAATAGAATATACCGACACAAAATGGAAGGAACAAATTTCTGTATTTCCAATATTTTTATTATCATTTTTGTAAGAAAGCAATATTATTTTGCTGATATTTCTTTACAAACTATTATTTGAAAACATTTTTCGAAGTGCTCGAAAAATCACGTTATTTTTACTGACAATAGTTTTTATCATTTTCATGTCATTACAACTTGTAAGTATTTATTCACCTTCAAACAAATATTAGATCACGTTTCCCCAAAAAATAAAAAAAATAAAATAGATATCGAGTTATGGAGAGAAATTCACAACTCACGTAACATCAACTTGTGGAGATATCGAGTTACAGAAATATCGACTTATGGAGAGCACAATGTATGGAAATTTGAAGGAACTGGAAAATCCGTCTAGTTATAGAGTATATCGGGTTATAGAATATCGAGTTGTGGAGAGTCGATTGTATATAATATAAAACAAGCTCTATGATATGATATGAACTATATTGTAGTCACTTCTAAAATTCCAACAAGAGTTCGTCATGAAGTTGCAAAAAAAATTACTTCTAGTTTTCTTTAGAAGTTGTTGCAGTAACTGTGCACTTTAGTTTTTGATTGGATCCGGAGGAATCTTATGACTTTATACCAGTATTTCCTTCTGGATTTCCTCCAAAAAGTTATCTGGATCTCAAGACGTAGTTCACATCGGAGGTATTCAAAGGATAAAGTCCAGTAACCTTAAATGATTTGTATGATGGATTCAACAGTTATTTACCGAGAGCTCATCCGATGGAATACAAACACATGCCCTTCTGTCCTCATCCTCTCGAAATATCTCCAGAGACTCCCTCAGAGATTTCTCCAGGAAATCTTTCGAAGATTCCGCCAAGGATTTTACCAGAAAATAATCCAAGCTATTCTTTACTTTAAGCTCTACAATGATTTCCGCTGGGGTTCCCTAGGACTTTTGCCAGAGATTCTTTCAGGAAGAACTTTTGTTCGCCATGCATGGAATATCTTCCTCCAGGGAGTTGACATGGAATTTTTACAAGGATTCCTACAAGAAATAATATGTATAAGGATTTCTTTAGAGATTTTGCAAAGGTTTCCAGCAGAAATGTCTTTGGTGAATCCTTCATAGATTCCTCCAGAAAAATTTTTATTGGGATTTTTTCAGGAATTTTTGCAAGGATTCCTCCAGGATTCGTTTCAAGAATACTTCGAAATTTCTCCAGGGATTTTTTAAGTTATTTCTTCTGGTATTCCTCTATAAAATTTTCCACAGACATTTGCAAGGATTCCTCCAGGAAAGTGTCTACAAGGATTTTTGCTCAGATATCTTCAAGGCATTCTCCAGGAATTCCTCTTGGAGTAACACTTAAAACAATTTTTTCAAAGATTACTAAAGATGTTTCTCTAGTGATATCTTCAGAATTTCTTCCGAGGATTCCTCCACCGATAGATACATAGATATCCCCAAGCAGTTCTCTCGAGATTCGTTTAGAAATTATTCCGGGATTCCTCCAGGGATGATTCTACGAGAAAATTCTACAAGGATTCCACAAGGAATTCCTGCAGGTGTTCTAAAACTCACGAAGTCCTCAAGGAAATTCCATGAAACGCCTCAAGAATTTCTCAAGATAATCTTCCAGGGATTCCCCAAGAATTTCTCCAGGGATTCGTACTGGGTCTCCAATAATACTCCATGGATTCTTGAAATTTCTCTAGAGATTCTCCCATTAATTCCTGCTAGAATATTATCAGAACTTATGCTCAAATTTCTCCATGGTTTTCATTAAAAAAAATCTCTACATATCCTCTTATAAAATCTCCATAATTTTTTTTTTTAAATCTATTCATGGATTTCTTTAGATATTTCTCCTTAGATTTTTCGAGAATTTTTCCATTTAAATATTCCTATAAGGATTCTTCCAGGGATTTATCCAACAAAAATCTACAAAGGTTTTTCCAGCAAAAAATCTACAGGGGTTTTTCCAGGGATTTCTCTAGCGATTCCACCAGCAAAATTTTTACATCGATTCTTCCTGGGATACCTCCAAGGATTCATCAGTGATTCCTCCAAAGATGTCTCCAAGAGTCCTTCATGGATGCCTACACTGCCCATAACTGCATAACAGTCACATTCGACACTTTTGACAAATTGGAGTTAATACCATGGAGAGTCATCAAATGATAAATACTTTCGATCAACTTACTGAAATCTGTGAGATTGATCTAGAAAATTCGAAAACTTACCAAGTTGTTTTGTCACATTGGTAATTATAACCGCATAACAGTAACATTGAGATTATAAATGAGCCTCGTAATGTAACAGCAATGAAATTTCTACCAGAATTATTTTCTGACTATTCACCTAGTATGCGATATGAGTTGTACAAAATATCAGCCTTAAATAAGCACTTTTGAGTTCTGGTAATTTTTAGAAATTTTAGTTCCCCCCCATACTGCCATTAAATGTACACTTAGTATTGCATTTACTCAATGCCTACTTTTGTCGAATGTTACAAATATGCAGTTATGGGCAGTACAGGAGTCTATCCAAAGACTCCTACAGAGATTTCTCTATGCAAATCTTTACAGGAATTCCTGCAGAGATTTCTCCAGCTTTTTCTTCAGGAATTTTTCCAAGGATCGCTTCAGAAAAATCTCTACATGGTTTGCTGTAGATATCGTTTCAGGAATGAACTGGTAGAGATTTGACTGTATATATAAATGAAATATGAGTTTCGTCTACGCAGTCTTCATTATAAATAGAACGTTGAAAAAAATAAAGACTGCGTATCTAAAAAGCATATATGATTTTTCGGGGATTTTTGTAAGGAATTCCTCCAGAGCTTTCCTCGAGAATCTCTTCTTGGGCTCTTGCAAGAATTTCTCCAGCGATCCCTATAAGAACTCATTAAATAATTTCTTGTAAAATCCCCAACTGAATGGTAGAACCTCTGGAATAATTCGTTTTAGAATTCCTGGAGCGATCCCTGGAGGAAATCTTAGGAATAAATCCTAGAGGAATCTTGAGAAGACTACCAGCGGAATGTCTGGAGAGTTCACTGTGGAAATATGTTAAGTAATCCTTAGAGAAACCTCTGACATTCTGCAAAAATCTCTGTAGAGATCTTCTTGGAGGAATCCTTAGGGGAATCTCTTATTTTTTATTAGAGGAATGTCAGAAGAAATCGCTTGAAGAATCTTTGGAAGAATCGCTGGAGAAGTGCTTGAAGTAATCTATGCAATAATTCCTGGAAAAGTTCCCTGAGGATGGATTTATTCCCGGAGAAATCTATCAGGAGTGAATTCTTCAGAGTTTTTGCAATTCCCTCACAGGTCTTTTTTTATTGATTTCTTCTACGATCTGATTTAAAAATTGTTTTCGGTATTTCTCAAGTTATTATTTTTGGATTTGACGGAATAATAGTCTGATTTTTTTTCTAAAGGATAATTTTGAATTTTTTCAAGAGGATTTTTTGAAAACACTTCAGAGTACTTTTTGATAATGCGTCCCAATGAAGCTATTTCTGGAATTCCTCCAGCTGTTCTTTCTAGTATTAGTCCATAAGATATTTCCAACATTCGTACGGTCATTTATTCAATTGTTCCAGAAATCTACTGAAGGTCTCCTCGAAGTTCAACATGAGTCTAATTTGATTCTTCTAATACTTTATGATGGAATTCTACGAGAAATTTGGATTTTCAGGATTTTTTCATTGATGTTTGCGAAATCGCTTAATTTTTTTTACAAATCTTCTTTCAAGATAATCTGACGAAGTTTTTCTGAGTTCTTCCTGGCAATATTGTTTAAATACAAAACCTTTATGCAAATTCTTGTACGCAAGATTTGTTGAAATTTCTGCAGAAGCTGATTCTAAAGAAATGTCCAGAAGTTAACGGAGAAGAATGTTTTATGTTGACGTTACTATCCTGTTAATTATTTTTACTTACGCAAAACTAATTGATTCTGAATCAAATAAACTACTTCAGCACTAAATTTAACGTTAAATCAAATTCACACACTCTATTGATTTTACAGTGATACCTCCATGAGTCGATGTTCCATGACTCGTAGTCGACTCATGGAACCATAGTAAAAACAAACTTGCATGGTTACTATGATGGTCCCTAGAAGCAGCTATCCAGAGGAATGCTGTTCCATGACTTGATATTTCCATGAGTCGATGGTCCCTTCAATATCAACTCATGGATGTTTCACTCGCAAATCTTCTTACTCTAACTTGCGAAGAATAGTGTAGGTGATAATCACAACTCAAGCAGAGGATTACGTTCAAATTAAAGTTTATGACGTGCACTCTTTTTAAGAAGGGGTAAGAAAATGTAGGAAGTTTCTTATGAAATGTGCTCAAGAGATTTTTTCGGAATTCTATCTCTTATTTCTTCTAGGGATACGCCCCAGAATTTTTTTTAGGGACTTCCTTATAAATTATCTCCTAGGAGAGACACCCCTAGTACTCCTCAAGTTTATTAATTTATTTATTTATCCAATAATTTTAAAAATTGCTCCTTAAATTACTGTTTAGGTCCTTTTAGATTTTCTAACGAATTTCTTTCAGCAATTTGTTTATTTGTTTTCATTTAAAATTAGCCATGTGGTGGTCGAGTTCTAAACCAAATTGTTTCTTATGTGGAAGTCCTCATCCTTCTGAGCAACTTTGCCGACGACAGTATCCTTCTATGTGCTCGCAATTTCATGTTATCGCATAATTAGCCGTTACCGAAAGTTCATATTGACGCTAGCGCCACGCGGTGGTCGAGTTCTGAACTAAATTGTATCTTATGTGGAAGTCCTTATCCTCCTGAGCAACTTTGCCGAAGACTGTATCTTTCTATGTGTTCGCATTCTTGTATTATCGCACAATTAGCCCCTACCGGAAGGCCACATCAACGTAAGCGTCACGCAGCGGTCGAGTTCTGAACTTAATTGTATCTCATGAGGAAGTTCTTATCCTCCTGAGCAACTTTGCCGAAGACAGCATCCTTCTATGTGCTCGCAATTTCGAGTTATCGCATAATTAGCCTCTACCGGAAGTTCGTATCGACGCTAGCGCCACGCGGTGGTCGAGTTCTGAACTAAATTGTATCTCATGTGGAAGTCCTTATCCTCCTGAGCAACTATGCCGAAGATTGCATCTTTCTATGTGCTCGCAATCTCGAGTTATCGCATAATTAGCCTCTACCAGAAGTTCATATCGACGCTAGCGCCACGCAGCGGTCGAGTTCTGAACTAAATTGTATCTCATGTGGAAGTCCTTATCCTCCTGAGCAACCTTGCCGAAGACAACATCCTTCTATGTGCTCGCAATCTCGAGTTATCGCATAATTAGCCTCTACCGGAAGCTCTTATCGACGCTAGCGCCACGCGGTGGTCGAGTTCTGAACTAAATTGTATCTCATGTGGAAGTGCTTATCCTCCTGAGCAACTTTGCCGAAGACAACATCCTTCTATGTGCTCGCAATCTCGAGTTATCGCATAATTAGCCTCTACCGGAAGCTCTTATCGACGCTAGCGCCACGCGGTGGTCGAGTTCTGAACTAAATTGTATCTTATGTGGAAGTCCTTATCCTCCTGAGCAACTTTGCCGAAGACAACATCCTTCTATGTGCTCGCAATCTCGAGTTATCGCATAATTAGCCTCTACCGGAAGCTCTTATCGACGCTAGTGCCACGCGGTGGTCGAGTTCTGAACTAAATTGTATCTTATGTGGAAGTCCTTATCCTCCTGAGCAACTTTGCCGAAGACAACATCCTTCTATGTGCTCGCAATCTCGAGTTATCGCATAATTAGCCTCTACCGGAAGCTCTTATCGACGCTAGCGCCACGCGGTGGTCAAGTTCTGAACTAAATTGTATCTCATGTGGAAGTCCTTATCCTCCTGAGCAACTTTGCCGAAGACAGCATCCTTCTATGTGCTCGCAATCTCGAGTTATCGCATAATTAGCCTCTACCGGAAGCTCTTATCGACGCTAGCGCCACGCGGTGGTCGAGTTCTGAACTAAATTGTATCTTATGTGGAAGTCCTTATCCTCCTGAGCAACTTTGCCGAAGACAACATCCTTCTATGTGCTCGCAATCTCGAGTTATCGCATAATTAGCCTCTACCGGAAGCTCTTATCGACGCTAGCGCCACGCGGTGGTCGAGTTCTGAACTAAATTGTATCTTATGTGGAAGTCCTTATCCTCCTGAGCAACTTTGCCGAAGACAACATCCTTCTATGTGCTCGCAATCTCGAGTTATCGCATAATTAGCCTCTACCGGAAGCTCTTATCGACGCTAGTGCCACGCGGTGGTCGAGTTCTGAACTAAATTGTATCTTATGTGGAAGTCCTTATCCTCCTGAGCAACTTTGCCGAAGACAACATCCTTCTATGTGCTCGCAATCTCGAGTTATCGCATAATTAGCCTCTACCGGAAGCTCTTATCGACGCTAGCGCCACGCGGTGGTCGAGTTCTGAACTAAATTGTATCTTATGTGGAAGTCCTTATCCTCCTGAGCAACTTTGCCGAAGACAACATCCTTCTATGTGCTCGCAATCTCGAGTTATCGCATAATTAGCCTCTACCGGAAGCTCTTATCGACGCTAGTGCCACGCGGTGGTCGAGTTCTGAACTAAATTGTATCTTATGTGGAAGTCCTTATCCTCCTGAGCAACTTTGCCGAAGACAACATCCTTCTATGTGCTCGCAATCTCGAGTTATCGCATAATTAGCCCTTACCGAAAGTCCATATCGACTCTAGCGCCACGCGGTGGTCGAGTTCTGAACTAAATTGTATCTTATGTGGAAGTCCTTATCCTCTTGAACAACTATGCCGAAGACTGCATCTTTCTATGTGCTCGCAATCTCGAGTTATCGCATAATTAGCCTCTACCGGAAGCTCTTATCGACGCTAGCGCCACGCGGTGGTCGAGTTCTGAACTAAATTGTATCTTATGTGGAAGTCCTTATCCTCCTGAGCAACTTTGCCGAAGACAACATCCTTCTATGTGCTCGCAATCTCGAGTTATCGCATAATTAGCCCTTACCGAAAGTCCATATCGACTCTAGCGCCACGCGGTGGTCGAGTTCTGAACTAAATTGTATCTTATGTGGAAGTCCTTATCCTCTTGAACAACTATGCCGAAGACTGCATCTTTCTATGTGCTCGCAATCTCGAGTTATCGCATAATTAGCCTCTACCGGAAGCTCTTATCGACGCTAGCGCCACGCGGTGGTCGAGTTCTGAACTTAATTGTATCTTATGTGGAAGTCCTTATCCTCCTGAGCAACTTTGCCGAAGACAACATCCTTCTATGTGCTCGCAATCTCGAGTTATCGCATAATTAGCCTCTACCGGAAGCTCTTATCGACGCTAGCGCCACGCGGTGGTCGAGTTCTGAACTAAATTGTATCTCATGTGGAAGTGCTTATCCTCCTGAGCAACTTTGCCGAAGACAACATCCTTCTATGTGCTCGCAATCTCGAGTTATCGCATAATTAGCCTCTACCGGAAGCTCTTATCGACGCTAGCGCCACGCGGTGGTCGAGTTCTGAACTAAATTGTATCTTATGTGGAAGTGCTTATCCTCCTGAGCAACTTTGCCGAAGACAGCATCCTTCTATGTGCTCGCAATCTCGAGTTGTCGCATAATTAGCCCTTACCGAAAGTCCATATCGACTCTAGCGCCACGCGGTGGTCGAGTTCTGAACTAAATTGTATCTTATGTGGAAGTCCTTATCCTCTTGAACAACTATGCCGAAGACTGCATCTTTCTATGTGCTCGCAATCTCGAGTTATCGCATAATTAGCCTCTACCGGAAGCTCTTATCGACGCTAGCGCCACGCGGTGGTCGAGTTCTGAACTAAATTGTATCTTATGTGGAAGTCCTTATCCTCCTGAGCAACTTTGCCGAAGACAACATCCTTCTATGTGCTCGCAATCTCGAGTTATCGCATAATTAGCCTCTACCGGAAGTTCGTATCGACGCTAGCGCCACGCGGTGGTCGAGTTCTGAACTAAATTGTATCTCATGTGGAAGTGCTTATCCTCCTGAGCAACTTTGCCGATTACAGCATCCTTCTATGTGCTCGCAATCTCGAGTTATCGCATAATTAGCCCTTACCGAAAGTCCATATCGACTCTAGCGCCACGCGGTGGTCGAGTTCTGAACTAAATTGTATCTTATGTGGAAGTCCTTATCCTCTTGAACAACTATGCCGAAGACTGCATCTTTCTATGTGCTCGCAATCTCGAGTTATCGCATAATTAGCCTCTACCGGAAGCTCTTATCGACGCTAGCGCCACGCGGTGGTCGAGTTCTGAACTAAATTGTATTTTATGTGGAAGTCCTTATCCTCCTGAGCAACTTTGCCGAACACAGCATCCTTCTATGTGCTCGCAATCTCGAGTTATCGCATAATTAGCCCCTACCGGAAGTTCGTATCGACGCTAGCGCCACGCGGTGGTCAAGTTCTGAACTAAATTGTATCCCATGTGGAAGTTCTTGGTCCCCGAAGTAAGTTTGCTGAAGACAGTACATTCCTATATGGCCTGCATCTTATACAATTTGGTGATGACTGCAGATTTCTGGACTGAGTGTACTGAAATTCCACGTGGCCAACATGGTCCCCTTCGTAGCCGATTCCCGGTGGCCACTGGATCCGGAACCGGTATTCCAGGTAGTGATCAGAATCTTGAGGAGTATATCTTTCGAATGCAGCATAAATTTCATTATTCGGTTGATATTTCGCTGATTTATAGGGGTATACATTTCTGGGTCATAATGACCCCAGTATCTTATAAAGTTGTTTTTTTGTGGCGCCATCTTAGAATCACCTTAAGAAAAAAATTTTTTGGTCTTGCGCTTCATTTCCACAAAATATTAAAAGTCAGGGAATTTCAGAAAGATCCGTTTGATAACAACAGAGATATTGCAGGTTGAAATTCGATTTTGGGTCATTATGACCCCAGTATCTAACTAAGGTTAAGATACGAAGTGATGTAGCAGACAAACTATGCTTCGTATCAGTTCGGTGTCTTCAGCGCATTTGTTAATTGAGTGATAAAGACCAAATGTGCTGAAGACAACTAAATAATACGAAGCATAGTTTGTCCGCTATATCAGTTTGTGTCTTGGTGCATTGTTTATGTCAAAATTCGTGGATAGGGTCCCACAGGCTGTCGACGTCTCCGGCAACGTTGACTCTTCCCAACTTCTCGTCTAGTTGCTGACGGTACTGCGCAGCTACCCCATCAGTCGACAAGCGTTGTATGTTGAAGCGTAGCGTTCTGTGTGTTGCGGAACTCGTGACGCTGGATAACCGCGCCCGAATTTTAGCTACAACGAGATAATGATCCGAGTCGATATTAGGGCCTCGGAAGGCCCTGACATCAATGACATCTGAGAAAAGTCGCCCATCAACCAGCACGTGGTCTATTTGGGAGCAGACATCACCACTCGGGTGTCGCCAGGTGTGTTTGCGGATATTCTTTCGCGCGAAGTATGTACTGCTGATTGCCATCCCTCTAGCAGCAGCGAAGGTTACTAGCCGCAGGCCATTATCATTGGTAACGGAATGAAGGCTTTCCGTTCCAATGACGGGTCGGAAGAAATCTTCTTTCCCGATCTGCGCATTTGCGTCGCCGATGACTATCTTGACGTCTTGTTTTGGGCACTCTCCGTAGGCCTTATCCAGGCTCTCATAGAACTCATCCTTCATGTCATCGGGCTTATCGTTCGTTGGCGCATATATGCTGATCAGGCTGTAGTTGAAGAACTTGCCCTTCATTCTCAACACACAGATTCGGTCGCTTACCGGTTTCCACCGAATAATTCGCTTCATCTGCTTCCCAATCACTATGAAGCCAACCCCACGTTCTGCTCTGTCGCCACCGCTGTAGTAGATGTGGTACTTGAATGAAGTGTTGGCGATGGGGTCCACCGCTCGGAATTCGCGTTCTCCGGTTCTCGGCCAGCGTATTTCCTGGATAGCTGCCACGTTCACGCCGACATTCCGCAGTTCACGAGCCAGGAGCCCAACACGCGCGGGTTCATTCAAAGTTCTCACGTTCCAAGATCCAACTTTCCAATCGTTGTCCTTTATTCGTTGCCGGATCTGTTGCCGTAAAATCAATCCGTTTGCTCTACTTTTGCATTTCTTGGTTGGTGAAGAGTCTTCGATAGGCCACCTAACCAGGGTTGCGCTACCTACATCGTGCTAGAGGGGCTGCCTCCTCGATGCTGACACGATACACCATCGTCCGCTTGTTCTTTACATGAAGACCACGGTCATAGCCATCACAACCATCCACCTTTATCAGGGCTTTGGACCTGTAGCTCTGGTTCTCAATAGTTTCAAGTTCTTTCGGACATGCTACTTTGGTGAGCCGTCATGCGCTAGCGGTGTTCGGTTGAGCTATAGCTCTCTGAAATTAACCATTTTGTATATGAAAACGGCTTTGGTGCTATTTGTCCGATACTGTACTGTACTGGTTTGGTGTAAAGAGACGTGCATATTATACTTTAAAATCAACACCGTGAGCCGAAATGTGTTTGAAAAGTTTAATTGCATTTTGACGTATCAATTGGTGGTTGAAAGGTGGGTACATCATTACGGTGAACACCCAAATGGCGGAAAATCGAAACACTGAGAGGGCAGGATTACATCGGTGACTCGTACGTTAGGTGAAGTGAATGATGATATCGTTCAATAATTTCAAATTGATTACTTCGTATAAAGAAAAGTAAATTATTTTTTTAGTGACTTCATTCCTGACGGCTATTTATTCTAGAGATATCTTCTCCCTTAAACCGGAAAGCGATGAATCCAAACGTTCTATTAATATTTGAAGTGATCTACAGGTCATTGGCTTCAAAACAGGCTAGAAACAGAAAATTACACGATTCAAATCTAGTGAGTCCTCGCTGGACATTTTTCTTCCGTCATTGAGCTCGAAAATTGGCATTCGTTACGACCTTTTAACACATTTGGCTAGTATTTGAAATCAAAAATATCAAAAGTAACAATTCCTAGCTGGGATCTCACAAAATTCTTTCAGGATTCTCATCAGAACCCTCTCAGAGATCATCTCTCGAGATGCTTGTCAGAATCATTGCTGGATTCTTATCAGAAATCTTTGTGGATTTTTATCAGAATTCTTCCTGGATTTTCATCTTAATTCGTTCAGTATGTGTATGATTCTTTCCAAACTTTCTAGGGTTCCCATCACAAACTTGGCAGAGATCTCATCACAAAATTCATGAGCCTCAAAGGGATTATTCCAGGGTGCTCATTATAATATTTCCAGCATTTTCATCAAATTCCTATCAGATTTTTCGTAAGAAACCTTCCAGTATAGTCTCCAGAAACCGTCCAAGATTTTTATAAGAAACCTTTTAGGGTTCTCATCAAAATGCTTCCAGGAATTGCATCAGAAATCTTTCAAGGAACTTATCAGAAACATTCCAGGGATTTCATTATGAGCCTTCTAGGATTCTTATCAGAATCCATTCAGGATCCCTGATATCAGGCATAATGTGCGACCGTATCCTAAATACACTTATTTTCCACTATTACTTGTTTTTCGGCTTTACAGTCCTTAAAACGATTGTGTTGACTACTTTATTATCTTCGCTTACGTTTCGGTCCGGGAGAAGGTCCACTCCCGGACCGAAACGTACGCGAAGATTATAAAGTAGTCAACGCAATCGTTTTAAGAACTGTGAAGCCGAAAAACAAGTTATAGTAGAAAATGGAGCCAGTCGAATCCATCCCGTTACTTATTTTCCTTGCGTTAGAATTACACTTAGAAACAGTTGAATTTTATGTTTCTCACGGCGAGATTATCCTTCAAATTTACGTTTTTGTGACACAAGATGGTGTCAGGCCATTTGGCCGAATGACGTTTGGCCGAATCCCAAGAAACATTGGTAGCTGAACACCAACTTATTCAGAAATAAGCCTCTTTTCAGCTGAATAAACTGTTGTTCAGTTACCAATGCACAGTGGTCCAGGAATCAGTTTTACGCGGAAAGATGCATTTTGAGCTTTAGAATGAAACATTACACAAAAACGGTCTTCTACAAAGTTGTTTGTATTAGTTAAGCCCTTTGTTTGGTTTTATTGAAAATTAGGGTGGACCACATTTTCATAGAAATTGTGTAACTAACTTTCTTATTTGTAGAAATTATATTATACATGCTTCAGCAAAGTTATAGACCATTCAATTTCAAGCAACTTTGCCAAAAAGTTTTTTTTGTATCTCTTAAATTGACCGATTTAGAGCTTTTTTCCTACGGTGACATAGGGTGGTCCGAACAAAACTGGTTTTCTGGCTCTAGAGTCTTCAATTCAAATTTCTCATCAAAGTAGTCTATGAAACACTTTTAGAACTTTGAAAATGCGTAGTTTGGTGATTGAAGAAACTCGCTATCTCTTTCCGTTTGGGAGTTATTGTTGTTTTTCTCTCAAAAACATGCCTACTTTGATTGTGAATATTTTTGATTGGGGCAAACATAAAAAATATCTTTTGACGGCATTCAAAAGTCAAAATGAAATTGTATATTATATCAAAAAATTACAAATGTGTTATTTTTGTAACTCTATTAAAATGCCCTTAAAAACAAATGATTTTAAGCAGAAAAACTTTAATAACTTTTGAATTAAAAAAGATATCATCAATCTTTTTGCATGAAAATTTGCGTTTTGTTAAGTTCTAAAAGTCGTTCACAGACCGCTTTGACGAGAAATCTGAAATAAGAAAGATAGGGCTTTAAAACTATTTTGAAGATTTTCATAGTATGTATTTCTTTATTATTTTGCATTTTGAGCATGAAAATAAAATTTTAGACAAAAATGATCTTCAACAAAATTGTTTATAAAAATGTAGGCTTTCATACTGAGTCATTCAAAACTAGGGTGGTCCACAATTTCACACAAATCATATAATCAACTTTTTCATTTGCAAAAATACTGGTATATACTCTTAGGAAAAGCTGTAGAGCTTGGAATTTTGATCAACTTTGCCAAAAAAAGTTTTTCTGTAGCTCAAAATTTGACCAATCTAGAGCATTTTTTCCTAATCATCAAAGGGTCGTCCAACAAAAATCAGTTTTTCAATTCTAGTGTTTTTAATATTAGTTTCTCGTCAAAGTCGTCTGTGAACGACTTTTAGAACTTAACAAAACGCAAATTTTCATGCAAAAATATTGCTGATATCTATTTTAGTTCAAAAGTTATTAAAGTTTTTGTGATAAAAAATATTTGATTTTCAAGGTGTTTTATTAGAGTTACAAAAATAACACATCTGTAATTTTTTTATATAATTTACAATTTTTTTTTGTCTTTTAAATGCCGTCAAAAGATATTTTTTATATTTGCTCCAATCAGAAATATTCACAAACGACGTAGGCATGTTTTTTAGAGAAAAACAATAATAACTCCCAAACGGAAAGAGATAGCGAGTTTCTTCATTCACCAAACTACGCATTTTTCAAAGCTCTAAAAGTGTTTCATAGACTACTTTGATGAGAAATTTGAATTGAAAACTCTAGAGCCCGAAAACCAATTTTGTTCGGACCACCCTAAATCGGTCAATTTAAGAGATATAAAAAACTTTTTTTGGCAAAGTTGCTTGAAAATGAATGGTTTACAACTTTGCTGAAGCATGTATAGTATAATTTCTACAAATAAGAAAGTTAGTTACACAATTTCTATGAAAATGTGGTCCACCCTAATTTTAAATAACACCAAACAAAGGACCTTACTAATACAAACAACTTTGTAGAAGACCGTTTTTGTCCAATGTTTCATTCTAAAACTCAAAATGCATCTTTCCGCGTAAAACTGATTCCTGGACCATAGTGCAATGTCCGGGAATCCATGCGTAGGTTGTGTTCGGCAGAGCATTCTCTAGCGTCCCCTGAATCCATGGATGTGTGGGCCTTTCAGATTGCAAGGCAGAAACCACGCTTGCAGAATCTGTAAGGATTAATACTGGTCGATCGGATGGTATGGTGGCTGCTATGAAAATAGCAGCGGCTTCCGCGGAAAAAACGGTCACCAACAAGGACTCGGAAGGAACGCTGTTGTAAAAAATTCTGAACGAAACGCATGATGTGCCCTGATAGATTCCATTCAACTAGTTGACGGAGAACTAATGGACCCCATGTCCGGTTGAACGCCTTCGATAGATCTAGGGAAACGATCTCGGTATGCAAGCCACTGGAGTAAGCCGTATGTAGGACATCACCGAGTTGGGAAAAATAGGTTGAAGTCCCGTGCCCTGCTCTAAAGGCATGTTGTCTATGGTCCAAGAGGTCATGAGATTCCAGGAACTGTTTCAGTCGACGGTTCACCATCCGCTCCATCACCGTAGTCAACGCAATCGTTTTAAGGACTGTGAAGCCGAAAAACAAGTTATAGTAGAAAACGGAGCCAGTCGAATCCATCCCGTTACTCATTTTCCTTGCGTTAGAATTACATTTACGAAACAGTTGTATTTTTTGTTTCTCACGGCGAGATTATCCTTCAAATTTATGTTTTTGTGACATAAGATGGTGTCAGGCCATTTGGCCGAATGCCGTTTGGCCGAATCCCAAGTAACATTGGTAGCTGAACAACAACTTATTCAGCTAAAAATTTTATTTAATATTGTTTATACAGCCTCTTTTCAGCTGAATAAACTGTTGTTCAGTTACCAATGTTACCTGGGAATGCCCTTTTCGCCGGACGCCATTTGGCCGAATGCCGTTTGGCCAAATAACAAAGAAATTCAAAAATCAAATTGATCCTACTCATCAATAGGATTCATGAAAATGGCCCAATAACTGATCAGTTATTAATTTGTTAATTTTTATGATGTGGCCGACAGTTACGTTTGTTGCTATATTAGTGCTCCAAGAGAATAATTGGAACGACCCGTAATTCAGAATGAAGTTGTAAACTCACGTCAAGACTCTTAGCTAAAGGTTGATTCGTTTCTGGGTTACCATCGGTGTGCTAGGGTTTAGAGTGATTTTCATCAGATATTGTTCCTTCTTTTAAATTTTTATATAGCCTTCTTTCGATTTGTACTGGTTTCATAACTGTTGACAGTAATTAGGCTTATATTTTAATTGAAAATTTTACCTTCTTTAAATCATCGGCAGTTTTTTCTAGACATACTGATATAATAATTATTTGCATCACACTTGCTTGATTTTTATAATAGATTTTTCCATCTTTTTATCGTAGGGTGTTCTTCATGTTTGAATATCTTTCATAGTCTATTGGAGTTATGACTTATAATACGCTCATAAAGAATCTTATTAGAAACATACTTTAAGTACAAGGGTTAACTTAGATGATATGTCATTCTCCTCCAAGATTAGCTCTGCACCGTTGCTTGAATCAGTAAATCGAACAAGCGGCGAACAGTTACGTCAAATAGGCTCCTTGCTTCTCTGTTGTGAAAAGAAGAAGCCAAAACTCGTGGTTGCTAGAATTATGAAATAATTTACTTAGCACGATTCGAAGCATTGAAGCAAACCGATGCTTCAAAAGGACGAACAAATCGTAAATCCTTTTAATTGCTGTCAAAAGCTGAATACAAACGTAACGCGTAAACCCCTGCTGGCATCTATTGCCGCTAGCAGAAAAGTGAATAATTGCTTACATTTATGATGTTCTTTTTAAGAATTGACTGTTCCCTAAACTTATACTAAAGAGCTGTATTTTAATGATGAATTATCCTTCTTTATGCATAAACTGATCTTTAAAATTTATAACAAATGCATGCTATCTGTAGCTCATTTTTGTTTTCAATTATGATGTTTCCCATAATGGCTCTTTTCACACGATAAAAATTGGTCTTTTGGAATCAAAAAACGGGGTTCCGAAACTGAACATAAAATGAACACCTGTGTTCAAAATACGCAGAAAGGTTTCGATGGTTTTAGCTTACCTAAGCTTAGATTAGGGGAAAAACATTAATTTTCGACCCATTCATACGATTTTGGCCTACTTTGTATGAAAATCCGTAAATTGACCCAGATTTCTTGTAAGTTAAAATTAGTGCTTTTCCCCCACACATATCAATGGTTGCTATTCCGTGATTGACCGAAGTCAGTGAAAATGTACAAAGAATTAACTAGAAGCTCGACTGGGATTGGCCATAATCTTCTTCAGTATGCATAATTCGGTGGCTCTATTTATATAGGATCAGTAACGGCGCCGGCCACGTCGTTGCAGTTACGTGGGATTGGGGGAAGGAATGTTGGTGTGTAACTTATTTTTGGATTTCGGCTTGCAGTCACAATCAAATGCGTTGATAATTTTGATTCATCGCCGACGTTTCGATCCTATGGGTTGGATCTTCTTCAGGGCTCGAAATTAACCAACTTGTTAAGTGCCGTAGCTTATTGTTGTTTTTCTCACAAAAACATACTTAGTTTGATTATGAATATCTCTGATTGGGGCAAACATAAAAAATATTGTTTGCCCCAATCAGAGGGGCTTTTGAACTACAATCAATATTTTTGCATGAAAATTTGCGTTTTCTTATGTTCTAAAAGTCGTTCACAGACGGCTTTGACGAGAAATCTTAAACAAGATAGATAGAGCAATAAAACTATTTTGAAAATGTTTATCGTGTGATTTATAAAAATGTAAGTTTTTATACTGTGTAACTAGGATTGACCACAATATCACATAAACATATAATCATCTTTCTTAATTGCAAAAATAATGGTATATAATCTTTTGCAAAGTTGTAGAACGTCAAAGTTTGATCAACTTTGCCGTAAAAAGTTTTTCTGTAGCTCAAAAGTTGATTAATCTAGAGCATTTTTTCTCCATCATCGTAGGGTGATTCAACAAAAATAAGTTTTTCAACTCTAGTTTTTCTAATATTTACATCTTGTCAAAGCCGTCTATGAACGACTTTTAGAACATAAGAAAACGCAAATTCTCATGCAAAAAGGTTGTTGATACCTATTTTAATTCAAAAGTAAATAAAGTTTCTGTGTTAAACATTATTCGTTTTTCAAGGCATAGTATTGGAGTAACAATAATAACACATCTGTATTTTTTTATATACCTTTTTATTTTGTCTTTTAAACGCCGTCAAAAAATATTTTTTACATTTGCCCCAATCAGAGATATTTACAATCCAAGTTGGCATGTTTTTGTGAGAAAAACAACAATAATTCCCAAATGGAAGGAGATAGCAAGTTTCTTTACTCACCAAATGACGCATATTGTAAAACTCTATAAGTGTTTCATAGACTACTTTGATAAGATATTTGAGTTGAAAGCGCTAGAGCTAGAAAAAAATTTTTTTGTTTGGACCACTCTATGTCACCATAGGAAAAAAGCTCTAAATCAGGGCTGGGAGTAGTAGGCTTGAATTTCGCGAAACGCACGTGACTTTTCTCACTACAGTAGTTTAAAATCGTGAATCTCATCAAGTAGCCTATGTTGGGTTCTTGAATTTTCTTAATTAGTAGTGTCATTGAAGGCTTTAACTGCGGGAATTGCGGCGGGAAATAGATCAGTTTTCTACAGTAGTTTTGGGTTGCCCTTAGCAACGAGTGTTTTGCTGTTTTCAAGGCATTTTGATTACAGCAGCGATAGGCGTGAGTTTCACTGGCTTCGCTGGCTGTGATTTGCTACGCTTGCCTACTGTAGTGTGAATCTCAGAACTTTTCCCAACTCTGCTCTAAATCGTTCAATTCAAGAGATATAAAAAGAAAACTATTTTTGGCAAAGATGCTTGAAATTGAATGGTCTACAATTTTGCTGCAGCATGCTAAATATAATTTCTACAAATAAGATTGTTAGTTACACAATTTCAATGAAAATGTGGTCCACCTTAATTTTCAATAACACCAAACAAAGGGCCTAACTAATACAAACAACTTTGTCCAAGACCGTATTCGTCTATTGTTCCATTCTAAAACTCAAAATGCATCTTTTCGCATAAAACTGCTCTCTGGACCATAGTGCACTGGTGGAACAGGATATATTTCCTATTAACACTATATTTCCAGCCATGCATCCGGATTGGCCATCGGTATCCAAATCTTTGTGGCTGACTGGCTGCATTTGGTGGTGCAACTAATCCCCTAAGCAATATTGTTAAAACTTGAGAATTGGTCAATTGAGTCAAAAGATATAAGAAAACAGTGTGCAAAAAAGTCGTCCTCCAAGTAACCATAAGCCATAATAATAAGCCCTTAATCAGCATCATAGATGCGTACATGCATTACAATAGCACTACAAATGCTTATACACCTTATAACAGCACTTCCGCTGCATAGAAACCCTATTACAGCATCATTAATGCTTCTAAGCCTGATGCATACAGGCATTAAATAAGCACTATATTGGCTTTATATTCGCATACAGGGCATGTTTAAATGCCATCCAGTGTTTTGACAGATATATCACGTGCTTTGTGTTTGCATATAGTGGTAAGAGGGAGTTAAACATAAATCTTCTCACTACTACAATTGCAGGTTTTATGACGGGGAAAAGTGATGGTTTAAATTGGTCACTTGTCTTTCTAATACTATTCATCTTATGCGGCCGTAGGAGCAAAGGAGCAGGACTTCAACAACTTAACAATACGGGTGTCGCAGGTTCGAGGCGCTAAATGAGGAATTTCATCATCAAATGAGGATCAAAATGTGGCAATTGCAAGTCCTCAAAAGGATGAAAACCACCAAAATGAATAAGTTTGATACGGAGAAGTACTATCTGTATCATTTTATTACATTTAATGCATACTATTAGAGGTTTCCGTTTTCATTCATTCATTTATTTACCTCGTGTACCAGTTGCTTGGCCGCATACGCGAAAGCTCTCTGTCTGCGTACGCGAAAGCACAAAATATTCGCCCTAAAAACCTTTCAAAACCATCTGACGTTTCTCACATGGTCTTATATCAGCATTAGTGGTGCAGAGAAGCACGGTTATATCTTTGCACTATAATGGCACGCTATTTCGCCTTCTCTGGCATTATAATAGCATTATATGCGTATATAAAACTGACATGCATCAAATGATTACCCTATATGTGCATATAATGCTGTTACCGTGCCGCATTATCGTGCTTACTGGTTACTTGGGCCGTGCCTTTTGAGTATTAAGGTTGTGAAGCAAACCCGATTTTTGAAACACCATAGTAGACACATACACGTATATCGTTTGTGAGCCCAAAAATGACTCGTTTTTTTTCCTGTGATCCTGTGACAAAACATTCCAGCTGGTGCAACGGCCATCCATTCCCAGTTACAATGTGCAGGCATTTGGAATGGCACAATCTCTTAGCTGGTTTGCTTGATGCAGCACTTGTCCTCTCAGTAACTAGGTATGTAGAGTACACTCCCGGGTAAAAGTGTGGGGTCACCCCCAAAAATATTCGGTCCATATCTATGTGATAACTTGTCTAGTTGAAATTCTCTATTGCTACAGCATTTTGGGACCAATATTATACAATATTTTCACACATGACTTCCCTGAGTTACCTCAAGGGTGTCAAAAATCTTTTTTTGCGGATGACACAGGCCTCTCCGCCAAAGGACAAAGCCTGCGTGTGATCTGTAGTAGATTGCAAAAAAAAAGTTTGGATATTTTTTTATTCATACTTGCGAAAATAGAAGATTTCTCCTAATGCTTCCAAAACTCAACTTATTGCATTCCCACATAAACCAAGAGTTCTTTATTTGAAACTTTAAGTAGACATATTGTTACGATGAGAGGTTGTAATAAACTGATCAGATGAAGTATCTAGGGCTCATGCTAAATAATAATTTAACTTTCGAAAATCATACTGAAGGCATTCAAGCCAAATGTCACTAATACATACAATGTCTGGTATTGTTGTTAGTTCGACTGTAGCTCTTTGTTGATGTTAGATTGGCTTTTCAGTCTTGACAAAATTAAAAACTGTTATTTTATTTTGTCCCATTGACAGTTTTTAATTTTGTCAAGACTGAAAAGCCAATCTAACATGTATATCCACTTATTTACAAAAAAATCGAAGCTTTGTCTTCAGAACAAGCTTTTGAACTGCAAACTAATTTTCAGGCCAGCCATGCTGTATGCTGTACCAATATGGACTAGCTGTTGTAATAGCAGAAAGAAAACTCTGCTACGGCAAATGAAATGTTATATGTTGTTAACACAATGTTAATTAAAACTAAATTAAGTTTTACCAAATTAGAATGATAGTACTACCTAACACAGAACACCTAAATATAAGAAATGATTGAAATGTTTAAAATGATACTAATAAAGAAATTTAAAAAAAAATGTGTTTTAGGGGGAGACCCCACACTTTTGCCCGGAAGTGTACGTAGTGTAGGTACCGTGATGGGCCTGCAGTCAGCAAATTCGACCGAGATTAAGTGGAGTGAAATTAAATTTCGGGGAACACGCTGCGGTCAGCTGGAATTGTGTTACGTTTTTTTCTCCCCCTAGTGTGTGTCCAGCCAGAATGTCGTACATCTGGTTTATTTTAACACTCAATGGCAGGATTGGGTTGAAATGGAGCATTTTAGAAGCAGGGGTGATACGATGGCATCGTAAATTAAGCGATAGGTATAGTTAGTCGCCCTTTCGGATGGTGGTTTGTGAAAGCGAAGGTAGAGGATGCTGTTTGTAGAGAGCTGATCCATTTTAGATTGGTCTGTGGTAGGCTTTTTCAGGACAAGGCCGGTGTTAAGTTGAAAATTGGTGACATTGTAAATGTTGCGGTTCCGGGTGACAGTAAATTCAAAATGGATTTGTTTTTGTGCTTTCAAATCGAAAATTGGGAATGCTAGACGAATGCAATAACTTTGCATTTCATCGTGTGAATGAAGATTTTACTATATTTTCTCTTAAACTAACTAGAACCGGTGCTTCTATCCTACAGTTATGACCAATCTATCGATCCAACCATTCTACATCCAATATCATCAACAGATACGAATGTTTGTTCAATAAATTCACTGTCGATGAAATTCGCGGTCAAGCCCATCCATAAAACCTCTCATCCCAGCAGTCACGATAATAAAGATGACGGAACGAATATTCCGCTAATTAATGTGCTAAATGAGCTATCACATTTCGAATGATAAATTACGTCGTCACTTGCACACCAATTCCAAGCGTGCCACACTACTAGCGGGTTCGAATCGAGGCAACAACTGTATGGCCAGGAGCAGAACAACAAATTTTGATCGGCGGAAAATCCAACTTCTATTCTGTCTTTCCCGCTCAAAGTCATCGTCGTCGCACAGTGGGTCAGAATCAGGAAATCATGGCAGAAAATACGCATTCGCAAGTGTTTTGGAAGAGGATTGAGGGCTACAGTCCCTATTTTTGGCGTGTTTATCGACCTTTGGTTTTAATAGTATAAAATTCAAACAAAAATTGTTATTTTCCATACATTTTGAGGTTCTAACTTTTTCGAAAAACTTATTTTTAGGTAAACTCTTTATCCGATTCCATTGTTTTGAAGAAAAGTTGGAATAGGATATAATCACAGAGAGCGACGGGAACTAGATTTGTACGCCACGGTGATCGAATTCTGAGCTAAGTTTTTGACTTTCATTTCATTTCAAATCAAATTTCCAATTAGTTAATTTCATCGTGTCCTGTGAAAAATATATCGGTGAGCCTATCCTGAATGTCATTATGGTGATCTGTAGTTGGCAATAGTTCCTAGAGGTTACAGCTATGATGAAATTTCAGCTCGCAATTTTAATGTACAGTCCTTATATTTAATGATAATTCGTAGAAAAATCAACGACGGCCAATTTCGATTTAATTTTTTTATTCGGATTTTTTTCATGTTAGCTTCTTATTAGTATATTTATTTAAGATCAATGTTTGATTATTATTTTTCTTTAATATGTATGTTTAAATGTTGGAATCTTAGACAGCTTTTCACAAAAAACTAGACCTCTGTGCGTCGCCTTCGCTCATTTCGGCTGACGGTGGTCACAATAGCGTGACAAATAAATCACCTTTTCCATCATATTACCTACACACGGGCGAACAACCGGCAGAGTTCTGGCCAGCAACCGTCCATGCAAGATCCATTTGATTCGACGAGACGTCCGTCGTCGAGTCGGGTATTTTTAGAACATTGTGGCGGAGAACCCCCAAAAACAAGCGACCTGCCTCCGCCGTCCGTTGACCGACTAGCCGAAATGTCCACGGTTAAATTATTTCGGATTTGTAAACAGCGCTTCTTACACGTGTAATACCGGCTTTCATCCTTTGCCACGAGCCCTTATCGTCTTGTTTCCAGGCCAGTGGGTTCGTTGTGGTTTTATGGATAAGTTCGATGGTGCTGTTTGAAGGACACACTAATTTCGATTAGGCGGGTTAGCACCATAGTCCGAGAGTACAATAGCTTCGTCAAATGTGATGTGAAGAGAGTTTGTTGGTGATCGTATGGGATGTTTTAGAAATTGGTGTTCGACCTTGATCGATTTATGACTTTGGGATGTCAATAATTTTGTGAAGAATTTTCCAGAAATCCTTTGAGGACTTCTTCGGAAATCCATTGAATTTCTCCCGAGCATTTTTCTGGAAATCTTGTGACGACTTCTCCAGATATTCTGTGAAGAGTTCTCCGGAAATCCTGTGAGAATTCCTCTGGAAATCCCGTGAGGATATTTACGGAAATGCTTCCCCGGAAATCTTTTGCGGATTTCTCCGGATATCTTTTGCGGATTTCTCCGGAAATCTTTTGCGGATTTCTCCGGAAATCTTTTGCGGATTTCTCCGGAAATCCTTGGAGGATTTCTCCGGAAATCCTTGGAGGATTTCTCCGGAAATCCTTGGAGGATTTCTCCGGAAATCCTTGGAGGATTTCTCCGGAAATCCATGGAGGATTTCTCCGGAAATCCTTGGAGGATTTCTCCGGAAATCCTTGGAGGATTTCTCCGGAAATCCTTGGAGGATTTCTCCGGAAATCCTTGGAGGATTTCTCCGGAAATCCTTGGAGGATTTCTCCGGAAATCCTTGGAGGATTTCTCCGGAAATCCTTGGAGGATTTCTCCGGAAATCCTTGGAGGATTTCTCCGGAAATCCTTGGAGGATTTCTCCGGAAATCCTTGTAGGATTTCTCCGGAAATCCTTGTAGGATTTCTCCGGAAATCCTTGTAGGATTTCTCCGGAAATCCTTGTAGGATTTCTCCGGAAATCCTTGGAGGATTTCTCCGGAAATCCTTGGAGGATTTCTCCGGAAATCCTTGGAGGATTTCTCCGGAAATCCTTGGAGGATTTCTCCGGAAATCCTTGGAGGATTTCTCCGGAAATCCTTGGAGGATTTCTCCGGAAATCCTTGGAGGATTTCTCAGGAAATCCTTGGAGGATTTCTCAGGAAATCCTTGGAGGATTTCTCAGGAAATCCTTGGAGGATTTCTCCGAAAATCCTTGGAGGATTTCTCCGAAAATCCTTGGAGGATTTCTCCGAAAATCCTTGGAGGATTTCTCCGAAAATCCTTGGAGGATTTCTCCGGATATCCTTGGAGGATTTATCCGGAAATCCTTGGAGGATTTCTCCGGAAATCCTTGGAGGATTTTTCCGGAAATCCTTGGAGGATTTCTCCGGAAATCCTTGGAGGATTTCTCCGGAAATCCTTGGAGGATTTCTCCGGAAATCCTTGGAGGATTTCTCCGGAAATCCTTGGAGGATTTCTCCGGAAATCCTTGGAGGATTTCTCCGGAAATCCTTGGAGGATTTCTCCGGAAATCCTTGGAGGATTCTCCAGAAATCTTTGGAGGATTTCCCCAGAAATCCTTGGAGGATTTCTCCAGAAATCCTTGGAGGATTTCTCCAGAAATCCTTGGAGGATTTCTCCAGAAATCCTTGGAGGATTTCTCCAGAAATCCTTGGAGGATTTCTCTGGAAATCCTTGGAGAATTTCTCCGGAAACCCTTTGGAGAATTTCTCCGGAAATCCTTTGAGGATTTCTCCGGAAATCCATGGAGGATTTCTCCGGAAATCCCTTAATAATTTCTTCGGAAATCCTTTGAGTTTTTCTCCGGAAATCCTTGAAGGATTTCTCCAGAAATCCTTGGAGGATTTCTTCAGAAATCCTTGGAGGATTTCTCCAGAAATCCTTGGAGGATTTCTCCGGAAATCCTTGGAGGATTTCTCGGGAAATCCTTGGAGGATTTCTCCGGAAATCCTTGGAGGATTTCTCCGGAAATCCTTGGAGGATTTCTCGGGAAATCCTTGGAGGATTTCTCGGGAAATCCTTGGAGGATTTCTCCGGAAATCCTTGGAGGATTTCTCCGGAAATCCTTTGAGGATATCTCCGGAAATTCTTTGAAGATTTCTCCGAAAAATTCTTTGAGAATTTTTCCGGAAATCCTTTGAAGATTTCCCCGGAAATCCTTTAAAGATTTCTTCGGAAATCCTTTGAGGATTTCTCCAGAAATCCATTAGGGATTTCCACGGAAATTCTTTGTGGATTTTCCCAGAATTTTTTTGAGGATTTCCCTGAAAAACTTGTGCGAGTTCCCCCAGAAATCTTTTGAGGATTTCTCCGGAAATTTTTATTTTTCCTCCGGGAATCTTGTGAGGATTTCTCGAAAAAACCTTTAAGGATTTCTCTAAAAAACCTTTGAGGATTTCTCCGGACATCGTTTAGGTTGTCCCAAGAAATCATTTCCGGAGAAAACTTTTTCTGGAAATTTCGATGGAATTTTTATGGATATTCTAAGAGGATTTCAGGCCCAAATAGCCGTAGCGGTAAACGCGCAGCTATTCAGCAAGACCAAGCTGAGGGTCGTGGGTTCGAATCCCACCGGTCGAGGATCTTTTTGGGTTGGAAATTTTCTCGACATAACCCCCCCCCCCCTCCCCCCTCGCATGCAAAAATGGTCATTGGCATAGTAAGCTCTCACTTAACACTCCGACGGCTGTGACCCAAAATCAGTAGGAACGGTATTTTCAACTCGCTATATCTCAGTGAGTTTTCATTCGATTTCTAATCTTTTTTCACGTATCAATTTTCCCAGGTATCAAGATCACTACAAGATGTTGAGAACTCAAATTTGTACAGTATTAAAATCTTGAGAACTGAAAAACCCGAGGCAAGTCTTAAAAAAATGCTGGTTTTTGATAATAACTCTCTTTTTATCGCGACGATCTACACATATTTTTTGCTTAAAATGAGCACAATCTTATAAGACATTAGAATGTGAAAACTTTTTTGTGGTTTGTCTTAAAAAGAACCACACTATCTTCACAAATTTACGTATAATACAGATAAAATAGTCAATCTGGTTTGTAACTTGAAATTTCTCACGATGACCAATACATATTATCACCTTCAAATGTACATATGTATATAGTGAACAACTTTGCAGAACAATGTTGTAAGTTTAACTTTCAAGAAACTACAAAATTTTCCCAAAACTACGTATAATACAAAGAAAATACTTATTCTGGTTTGTAACTTGAAATTTCTCGCGAGGACCAATACATATTATCACTTTTAAATGTACGTATGTATATAGTGAACAACTTTGCAGAACAATGTTGTAAGTTTAGCTTTCAAGAAACTACAATTTTCTCCCAAAAATACGTATAATACAGAGAAAACACTACTATCGTTTGTAACTTGAAACTTTTCGCGATGACCAATACATATTATTACCTTCAAATGTACATATGTATATAGTGAACAACTTTGCCGAACAAAGTTGTAAGTTTAACCTTCAAGAAACTTCAAAATTTTGCACTAAAATAGGTATAATACAGAAAAAATACTAATATCGTTAGTAACTTGAAATTTTTCGCGATGACCAATACATATTATCACTTTCAAATGTAAATATTTAGTGAACAACTTTGCTGAAAAATGTCGTAAGCTTAACATTCAAAAAAATTCAGATAGTGATAGACTTAGATAGTGAACAACTTTGCAGAACAATGTTGTAAGTTTAACTTTCAAGAAACTACAAAATTTTCCCAAAAATATGTATAATACAGAAAGAATACTCATTCTGGTTTGAAACTTGAAATTTCTCGCGAGGACCAATACATATTATCACTTTCAAATGCACATATGTATATAGTGAACCACATTGCTGAAAAATGTTTTAAGTTTAGCCTTCAAGAAACTACAAAATTTTCACTTAAATAGGTATAATACAGAAAAAATACTAATATCGTTTGTAACTTGAAATTTATCACGGTGACCAATACATTTTATCACCTTCATATGTACATATGTATTTAGTGAACAACTTTGCTGAAAATTGTTGTAAATTTAGGATTCAAGAAACTTCAAAATTTTCCCAAAAATACGTATAATACAGAGAAAATATTTATCCTGGTTTGTAACTTGAAACTTCTCGCGGTGACCAATACATACCATGGCCCCACAGTTATGGATCAAATAGTGTGGAGTCCAACCTATAAAATTCAATAAAACGGCATGGAAAACGTAAAATTGTAATTTAAAAGCACGAATCGAATCGTTTCAAATTGGAACTTCGGTTAGTAAACTGTTTTGAGTGTAATATTTACATAGGATTGCATAAAAATCAAAAATTGTGTCGGTTCCTGACAACCATATTATGGATCAATCTTCATATTATGGATCAAATTGTGACATATTACGGATCAGTGAGCAAAATCAAGAGATTTTCAACTCAATGCATCTGTATTGCATAGTATGGCGAAATTTGTCAATGTGTCATATATTACTGCAAACAATAGCAGTGTTAGAGCTGGAAACAAGGGTAAAATGTCCTTTTTATTGTGATACTGCATTGTAGTAACTGAGACATGAACTGTTTTCGCTCCACACCAAGTTTTCCACCCATTTTTGTCTGCTAAAATATGAAATTTACAAACCTTGATGTTTTATTAGTTTTATCCTTAGTGCTATTGTCTGAAAATGACGAATCCAATGGATAAAATAGCAGAAATCTACATTCTTTGGGAGTGATCCATAACCGTGGTAAACAATCATTTCCTGGTCCATATTATGGATCACTAGTTAGAAGTGCTAATATTCGGTATTTAGAACAAAAATTCAAGTAAAATGTTTTCCAAAGATGAATTCATACTAAATCGAAGCGAACGAGCATAAAACATGCTATAATATTTGAATTTTACCACCTGTGGGAGCTTATGAATGCTGACGGCACTTCTTACAGAAAATGACCATATAATGATAGCTGTATGGTACCAACTAAACATTTGTCAAATACACCGTTATTTAGCGGTTGGATGTTGTACTTAACATTACAAATTGTAGAAGACAAATAGTATAACATGCGAAAAATATGTTTTACGTCAACGTTTATGTTTTGAGCGAGTTATACGATGTTGAGCGCCAAAGTGATCCGTCACTGTGGGTGATCCGTAACTGTGTGGGCATGGTATTATCACTTTCAAATGTACGTATGTATATTAGAGTGGTTCAAAATATCGTTTTTGCTCCACACCGCTCATTCGATTCTAGATCAAATTCTGAGTGTCTTCCCAAAATTTGAGCTCATTTGGATGAAAACTGAGACTGCACAAGCCCTTTAAAGTTTATATGGGAATTACTATGAGAAAAGCAACCAATTCATTCAATCGGTCATAGTGTTTGCCCATGCCCATGAGCGGATTAGAGCTACGTTGATACTGTGAGATACATTCATCAGCTACAACTTTGCCGAAGACCGTTTTCAAATCGGTCACCTCATTAATTAGTTATTGATTTATATTCAGTCACAAATTCTTCAGCAGTGCTCATTTCACTTCTGAACAGGCAACATTGCTGCACCTGGCGCGAAAGATAGCACGCACAAATCATGGCTACTATGTTTCACTGCATATATCCAGTGATGCCTGCAGTACATCCCAACAATTATAGCCAAAGTTTTACAGCTCATTCAAAAATCAATAACTAATTACTGGGGCGTCCGATTTGAAAACGGTCTCCGGCAAAGTTGTAGCTGATTATTGTATCTCACAGTATCAACATAGTTCTAATCCTCAAGAGCACATGGGCAAACACTATGACCGATTGAATGAGTTGCTTGTTCTTCTCATACTAATTCCCATATAAACTTTAAAGGGCTTGTGCACTCTCAGTTTTCATCCAAATGAGTTAAAATTTTGGGAGGACACTCAGAATTTGATTTAGAATCGGATGAGCGGTGAGGAGCAAAAACAATTTTTTGAACCACTCTAATGTATATAGTTAACAACTTTGCTGAAAAATGCTGTAACTTTAACTTTCAAGAAACTATAAATTTTCATTAAAATAGGTATAATACAGAGAAAATACTACTATCGTTTTAAACTTTAAATTTTTCGCGATGATCAATGCACATTATCACCTTCAAATGTACATATGTGTATAGTGAACAACTTTGCAGAACAATGTTGTAAGTTTAACTTTCAAGAAACTACAAAATTTGCACTAAAATAGGTATAATACAGAAAAAATACTAATATCGTTTGTAACTTGACATTTTTCGCGATGACCAATACATATTATCACTTTCAAATGTAAATATGTATTTAGTGAACAACTTTGCAGAACAATGTTGTAAGTTTAACTTTCAAGAAACTACAAAATTTGCACTAAAATAGGTATAATACAGAAAAAATACTCATTCTTGTATGTAACTTAAAATTTCGCGCGATGATCAATACATATTATCACCTTCAAATGTACATATGTATTCAGTGAACAACTTTCCTGAACAATGTTGTAGATTTAAAATTCAAAAAACTTCAATTTTTTTCCCAAAAATACGTATAATACAGGAAAATTTTTTGTTTGTTTGTAACTTGAAATTTCTCGCGATGACCAATACATTTCATCAACCTTAAATGTACAAATTTACAAAATATGCATAATACAGAAAAATATTAATTTTTTATTGTAACTTGAAATTTTTCGCAATGACCTCTACATATAATCAAATTTAAATGTACATATGTATTAAGTGTATGTATTTAGCGATATCAAGATACGTAATGTTGAGCAAGGGAGAAATGGCTTGAATTTGGTCATCGCGAGAAATTACAAACAAAAAAAATATTTTCTCTGTATTATAAGTAGTCTTCATGAAAGATTGTAGTTACTTGAAAGTTATACACGCCACATATGTATCGGTCTTCGAAAAAAAATGTTTCATTCCAGAATATTTTTTCTGTATTTTACGTATTTTTGGAAAAATATTGCAGTTTCTTGGAAATTAAAATAACATCAATGTTATGGAATGTTTCTTACTACAAACCAAAGTATTTTTGGATTTTTTTTTACTACATACCATTGTGTATTTGAAGGTGATAATATGAATTGATTATCGCAAGATGTTTTAAATAACAAAAAAAAGATTCTTTCTGTATTATACATATTTTTGAGAAAATATTGCAGTTATTTTAATACTAAATTAACAACATTGTTCTGGAAAATTGTTCATTAAATACATGTTTACAGTAATAATACATATTTGTCATCGCTAAAAATTACAAGCTACTGTATTAAACGTAGATTTTTAAGAAAACATTGTTGTTTCTTCAAAAATAATCTAATAACATTGTTCTGGAAATTTTAAGGTAATTTGATGGTGTGTGTTTTTCTGTACCATGAGTATTTTTGTAACATTTTTTCAGTTTTCTGGAAGTAAAACTATCAACCTTGTACTGGAAAATTTTTCGCTGAATATAAACATGTATTTGAAGTATTTAATATGTATTGGTCATCGCATGCAATGTCATCCTACAATCAAGAAGTGTATTTTTTCTGTATCTTTTATTTGTATTTAACATTTCTGTTAAACTTACAACTACTAGAAAGTTGTTCACTAAATACATACAGTCAGTGGCAAAAGTTAGTAACAATACCATATAAAATGACCAAATTTGGAGATCTGTATCTCAGCTTCTGGTAGTCCGAATTATAACAAATAAACTTGTTTGTTTGTGGCGAATTCATTAAATTTCATTATTTTTTCGTAGAGTTTCAGAGGGTTGTTCAAAGAGAGAAGTAAGTAATCAATTTTTAATTTTATTTAAAAACGGTAAGTTGTGGGTGGTTCGGCAAAGTTGTTCTCTCTTGGGAGTTACGCAAGTTTGTTGAACACACCATTTTCCGAACAACTTACCGATTTTGAATTAAATTAAAAAGTCTCTTAGTTACTTACTTTTGGCTTATATCAACCCTTTGAAACTCTGAAAAAATATTGAAATGTAAAGATTTCATACCAAACAAAACTCGGTAGCTCGGTATAAATATTTCAGCCAAGTCTGATTACCAGAAGCTGAGATAGAGATCTCCAAACTTGGGCATTTTGTATGTAAAAACAGCATTTGGTTACTAACTTTTGTCACTGACTATATTTGCATTAATAATATGGATTTGGTCATCGCGCAAAATTGAAAGTCACAAGGAAGAAAAGTGTATTTATATTATACGTAGAATTTAAAGATAATATTGTAGTTTGATGATAGGTAAATTGACAACATTGTTCGAACAATTGTTCACTAAACACATATGGAGTTAATTAATGTATTGGTTTTCGTGATAAATTTCAAGTTACAGTAGAGAAAAGTATTTTTTTTTTTGTTTCATTCGTATTTATGGAAAAATATAGTGGATTCTTGAAAATTACACTAACAACATTGCTTTAGAAAGGTTTTCACTAAGAACATATGCAAATATAAAGTTGATGATATGTATTGGTTATCAAGAGAAATTTCAAGTTACAAGCCAGGAAGAGTATTTTTTCTGTTTTATACGTATCTTTGAAAAAAAAAATCTTGAGAGTTTAACTTGCAGCAATATTCTTAAAAGTTCACTAAATGCGTGAGTACATTTCTCTATAAATTTCTCTAGAAATTATGATCTCGCGCTAAAAGCCATTGGTAACCAAATGAGTAGCTTGTAGTTACTGAGCAAACAAATGGATTTACACGCTATTCAATAATGTTAAGATGAAGAGAAGATCATCCTCTATCTTTCAGAACGAAGATACAAACACATTCATAAATAGAATAAAAAGATTTCAGTTCGTTATTTAAAAATAAACGTAACTAATATTTTCAAACTACGAGTGTTTTTCATAAACATCGTTAGGAGTAATCCTACAATACTTATCTTTTAATTTATGTGTATACATCGATGAATTTTCTCTAAATTATTCTGGTCATAATGTTTTTTGTTGTTCGAATTAGTGTAAACTAATGTATACATATTTTTCAATATATTTTGATTCAATAAAGGTACTTTTTAATTTTAAAGTATTAAAATGTACCATTACTAGCACTAATAACAAGAACGAGAGTAATATCATTCTTACTACACATAATTACATCACATTCGTTTTGAGAACAGATTTTTTTCTATTGGTGATCCACTTTCCCCACTATAGTGGGGCAAGTGGATCATTTGGCGCAAATTTTTAAGTCCCTCATACTCAATACACAACAATCAGAAAAATCAAAATAATCGATGATTTGAAGTATATTAGTCCCTCATTTGTTATCCACAGAAAACAGTTTGAATTACATTATTCACGTTAGCTGTACATAACAATGAAGTTGACTATTGATTTTTCTGTATCCACTTACCCCACGGTACCTTATTTTTTCAGTATTATACGTATTTTAGTGAAAATGTTGTAGTTTCTTGAAAGTTAAACTTACAACATTGTTCTGCAAAATTGTTCACTATATACATATGTACATTTAAAAGTGATAATATGTATTGGTCATCGCGAGAAATTTCAAATTACAAACCAGAATAAGTATATTCTCTGTATTATCTGGAAAATTTTGTAGTTTCTTAAAAGTTAAACTTACAACATTGTTCTGCAAATTTGCTCACCAAATACATATGTACATTTGAAGGTGATGAAATGTATTGGCCATCGCGAAAAATTGCAAGTTACAAACAAGAATGAGTATTTTTTCTGTATTATAAGTATTTTAGTGAAAATTTTGTAGTTTCTTGAATGCTAAACTCACAACATTATTCTGCAAAGTTTTTCATTATATACATACGTACATTTGTAAGTGATAATAATTGAAATTTCAAGTTACAAACCAGAATGAGTATTTTTTTCTGTATTATACGTATTTTAGTGAATATTTTGTAGTTTCTTGAAAGTTAAATTCACAACATTGTTCTGCAAAGTTGTTCACTATATACATATGTACATTTGAAAGCGATAATATGTATTGGTCACCGCGAGAAGTTTCAAGTTACAAACCAGAATAAGTATTTTCTCTGTATTATACGTATTTTTGGGAAAATTTTGTAGTTTCTTGAATGCTAAATTTACAACAATTTTCAGCAAAGTTGTTCACTAAATGCATATGTACGTTTGAAGGTGATAAAAAATTTCAAGTTACAAACCAGAATGAGTATTTTCTCTGTATTATACGTAGTTTCGGGAAAATTTTATAGTTTTTTGAAAGTTAAACTTACAACATTGTTCTGCAAAGTTGCTCACTATATACATACGTACATTTGGAAGTGATAATATGTATTGGTAATCGCGAAAAATTTCAAGTTACAAACCAGAATAAGTATTTTCTCTGTATTATACGAAGTTTTGGGAAAATTTTGTAGTTTCTTGAAAGTTAAATTCATAACATTGTTCTGCAAAGTTGTTCACTATGTACATATGTACATTTGAAAGCGATAATATGTATTGGTCACCGCGAGAAGTTTAAAGTTACAAACCAGGGTAAGTATTTTATCTGTATTATACGTATTTTTAGGAAAATTTTATAGTTTCTTGAAAGTTAATCTTACAACATTGTTCTGCAAAGTTGCTCTCTATAAACTTACGTACATTTGGAAGTGATAATATGTATTGGTAATCGCGAAAAATTTCAAGTTACAAACCAGAATAAGTATTTTCTCTGTATTATACGAAGTTTTGGGAAAATTTTGTAGTTTCTTGAAAGTTAAATTCATAACATTGTTCTGCAAAGTTGTTCACTATGTACATATGTACATTTGAAAGCGATAATATGTATTGGTCACCGCGAGAAGTTTCAAGTTACAAACCAGGATAAGTATTTTATCTGTATTATACGTATTTTTGGGAAAATTTTGAAGTTTCTTGAATGCTAAATTTACAACAATTTTCAGCAAAGTTGTTCACTAAATACATATGTACATTTGAAGGTGATAAAATGTTTTGGTCATCGCGAAAAATTTCAAGTTACTAACGATAATAGTATTTTCTGTGTATTATACGTAGTTTTGGGAGAAAATTGTAGATTCTTGAAAGCTAAACTTACAACATTGTTCTGCAAAGTTGTTCACTATATACATACGTACATTTAAAAGTGATAATATGTATTGGTCCTCGCGAGAAATTTCAAGTTACAACCCAGAATAAGTATTTTCTTTGTATTATACGTAGTTTTGGGAAAAATTTGTAGTTTCTTGAAAGTTAAACTTACAACATTGTTCTGCAAAGTTGTTCACTATATACATATGTACATTTGAAGGTGATAATATGTATTGGTCATCGCGAGAAATTTCAAGTTACAAACCAGATTGACTATTTTATCTGTATTATACGTAAATTTGTGAAGATAGTGTGGTTCTTTTTAAGATAAATTACAAAAAAGTTTTCACATTCTAATGTCTTATAAGATTGTGCTCATTTTAAGCAAAAAATATGTGTAGATCGTCGCGATAAAAAGAGAGTTATTATCAAAAAACAGCATTTTTTTAAGACTTGCCTCGGGTTTTTCAGTTCTCAAGATTTTAATACTGTACTAATTTGAGTTCTCAACATCTTGTAGTAATCTTGATACCTGGGAAAATTGATACGTGAAAAAAGATTAGAAATCGAATGAAAACTCACTGAGATATAGCGAGTTGAAAATACCGTTCCTACTGATTTTGGGTCACAGCACTTCGTGTAAGTGAAAGTACACAGAAAAAAATATTTAATTTTCAATGTCATGTAAACTGAAGTCTACTGTAAAAATAAATCAAATTCGTGTGTTGTTACAGCATAATGTAAATTTAAATGAATATACATTCAATTTTCAACTAGAGATGGTTCAATATTACATGATCGTGTAAATTTAAAGTGAATTAGATTGAAAAATAATTGATTGGTCGTTGAAATTTAGGTTTATTTTGATGCTCCAAATATGTGCATGAAAATAAACTTAAATTTACAACATATTTTTAGCTGTGTAGTCACAGCAGTCGGAGTGTTAATAACTGTGGAAGTGCTCATAAGAACACTAAGCTGAGAAGCAGGCTGTGTCCCAGTGGGGACGTAACGTCAGAAAAGAATAAGAAAAAGAAGAAGAAGAAGAAGAAAAAGAAGAAGAAGAGGATTTCACCGGAAATTTTAGGATTTTTCGATGATTCTGAAAAGATTCATTTGAAATTTCTGTCAGTATATTTCTGAAATCCCTATGATTCTTCTTGAAAGACTTTTCAAACAATCCTCTGAATTATTTCGAGCATTATTTTTGTAGCCTTCGGAGATTCCCAGGAAATATCTACAATTTCTCCAAAAAAAATCAACCATTTCCAAAAAATCCATTGAGGGTTGCATCCTTCGGTAATTTTCCCAAAATTCTTTCGAGAATTGCCAAAAATCTTTCGAGATATTTTTACTCGGAAATAATTCGAGAATTGTCCTTGAAATGTTTGAATGATTTTTCTAAAAATATTTCAGAGATTTCCCTATAAATCGTTCAAATATGTTCTTAGAAATCCTTCGAGGATATTGTTTAAAGTACATCGAGAACTTTACTTGAAAAATTTCGTGGATACTCATAGAAATAGTCAAAAATTGATTTCCTCAAACATATTCCACACATTTTCCTATAAATCCTTCGAAGATTTTCTCAGAAGTTCTTAAATGATGTTCTTAAAAATTCATTAGGGATTTCCCTAGAAATCCTTCAAGAATTTTAGTAGATATCTTTCGAGAACTGTACTAGAAATCCTTTGAAATTTCTTCTAGAATTCTGTACGAACTTTCTTCAATATCTTTTGAAGGTTTTCGTTGAAATTTATTAAATGGTTTTAAATTGGTGTAAATTTTCACATGATTTCCAGAGAGATCTAATAAAGTTTTTGGAGAAATCTTTGCAGAAATATGTGGAAAATCTACAAAAAAATTGAGACGAATCCTTGAAACAAATCTGGGCATATCCTGCCAGCCCTTTTTGAAAAATTATCAGTGTTTCTTGAGATTTTTGTTGATTTCTTATTTTAATGATTTGAAGCCGTTTGTTTCATCAATGCCGTATAAGCTGCTAGAAGTGCACTTAAGTAATAGAGTGAAAAATTCATACAGATTCTTTGAAGCAAAATCCATACAGGGTTAAAAATTTTATTCAAAAACCAAAGATTTTTTTTTTTTTTGAGGAATTATAACAGGATCTCCGAAAACATTGTCCATCATTTCTTGAAAAATCTTCAAATGATCTTAAGGAAATCCTCTTTATGTGTCAGGAGAACTCTTCGAAGCTGATATGTAGAAATTCTAGAAACAATTCAGGAGAAAACTATCCAACGATTTCAGGACTAAACATCGGATAATTCCAGGAGAACTCTTTAAAAATTGTTAGCTACAGCTATCATGAAAAAACTTTGAAATATTATAACTAAACAGACATTTTTCAGAGACGTTTAGACCTTGCAATAATTCGCAACATATCGCAAAAAGGATGGCAAACAAACGATGAAGGATATGTTTTCCGTTTTGAAGGATTGTTTAACAGATGTGGAAATACAAGGCTCGAAAAAGATATCTATCCAAGTGTGATTTATAGGCCGATGCGGTTTTCGTGATTGGAATTTCGATCAGCTGCCACAAATGGCTGTCTATCAATATTCATTAGCCGACGCTGGTGGTGCGTTGACAGCCATTAATAGAGTGAAATCGTTTCCATGTTGCAGATTGGTATCGATTGAATTCGACATTTAAAATCACTTAAAGTCGCCGAAATGAGAAAAAAACGATTGGGGTGGGTAATGTCTATTACATTACCGCGGGGTTGACGTAGAACTACGATGATTAATAATTTGATTTGTCATGTGTATGAATTTGTAAGTGTACTAGTTTTGTGTTGTTATTGATCGGATGAAGTTTTCAGAAGTTAACTCTTTTTGGACTCATTTTGGTAGTCCTGAAAAAAACCATTTGTCGTTCTGTGGTTCCGAGAACCAGTCTTTGGTGTTCCAGGAATAATGCCAGATGATTGAATTTGTTTGTTTGGTCGTTGCTTCCTTGTGTTGCTTGGTTGGGTGATCGGTTTCTGGCTCCAGCTGTAGTTCACCAAACTCCTCCAGTAGATTAGATGTTTGATAGCTCGGGTGCTTCGATCGTTAGAATCGATAGAATCGGTCCACTGCTTTGGTCTGTAGCAATATCCATTGCATGAGCATTTAGGCTCTGTACATTGATACTCATCAATATGCAGGCTTGGCCGCTATGATCCAGTATTTCACGCAGTTCGTCTCAAAGCGTCACTAATCGATGTTTGCCTAAGCGCTGCAGCTCATTCCTTAAGTCAACCCTCTTGGGAGAATTGCTGCCTTTGGCGTGATGGAACTTGAAAAAAGAAGAGTTTGTCAAAAATAGTCCTTGCAATGAAGTAACCCACGACAAACCAACATATACCAATTGCTGATCCTGGCATTTGTCATAGTCGTACACGACCTCGGGAAAAGTTCCACCTTGCGTCTTATGAACAGTAAAAGCACAGGCATTAACCATCGGGAACTGAATGCGTTTGCATTTGATTATGCCGCACAGTTTGAAAGTAAAATAAAAATTCTCTATACAGGAGTGAAATTGGAATTTCAAAACCAAGAGCCTTACGTTGGCATGAAATATTTTGAACTCTTATAACTGTTTGCTGGTTTAACGAAATTCCTTGAATGGCACCTCAATTGAAAGACAAAACATCAAAGGGTCATGTCGTTTACTTACTGAATCCCACATACCTGTCCAAATAGTTTAATAACTGTTTTAAAAGAGAACGTTAATTTCAAGCAAATTTATAAATAGGGGTGCTAGAGAAAATTTGACGTCATTTGCTTTCCATTCTCCGCTTGGATCGCATCTCAGCAGGCGACAGATCGGCTTGTTCTGACCGGGCGTGCTTCTCAGGCACAGACATCGATAGCGAAGGACCTCCCCGTTTGTCTTGCTTCGCACAAACCAAACTGTCGAGCGAGCGAGAGAAGATGCCGTCCGAAGCCAAAGTCATCACCGCTGCCGCCGCCAAGAAGAAGGAGAAGGGGAAGCAGTCCACAGCAAAATTTGCGGTCGAACTGTGAACACGATCGGGCAAGTCATTCTCGCTTTGTGGTTCACCGCTTGTTTGCGTTCACCCAGCCATCGTCATCGCCGCCATCATCAGATTTCGACTTAAGCCCGGTGATCCACTACCTGTTACTGTTGTGCGCCATCCACGCCACGAAACTTTCGGTTCGTCGTATAAGCAAATAACTTGCTCAAATTTATACATTTGAGTTGAGGATTCCCCGTTTGACCATGGCAATCAACTGATAACATCCCGCAGTGTTATTTATCTGTAAGAGCATCAAAGCTAACAAAGCCATCGGCCCTTTTCAGGGCCATCAAATTAGTGGAAAAGAGTTAAAAGAGAAATATTTCCGACTTTATATATGACTTATAATATTCCTAAATCAATTTCACAGCTTCATACAAAATTTCATTTGTCATGAATAATTTATGATTAAACATTTTGAGACTGTAATCGCGGACGCTGCTGCAGTGCCGTCGGGGTGAGTGCTCAACATTCCACAACAATTGAAAAATAGAGTGGCATTTCCAACAGCGTCTTTGATGTTCCATATTTTAAGGGAACACTTTGATTAGGAAAATTATCACATGCAACAAAATTGCGACATATTTAGAATGCTTTTGAAAAGACATTCTCATTGAACAATTGTAATAATTTTGGCACCCATGGATCAGAAATTTACCTTCATAATAAAGAAAACTATTGATTATCAATAGCTCGTATTGAATATTTAGTTAATTTCAACCCTTCCAGCAATTCATGTTCGACCAATTTCTCACGCATTAGCATTCTCCGCAATTTTCAAGTAATTCCAAGCCCAACACATTATTGGCACATACCCATTTCCCAGATTGGTCGATCAGAAAGCGAAGAGCACAAAAGGGACGAGCATCATCTGCTATTCTGAGGTTATAAAACATGCTTCCTTCGTCGGATTCAGTTTCATTCCATTTCCGCTTTCGAGCTGGTAAGAGCTCCTCCGAACTTGCTCAGCGAGAAGTACCTCGCTGCTAGAAATCTGCTGAGCTGTTAATCTTCAAGCTGCCAATCCAGCATCTGGTTTGTGAAATCGCTCAAGATTTCTAGGTTGACCGATCCGCGCTTCTAAATTTCGACTCGTGGTAAACTCGTGGTCACAGCATCCAAGCTCAATCGGCCCTTTTCAGGGCCAACATACGTTCATAAAAGGGTTTATTGGATGATATTTACTGATTTATCTATAATGATCTAAATATCGCGGTATACTACAATTTGGTTCACATAATTTACCCCACATAATTACATGAATTTGAGAATTTACCGCTGCAGCACCGTCGGACCGTAATAACATCATACTACTCAGCATTGTATGGTATTTCTAACAGCATCGTTGATTTATCATATAATGGGGGAACACTTCCTAAATTCTCGAGTATGGAAATTGAAAAATGTATTAAAATTGCGACAGATTTTAAATACTGTTCAATAAACTGTTTTCTGACCAATTGTAATGAGCAACCATTGATCTGAAATTTTTCTACAGGTTAGTCTATTGCAAATGTCATAGTATATATCAGAACACATTGAACATTGATCAGAAATATTTAAAATTTGCACGAAACCAAAACATGCGTGATTTTAATTTATTGTAAGCTGTTAAAATAATGTTGATATTTTTACTGTCTATACGAACGCACATGTGAATTTTCCAAGATATGTAAATCCCTAACCAAGACATCAACTTCATGTATCTTATCCTAGATTGGTCAATCAGAAGAAGGCGAAGAATACGAAAGGGAGGAGCATTGTCTGCAATTCAAAGTATGTAAAACATAATATCTTCGACAGATTCGGTTCATTTAAGGGACGAATGCCCTTCGGATTAAAATCCCTCTGTAACAACAACAGGATTCGGTTCATTTCATTTACACTTTCGAGCTAGTAAGAACTTCTCGTGATAAACACAGTATAGCTAGTAATATTTCTTAATGTGCTTACCACATACTTGCTATAATCTTTTAATTCATCTCGTAGCATCATACAATATCTGATTTATCACGAATAATCGACAATACGACAATTTGAGGATGGTCCGAGAACGCTGCTGCAGTGCCGTCGGGATGCAATAACAGCATAATGCTCATCTTGTACATCCCTTGCCAAGACATCAATTTCATATACCCTATTTCTCAGATTAACGCAATAGACAACATGTAGAAAAATCAATTCAGATCAATAGTTGCTCATTACAATTGGCCAAGAAACAGTTTATTGAACAGTATTGAAAATCTGTCGCAATTTTAATACATTTTCCAATTTCCGTACTCGAGAATTTTGGAAGCGGGGGCCATGACTGGTCCTGGCTGGAAATTTTCGTGGGGAGAAACTCAACCCTTTGCTGCAGGAATTTCATTAACAACTCTTTGGTAAAGCATAAATTTTCCGAGGAAAATTCTGCTCAAAGTGAACTTTTTCAAAACAACTCTTTTTGATTGGAATATTTATCAACAACTCCTTGTCAAGTAAAATCATCCTAAATAACTCTTTGCTCCATCGCCAAACCAAACCATTTCATTGAATTCAAGTACAAGAATATGAATGGTAAGGAGAGGCAGATGGTGTATATTTCGCTGGCGTTACTTTCCAACAGGTCGCCGGTTGGCGCTGACTACTAATCCGTCCACTGAATGATTTTCAGTTGTTGCTTTCGCTTCGTTGCTCTCTGGTTCCGTTCGCTACTCGCACACTGCTGTGGCTTTCACGCGCTCTTCTTTGCTGCTCCGCTGCTTGATCCGTTCTTTATGCCGTTCGATTTGTGAATGAGCTGGGAGCAGAACAACCAGTGGTTTTATTTGCTCGAGCTCCGTTCACCGATGGCGAGTGGTGGGGTTTTCGCTTGGTTGTTTCGTCACTCCGTTCGCTACTCGCACGCGATTGGTTATTGCTTTCGCGCTATTTTCGTTGATGGTGTGATTCTTCGCTGAGAAAAAAAAACTGCAACTCTTTTGATTTTTCATGCAAAATGACCAACTTTGATAAACTATATCTCAGTTATTTATGGACCGATTTGAATGAAATTTTCAGAGAATATCAGACATAAATTAAATTTTAACATATATTATTGAGTGATTTTTCCAATCACACGTTGAAAAGCAGTAACGGTTTGACTAAAGTGAATTTTTTTGACGATTTTTTTATAATTGACATAACTAAACATATTGAAGGAATAGCTTCATGGTATCTTCAGCAAAGTTGTAGATTTTGACGAGATGAATAAGTTTGCTGAATATAGTTTTTGTGTAAGGCTATCAGATTTGAAGATAAACAGTTTTGAATTTTTCGTCGAAAATTACAGTTCAGTCAAACCGTTATTACTTATAAACTTGTGATTGGGAAAATTATTCAAAAATATATGTTAAAACTCAAGTTACATCTGATGTTCTGTGAAAGTTTCATTCGAAAATATTTCCATAAATAACTGAGATCTAACTTACCAAAGTTGGTCATTTTGTATGGAAAATTGAAAAAGTTTCAAATGCATGTGAATAAGTTGGGGCCTTCCTTAGCCGAGTGGTTAGAGTCCGCGGCTACAAAGCAAAGCCATGCTGAAGGTGTCTGGGTTCGATTCCCGGTTGGTTCAGGATCTTTTCGTAATGGACATTTTCTTGACTTCCCTGGGCATAGAGTATAATCGTACCTGCCACACGATATACGAATGCAAAAATGGAAACTTTGGCAAAGAAAGCTCTCAGTTAATAACTGTGGAAGTGTCATAAGAACACTAAGCTGAGAAGCAGGCTCTGTCCCAGTGAGGACGTTAATGCCAAGAAGAAGAAGAAGAATAAGAAGATGTGAATAAGTTCTCAGTTTATTCGACAAACCAGCTAAATATTTCATGGGTGCACAACAGCAACAGGGTAGCGGATCACAGGGATTTAGTTGAAATCTGGAAACGTAGCTCAATTTTGAAATCTTGAGCGATTTCACAAACCAGCTTCTGGATTAACAGCTCAGCAGACTTCTAGCAGCGAGGTACTTCTCGCTAAGCAAGAGCTCTTACCAGCTCGAAAGCGGAAATGGAATGAAACTGAATCCAACGAAGGCAGCATGTTTTATAACCTTGAAATAGCAGATGATGCTCCTCCCTTTTGTGCTCTTCACTTTCTGATCGACCAATCTGGGAAATGGGTATGTGCTAATAATGTGTTGGGCTTGGAATTACTTGAAAATTGCGGAGAATACTAATACGTGAGAAATTGGTCAAACATGAATTGTTGGAATGATTGGCATTCCCTAAATATTCAATACGAGCTATTGATAATTAATAGTTTTCTTTATTATGACGGTAAATTTCTGATCCATGGGTGCCAAAATTATTACAATTGTTCAATGAGAATGTCTTTTCAAAAGCATTCTAAATATGTCGCAATTTTGTTACATGGGATAATTTTCCTAATCAAAGTGTTCCCATAAAATATGGAACATGAAAGGCGCTGTTGGAAAAGCCACTCTATTTTACAATCGTTGAGCACTCACCCCGACGGCACTGCAGCAGTGTCCGCGAGTACAATCTAAAATGATTGAGTCATAAATTATTCATGACAAATGAAATTTTGTATGAAGCCGTGAAATTGATTTAGGAATATTAGAAGTTATAAATAAAGTCGGAAATATTTCTCTTTTAACTCTTTTCCACAAATTTGATGGCTCTGAAAAGAACCGATGGCTTTGTTAGCTTCGATGTTGTTACGGATAAATAACACTGCTCGGACCAGCAAAACTCAGGGGGCTTCTGGTATTTGCTCCTAACTGGATTGCTTCTTGACCACCAATGATGATTTCATCACGAGTCGAAATTTTGAAGCGCGGGTCAACAGCTCCTCGGCCGATGAAATTTGCGGCGGCGATGACGATGGCTGGGTGAACGCAAACAAGCGGTGAACCACAAAGCGAGAATGACTCGCCCGACCGTGTTCACAGTTCGACCGCAAATTCACCTGTGGACTGCTTCCTCTTCTTCTTCTAGGCGACGGCAGCGGTGATGGCTTTAGCTTCGGACGGCATCTTCTCTCGCTCGCTCGACAGTTTGATTTGAGCGAAGCAAGACAAACGGGGAGGTCCTTCGCTATCGATGTCTGTGCCTGAGAAGCTCGCCCGGTCAGAGCAAGCCGATCTGTCGCCTGCTGAGATGCGAGCCAATCGGAGAGTGAAAAGCAAATGACGTCAAATTTGCTCTAGCCACCCCTATTTATAGATTTGCTTGAAATCAACGTTCTATTTTAAAACAGTTATTAAACTATTTGGACAGGTATGTGGGATTCAGTAAGTAAACGACATGAAGCTTTGATGTCTTATCTTTCGATTGAGGTGCTAATCAAGAAATTTCGTTAAGCCAGCGAGAAGTTATAAACGTTTAAAATATTTCATGCCAGCGTAACGCTCTTGGTTTTGAAATTCCAATTTCACTCCAGTATAGAGAAGAAAGACGTACTTCTACGTCAAAAAGGTTGCCTTCTCAGCCTGTTGTTTGCATGGATGATTCAATGAAAGGACTCGACTTTCTGTGATGTTAATCCACAGCTATGGCTGGCTCCGAAAAGTTTGCTCATTAAATCATCGGAGTATTAAGGTAAGCACTACCACTGGAACCTCCCATCACTTCGCATGGTCCCAACAACTGTGCGCACTGCTTTCGAGTAATTTCACCGCCTAGCGCATTTGCATTCACCGGAGCAAAGGGAAAGCTCATCTGAGTCAGAGTCCATTGCTAGTTGCGTTTAGCTGCTGCTCTTCTTCTGCTCGGAAAATTTCCATCATTTTCATCAACTCCTGGTGGGGGCGGAACGCGGCTTGAGGTCCACTTTCGGTCGGATGGAAAACTGGGGCGCGCGTGGCAGCGAGTCGTAAAGTTTTCCCTTTCCAGTCGGATGCGATGAGTGCACTTCTTTGAATGAAGACCAGAGAGTGCCGATGACTGACTGGTTCTGCATCTGTACCTTAAATTACATTTTACGCAATTTCGCCGAGAGTGCAGCAGACACCGGTTTGAAGTTTGCTCAAATATTAGTTTCCACCGGGTGAATGCTCGCGAATGTTGAATGAAGAGTTTGCGCTCAAATTTATTTACATTAGTGTAACTTATGTTTGAAGTTCTTCTAACAGAAAAATACGTTTTGTATGTCAGGGGCTCAGATAGTCGTAGTGGTAAACGCGCAACTATTCAGCATGACCATGCTGAGGGTCGTGGGTTCGAATCCCGCTGGTCGAGGATCTTTTTGTAAAGGAAATTTTCTCGATTCCCAGGGCATAGAGTATCTTCGTACCTGCCACACGATATACACATGCAAAAATGGTCAATCGGCAAAGAAAGCTCTCAGCTAATAACTGTGGAAGTGCTCATAAGAACACTAATCTGAGAAGCAGGCTTTGTCCCAGTTGGGACGTAACGCCAGAAAGAAGAAGAATGTCAAACGAGAAACAGACAAATGTGTTAGAAAATTATGAATGGAACGAGAAGTTATATTCTCCCAACGTTGTAGGAATTTTCGTTAATCAGTCAAAATTGTTGTAACCTCTGCAACAATTATTATTTTTCTTTGATTTTGAAACAAAATAATCTATTCTTGATATTTGTTTCGTGCTATGATTGTAGAAATTGAAAGAGAATCCAGGGAGCAGCAGCAAGGCAGAGCTCGGTGGTTTTTACCAAATTTTCCTCGTTTGCAAGCAAAGCCGACTAGTGCCAAACTAGGTGCCGTTTTTAGAAGCGAGTAGTTACACGTTACACTATTTTGATTGACACCCACACGATTAGGAACGTCAGCTACACTGCTGTGGTCGTTATTTAAACCGATCCGCTCACACCGTGTATGTATCCCCTAGAGAGGCTTCCATTCAATCACGCATTCAATTCAATAGCTTCACCAGCACCACCATCATCGCCATCCGTCTATTGTTTCACTTTTAAGGCAACGGTCGGTATTTGAATTTTGGAAATTGCTTTTACATCAATCGGGAGCCCTCACCATCGGTTCAATGGGCTGCCCCACACAAAGCGAAAGGTGGTGTGCGAATGAGTGACAATGAGAATAGTTCGGATCAAATTTATGGATGAAACTGGTCCCGTCTCTTGCAGGCAGAAATCGCGTTTTATTATTCAACACCCGCGTAGGTACTCACCTAACAATAATGCCGTGTTTCATATCGAGCTCGCACCTCGCGAAAAGGGAATGGGGTGTGCAACGATGTCAGCCGCAACCAACGACGAAAGGGAGCAATAAATCCACTACTCTACGGACACCAAAGCCAAATTAAGGAAGCACCCATTTATGGACCACTTTGTCACAATCGTATAGGTATAATGCTGTTGGTAAGTGAGTTGTTTCTAAGCATCATCACTGCGATGATGACGACGACGTTGCCGAAGCATTCTTGGCACCTGCATATGCAACATCTGCCAAAAACCTGCTGCTAAGCAATGAATGTGGGTCGGATCAGTTCCTCGTACGTTCATGGTCATTAGGGTGTTTCTTGAATAAATCATGTTCAAAAAGTTGTTGTTCAGAGGTTCCGCCAGATCAATTTATGAATAATGGTCATTTTTGATGAAGACTCAAATATTTTGACGTTTTGTGTAAATATCGTTGGTTGTTCAATTGTAGTTTGTTGTTGATGTTGGATTGGGTTTTCAGTCTTGACAAAAAAAAACTGGTAATTTATTTTGTCCAACGTTTCGGTTCGTTTAGGACCTTCTTCAGAATTGTAACCATCGAAGAAGGCTCCAAACGGACCGAAACGTGAAAATAAATAAATTAACAGTTAGTATATTTATCAAGACTGAATAGCTCATACAACATCAAAGAGTTCTGTTAGGAAGTTTTCAAAGCAACTACTTTTCATCTTTTCTCATTTTCAATAAGTATTATTGGGTATTCGTGCGGAATAAGTTTTTCAAAATATTTATTTTTTTATCTACAGAAATATTAAATACCAGTAATAAATATGTTTTTCACCTTGCTTTTAACATTTAACATAGAAAAAATGTACTACTAAAATATTTAGAGCAAAAACCTTATTAAATTATTACAGTAGAAGAGTATTAAAAATAATTATTCTAAAAGATATGAAATCTCGAATTTAATTTATTTTCGATATCATAGCTATTTGTATAAATACGCAGGTGGCTATTATTTTGCAATACATCACAAACGGTTCAATCTCTACTGATAATTTCAGTTAGTTGCGTGCAGTTTATTCTAACAGTGTTATGCCATCCTTTTTCGTAAACAAGTTTGTCATGATTCAGAAACATGGTAATCATAATGTGCATATGAATTCAATATCACGTTTTGGAAGTGAAATTATAATTGCGAAATTGCACAACTGTCATATAAGAAAACTGATTTTCTCAGAGACCGGATTTTCTATCGAAGGTTCTTTAGCAACCCCAGAAAGCATTTCTTGCTTTTTCTATCTGTTGCTCTATATGCTTATTCGAAACAAGCTTACAATCTAATATGATACCTACAAATTTGACACTTAGAGATGGGGATTGTTTAGCATCTCCTAGTTTTAGAACTAAAATACAGATTTTACGTCTTCTAGTAAACAGTACTATTGTAGTTTTTTTTCATGATTTATACTTAATTCTTCATTATTGCACCATGCTAATGTTAAGATGAGTGCTGTTTGCATTCGCTCGGAAACAGCTTCAACGAATTTGCCGCGTATGATAATAATAATATCATCTGCAAACCCAATTATTTCGAATCTATGATGCTTTAGCCTTATAAGTAGGTCATTAACAATCAGAGACCAGAGAAGTGGTAAGAGCATTCCCCCTTGCGGACAGCCTTGAACGGCTGTTACCTTTACAACTGAATCTCCCAGATATGCTGATATTTCCCATATACAGTAGCCCCACGCAGTTGAATCACCCACAATTTATGAATCAGCTGATTTAAGAAGACAAAATTATTATCAAACTTATCACAAAACATCACATAATCATTTTTACTGATAAGCAACACATAGTATTCAGCCATTTCAAGGCTTTTTATCTCAGTAAAAAAGCTCTTGATCACAGTATGAACCAACAATATTACTAAATTATTTTTGTAGCTATTTGGGCTGTATTTTTGGCCAACTTTGTAAGCGGTGTGGCTATTGACGATTAGCTAGAAACGTCGTTTTAAAGTTTGTTTCAAAGATTTTTTTGTGAGAGATTAAGCCCCAGACAACTTTTACAGATTCAATGAGAGATAAATGCGTATTTATACGGATTTGGCTAAGATTTTTGAGTAAAATACTTGATCAATAAATTGTGGGAAACATACACACCAGTCACAGTTTATGAATCAACTTTCAAACTACCAGTGCTCCGTATTTTTAAAAAAGATTCTTAGTTTCAAGTAATTTCCAATGTGAAATTTTGTTACGGAGTGTTTTAGAAAGCCCAAACAAGACGCTTCGTTTTCTGGACGCTGGCAGTTTGGTTTTCGTTTCGCGGGTTTTGCTGGGCAGTGTTTTGGAAAGCCCAAACAAGACGCTTCGTTTTCGGGACGCCGGGAGTTTGGTTTTCGTTTCGCGTGTTGTGCTGGGCATTGCTTTGAAAAGCCCAAACGAGACGCCGGGAGTTTGGTTTTTTGTTTCGCGTATTGTGCTGGGCAGTGTTTTGGAAAGCTCAAGCAAGACGGTTCGTTTTCGGGGTGCCGAGAAGTTTTGCTGTTCGCGCTGTGTGAGTGCGAAAAGATATTCGTGTTCAGTCGAGGATGGATTACCAACTGGTGAGCTCGTTTCATGCTTATGATAACACATTTTTTCATGAAAGCGTTACTTTTTTGTAATATTCAATCAAACTTTGTATGATTCGTCATTACAAGTGACGGCATTATGACTGTTTTATAAAATTCTAATATACATATAACAGTTTTGACATCACTTAAAATATTTTTTGAATTGTTCGACATTATGAATGTCGACGTTTATTTTTAAACTTCTACCAAAGACTTTCCTTCTTGAGGCATAAATGTTCAATAATACTTTTATGTAATTTTCAAACAAACTATGTTTGGTTCGTCACTACAAGTGTCGGCATTATTCCTTTTTCATATAATTTAAAATAAACGCATATATTTTTCTCTTTTCGCCATTAATAAAAACTTCTTTTGAATGGTTCGACATTATAGATGTTGATGTTTATTTTAAATCTCCTACCATAAACTTTTTGAGACAAAACTAAAAACTAGCTTAAAGTATAAATCGTATTTTTCCTCCTTATCCATGGATCGCATCACCGACCAGAGGTGACTCCCAGATCTTTTCCTTTTCCACTAATAAACACCCTTCCCGTGGTGATTGTGGAGATGCAGAGGTATTCTCGGTCTCTAGAAGCAACAATCATTACACCCTAACATTCCTTTCCTATCCCAACTGACTGTAAGGACTTGGCCGGCGCCGTTATTGATCAATAATATTAGATCTGCTAAAATAGCACTCCGAGAGTAAGTGGAAACTCCCATCCCTTATTTATTTGGATCGCAGTGCAATTATTACCAGTTCTGATCAATCACGGAGTAGCAACCATTGACATGTACAGTCAGTCTATGCTATGCTATGCTATGCTATTTCCAATGTGAAATTTTGTTGCGGGAGACCAAAGTAGTTTGGGACCGTTCATAAACTACAGATTTTTTTTATTTTGTGGAAAAGGAATTTGAACATATAAATGAATTCCCATGATTTTGGAAAAAAAATTCTTAAGAAAAAAGTTATTAAGGGGGTTTATAACCTTATATGATTATAAAAATTGAGGACGTTTTTTATGTAAGGCCTCAAAGATTATTATGTTGAATAAATTTTTGATAAATAAAAAATCCTAAATATGTTGGCTCTATTATCAGACACATGGAGAAGTAAAAGATATTCACACTTTTAAAAAATAAAAACATCGGACAATTTTACTAATGAAAGAAAATCGAAGTCACAAATTTTCATATAACACATTCAGTTTCAAAATTTGCTTCTTCTCTTTGGAAGAATGATGATGACTGTTGTTCGACACAAGGTCCAACCGCAGTTTAGTTCGCTATGGGTTGATCACAAACAATTTGAACATAACAAACTCATTGCGCAAATCGATTAATTGATCAACTTGAACATAATGATCATGACACAAGCTAACCATAAGCAAAACACACTGAATCCGTGTTGGGTGATGATCTATACGTCCTTAGGTTGACGCATTCAAATCTGAAGGGAAAGCTTCGGGAACTTATGTGGAAAAATTTTTGAATCCCTGTAATCGATTGATGAATCAATCTATGAACCAAAACAAAGGAATTTAACCCTCTAATACCCAACCCCGCCTTTAGACGGGTTACACTTTGGAATTTTGTGTATTTTTTCGTAGCTCGGAAATCAAAATGATTTTATTTTTGGCTCATACCTTGACTCATAACACGCATATAAGAAAAGTTTTTTATGACTTTTGAAACTTTTTTGTATTTTTAGAAATTGTTTGAAAAATTGCATTCTTATGTAACCTACAAATGCCTGGGCTTCATTTAACGTGTAATATACAAAATCGTACCTTTTATATTTTTCTACGATTAATCTATCACAAACGAAGAGCCTGGTGGTATTAAAATCATTTCAAACCTGTTTTTCCGTTAGTTACACGGAAAATAAAATACGCTCCGAAAAAAAATTAAAAATTTAATATTTTTGAAAAAACCGTAACAATTTAAATTTTTATTATTGCCAAAAATCAACAACTAGAAAAGGCTTCAAGAAAAAATGAAAAAAATTAGGGATGTTCAAAAATAAAAATTATAAAAATCAAAAACCAAAATTTAAAAATTTGTGAATAAAAATAAATAAATGCCCAAAACGTGTTTAGAACGATTTTAGATAACGAAAAATAATACTTAAATCGAAAATAAAAATTTGGGTATTAGAGGGTTAATGTGTAACACACACGAAGTTTGCAAAAAAAAAATCACAGCAATTCGATATGGACGTTCATGAATCGATCGATAATTTCAAACACACAAATCGAACGTGTGAATTTTCATCACTGCAGTAAAGGCAGTCGAAAGGTCAAGCATTTACGAGTTCTGCAATCTAGATGTAATGATTGTCTAATTACACTACCTGCCATCATCCTCCAAATAAACATGCTCCAGAAGCATATAAATCCACAAATTTAAAACAACATTAAAAAGCATGTAATGTCATGCAGATTCTTGAAATACTTGGTGTCGGTTCACCTCCGGATATAATTAACGTTGTCTGAGGCGGTGTTCTAATAAACATATGAACTATATAGCATTTAATTGCTAAATAATTGAAAGTAAATAACTGATTCATAAATCGTGTTCACATTGATTCATATTTGTGGACAACTTTTTTGCCGATTCATAAATTGTGCTTTAAGACAATGTTCAAATAAGTGAAAATTTCAAATGTTTTCAACAAATTTAATTATAACACTGTGCATGAACTGCAGGTATACTCCCCACTTTACCATTTGGCATTGATTTCTTCAAAAAATATTGTTTATTTTGCTCTCCATATTTTTCAAATTCATAACTGTGGGACCAGTGTAGATGGCATCTCTTTTATCCACTCAATTATTTTTCCAGGGAAACCTCGATTTCTCATGGCGTTTTTCATCGATGTAGAACTAGCGTTGTCAAACGCGCCTTCGACATCGAGAAATGCAGCCAGTAGTATCTCCTTAGGGTTCCGGGTCATTTGGCAGAATGCCGCTTGGACGAAATTGAAAACAATAGTGAGCTACAGTTAGTATGCATTTTAATGAATTTCAAAGCTGATTTTCAAAGAACAGTTTATTCTTAAAGAATAATAAATCATCATTGATATACATCTCTTCAGTGTTCGTTCAAGAAACAGTCAATGCTGAAAGAAGTACAAGATGTAAGCAATTATTCACTTTTCTGCTAGCGGTATTAGCTGTCAGCATAGGTTTTTGCATTGCGTTTGTAGTCAGATTTTGACAGTTACTTAAACGGTTAACGACTTTTTCGTCTTTCTGTAGCATCGATTTGCTTCAGTCATTCTGATAGTACTTAGTAAATTAATTAATTCCATGCAACCACAAGTTTGGCTTCTTCTTTTCACAACAGAGAAACAGTAAGCTTTTTTAACATAAGTGTTTACCGAGTCGTTCAGTATAATTTTTAATGGGACTCTATAGATGCATTATAAGCTTTCATTTGAATAACTATGAAAAATATTGAAAAATGAAAGAACAGCCTATGATTAAAAAAGGATGTAAAATTTTCTTATAAAAATTTAAGCTAGAGCAATGCAAATAATTGTTATATCAGTATAACTATAAAGAACTGCCAATAATTTAGAGAAGGTAAAATTCCCAATTAAAATGTAACCTAAATTATAGTCAATAGTAATAGAGTAATGTTGAAGTACAAGTACAAGTTCAAAAAAAGCCTATTTCTAAAAGAAGGAAAAAATTCTTATGAAATTATCAACAACATTTCAAAGCCTAGCACACCGTAGTTGGTAGCCCAGAGAGGAATCAATCATGAGCTAAGAGTCTTGACGCGAGTTCACAACTTCGTCCTGAACGATTCTCTTGGATCACTTATATAGTGACAAAAATGACTTCCCGTCACATCATAAATATCAACAAATTAACTCGCAGATCAGTTATTGGGCCACACTTATGAATCCTACACATCAGGGTGGAAAAAAATTGATAATATTTTGTTCGGTATTCGGCCAAACGGCATTCAGCCAAATGGCATTTGGCCAAACGGCATTCGCCGTAGTGTCAAAACCCTTTTTTATATATATTTTTTCAGTCAACGAATGAAGTTCCGAAAGTGTTGACTTACCAGTTTGATAAGCGTATCAAGCTCTACTTAATGGCATATGTTTAAGCATTTTTGATTTAAGGGGAGTTTTGGTTTAAGTTTCATTTAAGAGGGAGTTTTGGCAGCACTGTTAGGAAACAGAAAGCCTCTGTTCGCGTGCGAATAATTCTACTCGTTTTAGTCAGTATTTATGTACAATAAATAGTGTTCGATATCTAGACCGCGAAGGTATTAACCGGTGGTGACGCTTCATATCGGGTTCCGCGGAAAAAACGCGTTTTTAGGGAATAAAGTGATTTTCTTTTATTTACACCGCGAGTGTCCAGATGGTGCTATACGTGACGTACCCCGGCATGTGTTAGTGGTGGTGGTTATTGTGTCGCATCACGGCAAGAGAAGATGGATGCCGGGTGAAACATTTCACTACTTATACTGCCTCTCCATCGCACCACTACTACTTCGAAGCTGTATGAAGGTTCATTCCAAGTGAAGCAAAACGAGTTGAAGTTTTTTTTTTTTTGAGTTAAAGTGTTGGTCATCGTCTCAGATACGGTGTTGTGATGTTATGGAAATAAAGAGAAATGAGAGGGTGGGATAAAGTGATGGATCGGTGTAAAAAGTGTTTATTTCGTTCAACGATGAGCTTATCAACCGGGAGTAGTATTTGATCTTTCGACCTTGACGCTTGCTCCTGCGGGGGTGGGTGATGAGGGCAGGATCAAACATGTCGCGCGTCGGTAGTTAGAAGTGAAAAAGTGCCGTGTTCGATTAGTTTTTTTTTATTCTTCGACCTGGACGCTTGCTCCTGGGCAGTGCGTCAAGAAAGCCCGAGAAGTCGTTAGTTGTTTTCCCTCTCGGGTCGTGCGCCTATTTTCTCGGAGTGCTTTTATAAAGCCGACCAAACGAGTGAAGCTGAAGGTGGATTGTTTCTGCTCAGTCAAGGATGACGGATTAATTGGTGAGCTCGTTTTATGCTACTATTTCTAATCTATAAAATATGTATGACTGCACATTTAATCGTTACAACGGTGGAACGTGAAAATGATTTTTCAACAAACTATGAATGGTTCGTTACTGTGAGTGTCGACATAAACTCTGCTTCATGAATTATTTATGTTTAACATTTTTTTTTTCAAAACACCCCTTTTACCTTTATTTTTGTAATTAAAAAAAAACTTTGAATGGTTCGACACTACAAGTGTAGACTTGCAAAAGGTTTACTTTATTCAACAAACTATGGATGGTTCGCCACTGTAAGTGTCGGCATAAGAATAAGAGTGTTAGGAATGTTACATTAAGGTATTTGTTCAACAAACTTCGAATGGTTCGTCACCTCAAGTGTCGGCATAATTTTCCTCTGCTTAGAAATTGTTCATATCAAATGAAACTATTATACTTACATATAAGAAAGTATATATCTCACAAATAATTATTTATCATGGTCTTATCGCTTATCAAAGTGAATCCTGTGACCCAACGATCCTCCCCATTAACAAACATCCCTCCCAGTAACCTTTGTGGAGATGCAGAGGCAAACACGGTCTCCAAATAACAAAGGGTACACACTAACATTCCTTCCGCCAATCCCACCTGACTGCAAGGACGTGGCCGGCACCGTTATTGACCATGTATAAATAGAGGCACTGAATTATGCACACTGAAGAAGAGTATGGCCAATCCCAGCCGAACTCCTAGTTGATTCTTTGTGCATTTTCACTGGCTTTGGTCAATCACGGAATAGCAACCATTGATATGTGTAGTCAGTCTAAGCTAAGCTATGTTTAAGTATTTTTGATTTAATATACTCATCTATGAGCTTTTCCATTATATATCAAAGATTGATGTAAGACTTCTTAGCCTAGAGGATTTTAGCGATATATTTTTTTTTTCTTAGACTTCGGTATACACATAACCCGTTTAGTTGGAAACTATCCCAGTAGAAACCCTGATTTAAATAAAGTCACTTTTATATTGGATTACTGGTGTCTTGATTTCTTGATCGATTTGTTATAGAGAGGGTTGCGCGAGTCTTATCTATGAATCTTTCACCATTAATCCCAAACTTTCTTGTGTATCTGCAGCGTAGGACCCATCTTTTTTTTTAACGACTAGACCATTATTATGATCCTTAGAGAGAACTCAACGAAGTCTTGCAGCTTCATGAGAACTTTAGGTGCCTTCGCCAGGGATGGTAAATGTACTGTATCAAACATTTACCACCACGACATTCACGTTTTTCTACACGACCATCAAAACCCAAAGCAAACCATGACCGTTCAAAACAAAAAAATGTCATGGCTTTTGAAAACTGTAATCTTCTTCTTCCCAACGTTTTTTCAAACCCGAATGCGAAATGACTCGAGTACTTTTCCGGTTTTCGATTAGCGGGTTATGCAAATGAATATCAAATTCTACAATTAGAAAAAAAAATAAATAAATTCATTTTAGGGTTGAGTTCCATGACTTTTAGAACAATGATTTTCTTCTGGCACACCCTAATGCCCACGGTGGTTAGAACGCCTTTTGTAGAATGCAAGCAACGTCAACATCAAGCTGTCACCGTTGTAGGGCGGAGTCCTATACTGAAGCGGCAAAGGTGCAGTCATTTGCATTTAGTGCATCGTCATACGCCTCCTCTATCTACACCGCAAAATAGTTCCTAGGAACGTTCCCAACACACAAGACACCGCGCAATTTCGGCCTAAGCGCCTTTTCGAGCGAACCTAAACTAAGATGGTGACGTTCTGCCGAAGCTGTGTTGGAAGCCATTTAGGGTAGAAGTGCCAATTACACAGCGAGACAAAAATGACATTTAAGTAGATTCTTAGTCGCTGAATTCGATGCCGTTCTCAGAAATGTTTCAACACGTCACAATTTTTAGCTACAGGTCGCTAAAGTTGTATAAAACGCTGATTTCTGATTTATCGAAATTCTTTATTAACTAATCCACTGATCACGCAAAATAGGAGTTCAATATTAATTCTAGATATAATTTGGTTCAGATTGCGCGATATAATTTAGATTAAATCAAATTATTTTTTCAACATTCTTGCAGACTCTATACAAAATTCCTCGTACCTGTATGTCAAAATACAAAATAACAAAATTTTCAAACCAAAAATTTGTCGATATGTATTGTAATACACATTAAGTTTGAATTCTTGCGCTGGCAATTTGCATGCAAGTTGACTAAAAGAGTAAAAATTTACATTCACAAGAGATAATATCTCGAAAACCTGGCGTGCTATGATATTTATGAAAACCCAATCTTTAAATTATTAAATAGCGGTATTTTGATGCTTGAGACAAAAATGTATTCCGCAGGGTTATTGTTATATCACCAATTATGAAGAATTATCTTATTGCGTCACTGGAGTATAACGTCTCATATTCACAGGAATGATAAAACTATTTGTGTTGACGATAACTTGGCCTTAACAATAAAAAAAAAATCATGCAATACACTTCGAAAATCAATCCTATTGGATTAAAATATTATTTTTAGAAGCTTTAAGTCAATTTATTACAAAAACTGTTTTATTCATCTGCTTCGAAAAGCTTCAAAATAATAATAATCATCAACAAGTCATGCTTCATTTTTAGGATAAGATTTTATTTTTAACCATGCTGTTGACTCTTTGCATCCATAATCGGTACATCTACTCTACAGATTGCGTAGTGGAAACTGTTTCACTAGGTTATTGTGCAAAGAGGTGTGCCGATGGGAGAAGGAATTTACAGTACCGAATAGTGCCGGAGATAGTGCCACGATCCGGTTTGGTGAGGGTGGGCAGAAGGACCTAGAGCTTCCTTCCGGGAGGAAGCATCCAGTTTGCTGCTGTTCGAAGAGGATTACACGATAGATGCCATTATTTAATGTAGTAAGCCCAGCTGTTCCTTGCGATTATGACTGTTCCAAGGGTGATTTCCCGGGTAGTAAATGGTTTTAGTACGTTGCGAAGGTAGCTCGACATCGAGTTGATTGTAATTATGGAGTGGTGTTGTAGTAGATTCTTATTGTAAGAAGTTGGATATCTTCTTCTGCATGTGTAGGCTTACCGGAAATTTATTTGACAAAATGTGTTTAGGGACTACAAACAAGATATTAGTACATAACACTTTGTATCGAAACGTATTCGTTCGTCCTTTTCGAAATCCATGAGAAGTCGAGCACTCGAAACTGAAGTAGTTATGTCTAGTTTCAGTTAATAATCTAGAAACTGTTTGATATTAGCGATACTAGGCCGCTTTGTCTAACACTATTGATTTGACTTGCGAAAATTTACTCGCAATAAGTCAATTTTGTTGTCATTGGTGACTTTAATGCAAGTAGTTCCAACGACAGAACTTTATGCGATGAGTGCTCTTCAGGATATTTCTCAATTCAAGACCCTGATAGTCCTTTTCCTTTTCTAGGAACCATTCGACGATTGATTTGGTTTTAACCGACTGTATTCACCTTTGTAGCTAGCTGATTACTCACGCTGATTTTAATTCTGATTATGATTACATTTCAAATATTCCATGAAGCGATTCTCAATTCTAGAGATTCTAGAGGGGTAAAGCAACGTTCCTTTTTTGTAACTATACACTACCATACATTTTATTTTATCTTAATACAATTCATGCACACTGTTTCAAAATTGACATATCCATCCGATAACAGCACATCGCCTCCAACATCCTTACCCAGTGCTCATCCAGAGGGTATTATCTCGTACTTGAAGTAATAATTTATGGCGGAACGGCACTTTGTGTTTGTCTACAAACGCTACGTGATAGCTTTTCTGGAGTATTACCGGCCACATAGGAAAGCATTCCAGCTCTTTGGAGAGCGATATCGCCCCGCACACTGCTGCCACTATTCCCCACAATGATCCCTCTTTCATGCCGTCTGGAGCGGCGGTAAATCTAGTTTTGTGCTTTATCCTTCTGTGGAAATCCAGCAGCTCCCGATGTGTCCACGTGTAGCTTTTTTCTCGACTCCCTCCTCCCACTCCCCCTCTTTACTATGACTGGTGAAGTGAAATGAAAGGGAAAACGTCATTCCCACAAAGCGATAGATAACAACAGCGACGACTCAAACCGACAACCTTATGGTCATTGCCTTTGAATGCTTGTTGAATTGAATCGACACTCTGCTTTGTGGCCATATATACCACTAGCCATGGGCGTAGTCAGAATTCCTACAAAGGGGGCATTATTTAGCAGCTTCTCATAAAATGTTACTTTTGTACACCATCTGCATCCATGACGAATCCATCTTTACTGAGTGGATTAATTTTGAGTGACTAACAGCTGGCAAGCGGCTTGGCAAAATTCTAGGGGAGTTTTGTAGTAATATTTTTCGGTGTTATATTTATTGTGGATTCTTGACATCATCTCTTAATAATTTCCATTCAGAGCATTGACAAAATCCTGTTTTTTTTTTACATGACGTATTTAACTTTGAGCATTAATGTTGAAGACAATCTGCTATGACGCCATCCAAATCCACCTCTCTTGCCCCCTTTGGCTGCGCCCATGCCTCTAACCTCACATTAAAGGACCATGATGGTGGATGCCGACTGCGGTGGCAAAGCTTTCCTGGAAGTAAATAAGGATTTATTTGCCCCCGGATGGCGGGCGCTGCTCTTGCTGTTCAGACCGGATGGTAGCAGATTTTTATCTTCCACGTACCGGCAGACCAACAGCTTTTTGGGCAACGACTCTGAATGATGCTCACAATCCACGGATATAGGGATTTGGGGCTCCCATTCATTGAAGTTGTTGGCATGTGTGTTGTATATCTGTCTTCGCTCTCTGTTTGCCCATCAATCTGCGTGGCAACAGTTGAGTCCACAGTCGGAAGAGCCACTGTTGTTGATAGTCTAATTTGATGTTTGCTTTATCTGTTACTTAAACACATTCGACGGACCAAATTCAACCATTAAACCTTAGCGAACAAAATCGTAACGTGCGTCGCATCAAGGGGTGTTTGGCGAGTCTGGCTGGCCAAAAGTTATTTTGAAACAATGTTCAAAATGCAAAAAATACAGAACCCACACTTATCATAGTAAGCCTCGGTAAGCCTCGTTGGATAAGTGTACGACTGGTGCTGTAAAAGTCATCATTTTGCATTTTGTCCCTATTATGCAACAAGTTTTAAAATGAAGAAGCAATCCTACTAATCATCATGCCATTCCTAACCTATAACATGGACGTGGTCAACTGTGCTCTTGTCCGCTAAGGCATAAGTAAATCTTATTTAGGGGTTAAGCGTAATTCTTAATCGGCAGCCTTTACAAAATTGTCTAAGACGATACCATATGAAAATTTGTGCAAATTGCTGGAAGTTATAGTATCCCGGGATTCGTGATTTTCCTGCGAAATCCCGGGATTTTTGTCCCAAGAGACCTCCTAATCCAAATAAAGTTCAAAACGTGTTACGCAACTAACTGAACATGAAGAATGCGAAACTGACTCGACGCACATTTGACCAGCTAACTTGTCCTAATACCCCTTAGTGCGTCGTTCCGACCGCACACATTTCCCCATAAAGCACAAATTATCAAATCGAGCATAATTCCATCAACTGCTTGCTGTTCAGCTTGTTCTAGCTTATCGGATGCAAACAGGACGAGCGCGACCGCAAAGTTCGTGGCCACGGACGTCACTTCCACTTCGATTGAGCCGCCAAAAGCCCGGCGAGATTATTCACTCCGATAAGCACGCCAACTCCGCCGAAAAAGAGTTGAAAGCTCCATGCGGATCCATCAACCATCAAACAGAGTGATTCTACTTTTGAGGCGTGGGAAGCAGAAAAATTCGGGCTTATAGCGTGTCCCCCTCAGAGATGGGTTTCCGGCTGGAAAGGAGAAATGGAGCACGCAAATATTTCCATTCCTCTAGAGGCGAAACAACCACGAACGAGGAAGCTTTTCACCAGGACACGTCACATGCTTTTCATTTTAGTGGTATATGTGTCAGTAGTTTCACAGTTATTAACTGAATTAAACTTTCTTTTCCAGCAAAGACGCTATTTCTATATTTGTTTGTCGTGTGATAGGCACTCGGCGAGTCTCTATAATTTGCGATGAAAAAATCACCATTTTGCAAGTTAGTTGATATATTTAACAAATGTTTTCAATTAGCATATTTTCCTGACAAATGGGAAAAAGCTAAGGTTGTTCCAATTTTAAAACCAGACAAAAATCCTGCAGAAGCTTCTCGCTATCGTCCAATCGGTTTGCTTTCCTCCATCAGTATACTTTTTGAAAAGGTTATTTTGAACATAATGATGGCCCACATCAACGAAAATTCAATTTTTGCCAATGAACAGTTCGGATTCCGCCATGGACATTCGACCACTCATCAACTTTTACGTGTAACAAATTTGATTTGTTCCAACAATTCTGAAGGCTATTCTACTGGTTTTGCTCTTCTAGACACAGAAAAAGCATTTGACAGTGTTTGCCATGAGAGTTTGATCGTAAAATTTAAAAAAAAAACTTTAATTCTCCAACATAGATTGTTAGAACAATTCAAAGTTATCTGTCAAATCGTACACTCCAGGTTAATTATCAGGACTCCAGATCTGAAAGACTTCCTGTAAGAGCTGGTATTCCCCAAGGCAGCATTTTGGGACCAATATTATACAATATTTTCACATCTGACTTACCTGAATTACCTCAGGGATGTCAAAAATCCTTGTTTGCGGATGACACAAGCCACTCCGCCAAAGGACGAAGCCTACGTGTCATCTGTAGTCGATTGCAAAAAAGATTGGATAATTTTTCTTCATACTTGCAGAAATGGAAGATTTCTCCTAATGCTTCCAAAACTCAACTAATAATATTCCCACATAAACCAAAAGCTCTTTATTTGAAACCATCAAGTAGACATGTTGTCACGATGAGAGGGGTTCCAATAAATTGGTCAGATGAAGCTAAGTATCTAGGGCTCATGCTAGATAAAAATTTAACTTTCAAAAATCACATTGAGGGCATTCAAGCCAAATGTAACAAATGTGTAAAATGTCTCTATCCCCTTATTAATAGAAAATCAAAACTTGGTCTTAAGAACGAGCTTTTGATATTCAAACAAATTTTCAGGCCAGCCATGTTGTATGCAGTACCAATATGAACTAGCTGTTGTAATACCAAGAAGAAAGCTCTGCAAAAAATTCAAAATAAAATTTTGAAAAAGATTCTGAGGCTTCCTCCCTGGTATAGTACCAATGAGTTACATAGAATATCCAATATTGAACCATTGGAACAAATGCCAAATAAAATAATTAATCATTTCAGGCAAAAATCGTTTCAATCTTCAATTGCCACGATTAATGTGTTATATATTTAGGTTACGTTAGGTTCAGTAAATTGAAAACGTGTTTTTTTTCTCTTATAAGCAGATGGAAATCAACTCACTTGTAAAACATCTGAACTGCTGAAATGTGATATATTGTTAACAAAATGTCAATAAAATCTTAAAATTGTTTTACCAAATTAGGCTGATAGTGTTGTCTAATACTACAGAGCAACTAGGTATAAGAAATGAATGTAATGTTTGGAATGAAACTAATATAGTTATTTAGGCAACAAGTTGCAAAATGATGATTTTTTCAGCACGAGTTGTACATCTATCCAACGAGGCTCACCGAGTTTTGCAACAAGTTGCCTAAAACATTTTTTGCTATTTCGAAAAATGCAATTTCAGCTGGATGAACTCTAAAAGCAAAAACAAACATTTCAAGAGAACCCACATGGGCACACATCCATGCATGGTATCAATTCAGTATTTTTCAATCACGTAGGCTGTGATACAGTAGTACCTCTACCCATAAATGTCACAAGTTTTCACGCTCCCATCGATATCATAGGTAAGACAGCACAGCACAAATGTTGGACTATTCGATTCCAAATCAGAATCGCCAGCCTGTGTGGGGTCGTCGATAAATCATATGGTCATTCATGGGGAGGGGAAGGGTCTGGCCAATGATCACGGTCCATACGAATTTTATAAATTTGTGTATGGACAAATGACTAGGAGAAGGGAGGGGGGTTGGCCTGAAATCACAAAAAAAAACTGATCACGTGGTTAATGGACAGCTCCTGTCGGAATCAGATCGCACAACGGATCTAGAAACAGATGCAATTATGCTTATTCTGCGCGGCATGTGAGGCGAGAGAAGTCGAATGAGGGACGATTATCGACTCGCTTCCATTGGATTAACATTAGTCACCTCACATCATCCGAGGTGAGAACGACTCGTCTCGAGGCACACGCCGCGCAAATAAGCACAAATAACATGAAGAGACTGGGTTTTTCGGTTGATGCCTACCAAAACAGTACTGAAAAGTGCTACTTTTCAGCACCGAAAAGAGTGCTGAAAAGTAGCACTTTTCAGCACTGTTTTTTCAGTAGGAAAAGTAGGCTGTTATGTTGATCAACTTCTCAATGAATAGTTGATTGATTTGCAACGGAATTGCAAAAAAGAGCTTTAAAAATTAAAAAAAAACATATTGCAACTTGTTGCATAAAAACTTATTTCGTACCTAATACCTAGTATGGAAAAATCGTGATAGATTTTTTTATATTGCATACCAAAAAGAATAAAAACACAGCTTATACGCCACTTCGAAGTATTTTGATGAAATTGTTTGTGTTTATGACAGTGACTTCGAAAGACTTTTTTTTGTGCGAACTTTTGCTTCGTGTGAACAATAACTCCTAATTATCTAAAAGATGTGATGATTTGTTGGAGAATGTGACAATTGTAATATAGGGTAAATTGGAACAATGCGCCCCAACCGGGCAATACGCCGCACTTCATTTTCAAGGGATTGAGGCTTCTTTAACTCGTAAATATGATTACATATCTTAAATATAAAATCAGCTTTTTGGCGTTAAATTTAGGGTCCGATAGGCAAGCCTCGTTGTAAATGCAGCCCATCCTTTAATATTGTTCTTATTACAAAAACTTTTACCGGAAGACGACTGCTAATAGACCCTTTTAAGCTTAGCAAGTGGTGGAATTCTCCTTGGAAACATTTCTATAACGCTGCGGAACTTTTTCTACGGGAGGGGCATATTACCCGGTTTGTTTTGTAACGTCAAGATTTGGACCGTTTATAGAAAACGTCTTTTACTCTTTTAAGAGATTGTCCGACATTTCCCCGAAAACCATTTCCCCGAATGCACTGTTTCTCCGCATGTACTGTTTCCCCGAAAGCTGTTTTCCAAGCACTTTTTTCATGTTTCTCAATTATCAGCGTTATAGACTGAATTCAGTAAGTTAAGTAATCGCTTCAAACTTATGTTTTTCTTATGAATGATTTGAATCGAGAAACAACGAACGAGATATTTGGATTGGGAATCGATGACAGTTTTTAATGAAAAAATATGTTAAAAATTAAGTTTATTCTAAAAAAAACATAATGCTTAGAATTGCAATAAAAATGTATAAAATGTAAAAGGTGGGTTTTGAAAGATTATCCAACAGATGAACAAATCTGATGCCTTATGTCATTTGTCCGGACATGATTCATCTACATGACATCTGGCTGAACGGGCAACAACAAAATTATGAAATAAAGTTTGACTGACCGAAAGCTGTTTGCAGGATTCAAAGGCGTGATTCAAAAGGGACATCTGCATAAGAAATTTTAAAGAAAAACTGAGTCGATAAGTTTGTTTGGTACGCATCTGACAGATCAGCACATCGTTTCGAGAGGCTATTATTTGATCATTACATCCGTGTTAGTAGTTTGTGTCCCATAAAACAAAGTTGATAATTTTATAGGTAGGCTTTGCTTCTTCGAATCGTAGGCAGTTCTTTGAAGCTTTGCTGTATTGTTCTGCTTACTGCTGTTACAAATTTCAACAGGAATTTTCCCTTCTTTTATTAGAAGGCTGTTCTTCATAGATAATTATATCAATAAGAAATAACAGAGCTACTGAAACTTTAACCGTTTTTTTCTGGTAATTGTATGCTATTCTTTTAAATGTTTATTTAAACGCAAATGTTACAGATTCAAATGATTTGATCCATCATTTGCTATGCATTTGATCTACTCTTGATAAACATTTTTGATTGAATAGGCATGTTTTTTGCTCACTTTATTTGTTGTTTTCTGCTATTAGTTTTAGGTCATTTTCGGCAAAATTGTTTCAAATGAAGATAACAAAAGATATTAACCTTCATCCAGCCAACATACTTTTCACATGCAAAAAATCACTAAAATGTGCATAACTTTTTTGTTTCTCGATGGATTTTGTTGAAATTTTCAGAACTTACCGAAAAACTCTTCTAGTTTATGGTCTAGGAAACTTAAGGATATGATCCACGTGGTTCCGGAGTTATTCCGGATTGTCTTGGGGTACCAAAATTAGCCACATCATCCATTCAACGGAATTCTCAAAACCCAGATGAGCTAGAAGGTTGGTGTCTTCGGCAAAGTTGTTCAGCAAATCAAAAGCTATCCTGCAGTAATAATCTCAATTAGAAATTTATTCGCTAGGTGGCGCTAGTTACATATTTTCTTCAATCTTCTATATCTCAAGATCCTGATGAGCTAGAAGGTTGGTATCTTCGGCAAAGTTGTTCAGTAGATCAAGGGCTATTTGGCAGCAACAAATCTAATTGGGAATTTATCCGCTAAGTGGCGTTAGTAACAAATTATCTTTAATTTTATGTATCAAAAGTTAACAAGTAGATCAATGTTGGGTGGCTCCAGTTTGCCTTCGGCAAAATTGTTCACATCGTGGCGAAAATTTTAAATTCTCATTTTTTATGTTCGAGATTTTTCACGCTTGATTTGTTACTTACGCAGCTCCTCAATACATGAGTTGGATCAAAAATTTGTTTTATATGCTTTTTACACTCAAAGCCTATTCACGAGATTTTTTGGTGGAGCCTTCCTTCGCCGAGTGGATAGAGTCCGTGGCTATAAAACAAAGCCATGCTGAAGACATCTGGGTTCGATTCCCGGTAGACCCAGGATCTTTTCGTAATGGAAATTTCCTTGACTTCTCTGGGCATAGAGTATCATCGTACCTGCCACACGATGTACAAATACTAAAATGGCAACTTTGGCAAAGAAAGCTCTCAGTTAATAACTGTGGAAGTTCTCATTGAACACTAAACTGAGAAGCAGGTTCTGTCCTAGTGAGGACGTAATGCCAAGAAGAAAAACGAGCTATGGGCTAGTTCAACTCGGGACCAATGGCTTTACTTCCTTTCAGAAGGAAGTCGTCACTAAAATTTGTAATGATTATCTCTTAGATGGGTCGCATCCCAGGTCCTCAGTGTATGTTCTAACCACTATACCGAGTCCATTTCCACATAGAGTCCGAATTCTTTGTTCTTCTGATAGAATAATAACGAACCTTTCTAAAGTAAACAATAACATTGGGTTTTGACAGATACTCAATGTGTTTTATGATTGAATATTTTCTACGGCATGAGCGTGAGCAAGTGATTTTGCATCCAAAAATCATTCGTGAGTAGTTGAAAGCATATCTCAAAAGATTTTGCTTTTGTGGGAGACCTCATGGTTGAGATTTGAGTGTCAATGTACCAACACTGGATGTTCAATAGATCAAGAGCCATCTGAAATGGAAAACTGAACCAATTCATTCGCTATATGGTGCTAGTAACCTCTCCAATATTCTGAATTTGGTGATCCTAAATAGCTGGAAAATGAGTTACCAAACAGTTCAGAGCCCCAATATCTGTCTGATAGTGATAAAATTGATTCAAATTATGTTCCCTAGATGTCACTAGTGATATTTTCATAGAACTTATCTAATTCAACAACATGATAAGCAGGAAGGTTAGTTTTTCGGCAAATAATATTGGATGGCTGAAATCTACCAAATAGGGATCAAGTTGGTTTAAGTTTTAGTGGCGCTGCCGTATATTTTTAAGGAAGAATTTTATTCCAAGATTCTCGTACGCTAAAATATCGGTCTTTTAGGATTTTTTTCAAGCAACAAAAATCTTCCTTAAAACAATCCAACGGAAATGTTCTAGACAACGGTTTAAATGCTCAACTTGCTGCTCAACACTAAGGTTTAAAGTTAGAGCATTCTGAGTACAAGTAAATGCTAAAATAATAACAAATAATGTCACTGATAACAAAACAAGCTGAACATTAATTTACTGGGATTGTGTGAAAAGTTATTTCCCTGAATAATCAAAATGCAAGGGGATTCCTGTACCGAAATAATCGATAAAAAATCGCGTGATGCTTATATACATGCACATAAATCGAAAAGTTATATGGAATAATTTGGTATGGCAAAATTCGTCTGATAAATTATGTACTTCACGATATTGAAAAATATATTCAGGAAAGTATTTTTAGTACATAATGGAGAAAAACAAAATTCCTCACAAACGTTTTTTTCAAACAACCATTTTGATATTCGGAGATTGCTGCGAAGCTAGGGGATGAGTTTTTAATAAGATTTGCAACTGCCCAACAATCCTTGATCTGCTGAACAACTATGTCGAAGACACCAACCCTCTAGCTTATCAATATCTCGTGATAAGGGTGATAGAAGAAAATTTGTAACTAGCGCAAGTTATTGAACAATTTCTCAATCACTACCAGATAGCTCTTGGTCTACTAAACGACTTTGCCGAAGACACCAACCTTCTAGCTCATCAGGATCTTGAGATATACAAGATTGAAGAAAAATGTAACTAGCGCCACCTAGTGGATAAATTCCCAATTAAGATTGTTACTGACGGAGAGCTCTTGGTCTGCTGAACAACTTTGCCGAAGACACCAACCTTCTAGCTCATCAGAATCTTGAGATATAGAAGACTGAAGAAAATTTGTAACTGGCAACACCTAGTGGATAAATTCTCAACTAAGATTGTTGCTGACGAATAGCTCTTGGTCTGCTGAACAACTTTGCCGAAGACACCAACCTTCTAGCTCATCATAATCTTGACATATAGAAGATTGAAGAAAATTTGTAACTGGCGATACCTAGCGGATAAATTCTCAACTAATTTTTTTGCCAGATAGCCCTTAGTCTGCTGAACAACTTTGCCGAAGACACCAACCTTCTAGCTCATCTGGGTTTTGAGATATCCGTTGAATGAACGATGTGGCCAATTTTGGTAGCCCAAGACAATCCAGAATAACTCCGGAGCCACGTGGACCATATTCCCAAGTTTCCTGGACCATAAATAAGAAGAGTTTTTCGGGAAGTTCTGAAAATTTCAACAAAATCCATCGAGAAACAAAAAAGTTATGCAAATTTTAATTTGTTTTTTTTGCATGTGAAAAGTATGTTGGCTGGATGATGGTTAATTTATCTTAAAACTGATATTGTCAGAAAATTAAAAAGCAAGCATGGCATTACGTCTTTATGAAAGTATCTAGAAAGAAAACTCGATGTTTAATTATAAAGTGTAAGATATAATTGAATTATAATCCTACCGTACTAAAGCTGGGCTTATTGTAGTTACAGTCCTTTATGTCACGTCAAGTATTATGAAAGAATAATCGTTTGACTTAATGGACAAATGGCATAAGAACGTTTTGCCGAATAATGTATTTTTGTGAAATATTGCGAAACAATTTCAAAGACCAGCCTATCATTAAAAAAAGGGAAAATTTTAATATTATCAGCTTAGTACCAATAATTATTGGAACAGTATAAATTTAAAGAACAGCCAATGATTATTAAAAGGCAAAACTCAGCTAAGTGTTCATAGGCCAAACAGCCCTAGGCCAAACATACCGCTTACAATGAGACTGCCTATCATGAGCTTGCTTTTTATGTCTTGAACGATTTTTAAGTGGTTTTGAGTTTAATGCACGCGGCGCGTGATTTTAAACAACAGTTACTCAAAACACATGGATTTTATAACAAATGTAACAAATTTTCTTTTAATCTTACATCAGCTAGCCCATTGAACACCTTTTGGCAGCAGGATTATGAATAACTTTCAGTATGTAGCTAGCATTAAGATTTTTTTCGGGGAAATGGTACATTCGTGAAAACGGTTTTCGGGGATGTCGTTCATTCGAGAAAACGTCATTCGGGGAAATTGCATTCGGGGAAATAGTTTTCGGGGAAATGTCGGACAATCCTTTTTAGAAGCTACCTGGCAAGAGAAAGTTGCATGCAGAGCATTTACTAAGTAAATAACAACTTTGTCACCAAAAACTATAGAAGTAATGCATTTGCCACTGTGATAGAACAGTTTTTCCTTAGGGGGACGTATTATACCTGTTTACCCTACAGCATTGGACAAAAAAGTGCAGGCATTTGAAAACTGACACCAGCTGACCCTGACCCTTACACTTCACATTAATATTTTTTTTTACATCCTCATGTCGATTGATTGTAAAATTTCAATTATATTTTTCAAGATATAATCTCGCAAGTCGCAAACTTTTTTAGATCGATTTCAGTACAGGGATTCTTGAAAATACCAACGGGTTTCTAGAAATTCTCAGCATTTCCAAGCAATTTTTGGGATTCCCAAAAGACTTTCGGTACTCCCAGAGCCCAGAACTTTTTTTAAGGCAAACACCTTTTACTCTGAAACTATATATGATCGTTTTTACAGTGGATACTTACCAGTATATAACAAACACCTATATTCCAATCACAAAATTACCTGAAACGAGAATAAATATAGTAGAAAATTAAAATCGAATGTAGTTTGAAAGTGCAGATGATATTTAATCAATGATAACAAGCTATTTAGCAAGCCTAGTACGTAAGGTTTTAGGATGACCAAATTTGTTTGAACGATTCAAAAATAATAAGCATGACATATTGACAAACACATCGATGTTCGGTAGACCAACCGGCATTGTAAATTACATAATTAAATCATTGCACGTGTATTGATATAGACTAATTACGAGTGGTATTACAAAAAAATCCCTTTATTCAAAAATATTCCATTTGCTTGACATTCAAACCCGTGACTCGTGTATGCTAGACAAGCGCTTTAACAACTAAGCTACTGTTGCACTCAATAGGTTGAGTCATCGAACAGCTTTAGTAGCTTGGTTGTTAAGGGTAGTGGCCAATTTCGCATAAATACGTTTCTCATAATGGACGTTTCGTATTGGGCCGTTTAGCATAATAGACGTTTCGAATAAAGCAGTTTTGTACAAGAACAGGTAGCATTTTAACCTTCCAGTCGTCGAGTGGTTTGCCACCGTCAGAGCCACCACGCTGCTGTTGTGAACGAAAAGTGAGATTTTTTCAACAGTGTTGTACAAAATGCAACTGAAGTGTTAAAGAAGGCAAATAATTAACATTATGCCGAGCGTCCGTATGCGAAATATCCTTATGCAATCTTATGTCTATCCTTAAACTCGCACAATGAGTTGTAGCGGAAGCTTTTAATAAGAACATGCAACACAATTTCTCAATGGCCGATAAATGATACTTCGGGGGAAAAGTAATGCCTAATTTAGAACGTAAATTCGTGATACTAGATAACTAGAAATAGATACTCACAGATTTGACGTTGATTTTTTGAAAAAAAAATCATAAATAATGAGTTTATTAAGGCAGCGTCCATTAATAACGTAACGCTAAAATTTGACCCCCTCCGTAACGCTTTTTGTATGGAAATTTTTAAATTTTTGTTTGAGCCGTAACGCTTGAGCCTACTCCCCCTCCCCCTAGAGCGTTAGGTAATTAGTGGATGCCGCCTAAGAGGATACGATTCAAACAAATGGTCGCATTGTAGTGACTGAAACACTTAACTAGAAATAAAAGGATAAGTATTTGAGTTTAATAGAAGATTGGGAATGGGCATAAGCTACTAAAATTTCACCATTATTTATCCAATAAAGCTGTCGAAGTACTCATTGAACTGACCTGCAAAGCAGGCTCTCTCCCAGTGAGGATGTAATGTCAAAAAAACAAGAACACTTTTCACCCCGTTTGAGTTTCAAATGCGACAACTATTATCTTCATATGTAGACACCTACAAATCTTCATTAAGTTTCAAATAAATTACACCATATGAGATATCATCCAAAATATGTGTTTTATCTAATTCACTGCCCTGCAATGATCTTTCAAACTTATGAATTTGTCATTCGTCTAACTATATCATGAAAAAATCAACTAAATCGTTCTTCTTTGCTTGTTAACACCGGAGCATCTGCCTTCAGTTTCAACACTAGTTCCAGTAGTATGAAAAATTACGATGAATAACCCCAATGTGGGGATAAGATGCGCAGCTATGGAAGATAAACCATGAGAATTATGGCCATCGTAAGATTTTGTTACTCCCATTTTGATCTCGTTTTCGTCTGGCTAGCTGTTGCTATATCCAGCTCGTCCTCGTAAAGGTCGCCGCCGTCTGTGTCCGCAGGCCGTGGCTTTTTTGGCATTCTCATTTATGTAATGAACTGAATCGAAACAGTGCTAACCATCAAACGGAATTGTTTGAATCGGTTTTGAAAAAATAAAAACTTTAGCGCACCACTGCGCTTGGGTAGTAAAATTTTCCAAGCAGCTTCATAATTATCGTGAAGAAGATGTGATCCACTCGAATCGCTTCACGCTTCTATTGCATATCTTTCGGAGATTGAAACCCGTAGCCAAAAGAAAAACTCATTCGAAAAGTTACCCAGCTTTAGGCACACTTCCATTCAAAACTGCAGTCGAAGTCGATGTGCCAAAGTAACTTTTGCGTTTCCATTTTCTCCTTGGAGTGTGTTCGGAGAGACCAAACGAAAACTTGTGCCGGTTTTGGTCCTATTCTAACATCGCACAGTGGGAAAATATGGACCCTCATTCTTGCAGTTGTCGTGTGGAAGTTTTCCCGACAAATGCTATTTTTCTGGAATAAATAACAGTTGTAACTAACTGAATGTACTGTTACTAGTGAATATAATCACACTTCATTTGGTGCCAATAATAATGAAGCTGTCACTAAACGATTCCTCAACCTTTTTGATCCACAATTCGCATGATTTAGGTTTCGAGTTGAGTACATATTTTCCCACTGTGCATCGGTAGGTAGATACTTACCGAAAAATGCAGTCATACACGAAAAGTTGAACAGTTTGATGGAAATTCTTGCTCGCTGCCGAGGAAAGTGAAGTTCCCTCACCGACCGCATCCCAATTTTCAAGTGGTTGTCTGTGTTTGCCCTGGGATGTAAAGTCATTGTAGTGTGGAAACTTAAAGCAAACGTCGTCGTCGGCGTAGTGTTCTTTCGAACGAAGAAAGGAAACTTGATGGGGGAAGTTTTGTTTTCCCTGTCAGTGTGGTATTTCTCGATTTATTGTACCAAGAGGGGCGGGCCGGGAGGATGGTTCACTGACAAACTGTAGGCAGCTATCAACTTTTCGATTTTTGAAAGTTTTGCCAGTTAGTTGGATGGTAGTTGATATCCATGAGATTATCATGGATTCCCGGTTTGATTGAACGATGTTCGGTGTGAAATTCCACTCAAATTAAAGGACTTGCTTGTGATGATTTGATGCACCGAAATGTGTTATAGCGAAATTGAAATTGTACGGCTAAGATTGGTCTTAGTCTACAAAGTAGATTTTATTTTTTAAGGGGTTTCAAAGAAATATCACTGAATATCACTCTGACGTTTCGGTCCGGCTCCAGATAGTCCAGTAGGACGGCAATAAAAGCAAATTTATCAACAAAATTGATCAGACCGAAAGAAAATTCGTGAACGAAAAAATTCCTATGATTTCAGAAAAAAAAATCCTAAAACCCACGTAGTAGGTTAAGTATTTTCGCGAAAGACAATTTCTAATATTAAAGGTTCATGATCTAAAAAACTAAACAAATATTTCGAAATTTCCGGAAAAAATCAAAAAAAATTTCAAAATTTCTTCTAGAAATCGGTTAAGCATTTTTAAATGGAAACCGCAAAAAAGTTGAATAATTCCTCAAAAAAAAAAGTCTTACTAGAATTTATCCTACAGATTTGTAAACTGAAATAAATCCCTACATGATCTCACAGAACTTTTTGTACAATCCAAAAATGCAAATATCCTTCTCTAAATCAAAATATTGCCAATTGAAAGTAAATTTTACGTCTACGTAGAATATAGTTCTGATATCGAATATATCAAAAATTTGGTATATCAACCTGTTTTTCAAACCATCAGAAATTGAAAAAATATCGTAGAAACATATATTCGAGCATATTTTAAGGCTATATGCCAAAACATACGGCAAGACTTCAGCTTTCTCAATAAAAAACACAACGAAACGAAAACGACGGTTTTGAGAAAATTTGCTCTATACAGTATTGGAACACTACATTTGCAACTTCCGATTTTTCATACTAAATGAACAACTATGGTATGTTAGGTCTCAATTATTTATGGATCGATTTGAATGAAATTTTCATCAGACATAACGCTAATTTCAACATATATATATTGAGTATTTTTTGAATCACTAGTTTAAAAGGAATAAATAATTATTTTTTAAATTTGTTGTCAGCCATAAACAGTCGCCAAAAATCATTTTAATCAAACAGTTGTTGCTTTTGAACTCGTCATTGAAAAAATCACTCAAAATAATATGTTGAAATTCAAGTTATATCTGACTAACGGTGAAAATTTAATTTAAATCACTCCATAAATACCTCAGATCAATCCCTCTTATATTGTAGATTGTGCCGGAAAAATCAAGAAAGTTACAAATGTTTTGACCAATACTGTATATAATCTAAAATGAATTCGCTATGATTTTTTTCACATTTTATTTGAGTCTAAAAGTCCTTGTTGTTTGGGGCCTTCCTTAGCTGAGTGGCTAGAGTCCGCGGCTACAAAGCAGAGCAATGCTGAAGGTGGCTGGGTGCGATTCCCGGTCGGTTCAGGATGTTTTCGTAGACGAAATTTCCTTGACTTCCCAGGGTATAGAGTATCATCGTACCTGTCACACGATATACGAATGAAAAAATGGCAACATGGGCAAAGAAAGCTCTCAGTTAATAACTGTGTTGAGCTGAGAAGCAGGTTCTGTTCTAGTGAGGACGTAATGCCAAGAAGAAGAACTTATTATGTTATTTACTGAAACTTCTTAGAAGATACCGTTTTAAGTGCGGTTGCGTTTTTTTTTTCAGCACCACCTCGCTCAAGCTGTGCATGTAAAGCAAGCTAGATGCGTGTACCCTGTACACGCATGCGACCGATCTTGGGTTAATAATGTACGATGTTTTATTTGCATTGAAACCAGTCAGTCTGAAAATGCCATTTTAATTTGCATTTTGAGCTGGAAATGATCAATGTCAGATTTAAACGCAACGTCAAATTTCGTCAAATGGTCTATCACAAGCACGTTACTTCAAAACATGCACAATGCAAAGTTTTCCTTGCAGGACTCATACTCCAATCAAACTCGTTTGAGCAAGGCAATGAACTGATTCCTGCCGTCGAAACTGCAAAGTCTTGGTCCCTCAGGAAAGGCCCACACGCCATCGACAATTAGTGGACTTTCGGCGAGGAAACGCTCCATTGTAAAGCGCACTGGAACACACACACACATACACACACACACACGCGCGCGGAGAAATGTGCCAAACAAGGGCGCGTACCGGTGAAACTATACTAGCGCAATACCCCGGACAAGGTCTGTATTAATTAAGCTGTTTAGGAAAATTACTAGTGCATCGGAAGCGGCTTTGTGCCACTTGTTTCCACCGATGGAGGACGACAATGGCATGCGAGAACGATGCTCGGTCAATGCACGTCGCGTAGGGAATGGCAGTGTTTCCCAAACTTGGACATTGACTTCAAATCAAAGAAAAATAATTTTGTGGCAATCTAGACTATAACAAACACTCATATAATATTTCTTTCGCTGTTTTTGACTATTTTTGGCAGTTGTTGACTATTTTTTTAAATAATTTTGACCATCCCCAAACCGTCAATTTTGATCGATCTATACTGCTCTTTCGTTGTTTTCGATCGTATTCAAGCAATTTCGCTGGTTTGGCTATTCTTGATTTTTTTTCTGACCGTGTTTAATCGTTTTTTTTTTTTTTTGTTTGCTGTTTTCAACGATGTTTTTTATCATTCTTGACCGTTTTTGTTCAATTTTTAATGTTTGGCGGCTTTTGACTATTTTCGACCAATTTGATTCCACTGAAACTCTAGTGGGATAAAATGGTATACATAATACTAAATTCGGTTTTCATTTATTTATAGGTATTTATTAACACTCATATCATCTTCGTCAAACTGTATTTGACCTTTTATGACTATTTTTTTTATCAATTTTGATCGTTTTTTATGACTTTATTCAGGTTCTAGCGTTTTTCCGTAGTTTTCTACTGAATTTTCCCGTTTTTGACTGTTTTTACCTTTTTGGCTGTTCTGTTCGTTTTTAGCTCTTTGAAAAAAATTTGAGCAATTTATGTTTATTTTTGCTCATTTTAGACTTTGTTTTATCTATTTTTACCGCTTCTGCTGTATCAAACGTTTTTGACAGTTTAAAATTCTTTAATGAATGTTCGAATCCTCTAAGCAGAATCTCAAATAGAGAAACTTTAAAGTAGATGGAGTACCGTGTACCTTTTAATTCCGCTCCTAAATGCTTATCTTTGACAGATACGCGTATTTCGACTACCACTTGCAGTCTTCTTCAGTGTCAGTTACTCGTATCCACTCCACGTTTTTACCGTTTAAATATTTTATTGCTTTCCATCGTTTTGACCTTTTTGGCGGTTTTTGAACGTTTTTGTACATTTTTCATTGTTTTTTTTTTATACAGTCATCTCTCCCTTACTCGATATTGAAGGGACCATCGAGTTAGGGAGGTATCGAGTTACAGAACACAAAACCAATGCAACTGCGATTCAAGGGACCATCGAGTTAGCCATGAAAACCAACTTTTACTATGGTTTTCTAACTCGATATCGAGATACGGAATATTGAGTAAGGGAGAGTTAACACATACATTTTATACTTATTTTGATATTTTCCATCGTGTTTGATCATTTTGTATTGTTTTGACAATATAACACTTTTTGACCGTTTTTCACTCTACTTAATCTTTTTGAGTCTATTTTGCAAGATTTTTGATCATGTTATATTGTTTTCACCGTAATGGTACTTACTCATAGTTTTTACACGGTTTGAATATTAATTACATTTTTGATCGTTGCTGACCGTCTATGATCATTTATAAACCTTTTTGACGATATCTTTTGGCTGTATTTTACCATTTGTCTCTGGTTTTGGCCTTTTTCCGGCTGTCTTTGACGTATTTTGCTGTTTTTTTATATGTTTTTCTCTCTTGTTTTTAATCAATTACACAATTTTTACTGCTACTGGCAGAACGACCAGATTCGGCCGTTCATGATCATGTCAGACCGTTTATAACTACAATAAGGGCCCGATTTTGTCAGCCCCTCAATGAATTTTAGGCTGCCAAAATGGGGAACCTGACAAAAACTGGTCATCTTATTTTGTTCCTGTTTTTTTTTTTAATTTTGACGTGTTAATAATTGCTTGTGAACTGCGTCAAGAACTTACATGGACTTTTAAGGGGGCGATGGACGCGGGCGTAGCCAGGTTATTTTACCAGGGGGAAGAATATATATACCCATTCACGATTTTCACGCCAAAACGATAATTTTACACTACCTCTGCACCCTTTTTACATGAAACATAAAACTATGCATGATAAACATAGTAAGCAAAGTGAAGTCGTAAACACGTCTTGTTTAAGTGTTGAGTGACGGGTCGATTTGAACTCTCGGAGACTTACCTATACCTATCCTGAAGATTCGGCCATTTTTTCTGGCCAGTGAGACAAACGGAATCAACCTGAGTTCCTAGTTATACTTCTCATTCCATTTCCATTGCCCCCTCTGGCTACGGCCATGCGTGCATGACATCGAACATCATCATCAATTTAAATGTGATAAAAAATTACGAAAACAATTTTTTGACAAATTCAAAATAGGCTGACAAAATCGGGTCAAAATGCTGACATAATCGGGGGCAGACAAAATCAGGTCAGTACTGTATTTTTTAATGTTTTGGCTGTTTATTTTTTTTATTGTTTGAAGGATTTTTTTACCCGTTTTGGCTGTTTTTAACCGTTTTAACCTCACCAAATGACCGTTTTGGCAATTTTGCATTATTTTTTATTGTTTTAATCCTATTGTATCGTTTTTTTTTTTTTGCTGTTTTTGATTGTTTAAGTCAGTTTTTTGTCTGATTTTAATAGTTATTGACCATTTTTTCTTCTTCAACGGTTTGATTTTTATTGTTTCTTTTTATTGACCATGTTTGGCCGTTTTGGTCGATTTTGTCCCTTTCCGATATTGCTCGATCATTTTTAACCGTTTTTTGATCATTTTTGGCCATTCATGATTGATTCTGAACGTTGTTGACCGATTTTGGCGGCTTTTAACCGTTTTTTATCACTTTGGTCTTTTTTGTCCGTTTATTACAGATGTTGCTGTTATTTGATTGTTTTTGACTATTTCAAGATAACATTTAGCACTGGTTTCAACTATTTTGACAGATTTTGAAATTTTTAAATAATTTTATGATGATTTTCAAACGAATTTTGATCGTTCCGCAGGATTACGATAAGTTATTGATCGTTTAGACCGTTCTACTATTTTATATATTGTTGATCACTTATGATTGTTTTCTATTTTATATTATTCATTTTCGCTCTGTATGACCTTTTTCGGCCGCCTTCAACCATTTATCATTGTTTCGACAATAGTTTGCTGTTTTTTTACAGTTTCTGTCTGTTTTTTACCATTCTTGGTTTATTGTTTTTACCATTTTGGCTATTCTTGACCGTTTCCAGCATTTCATTTTCGTGTCTGGCCGTTTTTAGCTGTTTTCGATTGCGACCGCAAATTCGTCTTTTCAAGATCATTACAGGACATAGATCACTATAGTTTTTACAGTAGCTTTCCAGAAAGCTGTGACAGTTTGCTGTATATTAACCAGATAAATGTTTAAAAGTTTTCAATTCAACCTCTAAGGTTTTCATTAGAAAATAGAAGTATTTTCATTGAAACTGATAAAGTCTGATAACAATCGTTTGCAATTCACTACAACCTATAACAGGTCTCAGGTCATGAAATCTCTGTTAGAAATCGTGTCGGATTTGGATTTTAAATTTCAAAAATTAATGTGAAAGTAATACATTGGCCCAGGGCATTTTCCCCCTTGGAAACCCCCTTCCCAAATCCGGGCCTGATTATGGTTATGGTGGTATGAGTGTTTATGGAGTCGACATTAGAAATAGATATCCGTTTTTGCACGTTTGGACAGTTTTTGTCGTCGTTTTTCATTTGATATTTATAACCGATATTTATAACCGTTTTTGAACATTTGTATTTGACTGTGTTTGATCATTTTTCGTCGTTTTTGATCGCTTTTATAGTTTTGATCGTTGTGACCGTTTATTTTTAAAATTGTTTTACCGTTATGGCTGTTTTTGACCGATTTTGTCTATTTTTTGTTTCTGACCATGTCAAACCAAAACTTTTGGAAGTTTTCGATGAGTTTAGGTCGTTTATGATATCTGAAAGTTTTTGGCCGTTTCTAGCGTTTTTACCGTATTTTGCCAATTTGTTTTTTCTTTACATTTTGATCGCTGTTTTCGATTCTTTTTTTAACTGTTTTCGATCGCTTTTGGTGTTATTTAATCATTCTTCAAAAATGTTTGAACTTTTTTACCATTTTTGATTGTTTTCACAGCAATGGTTCTTCTTCTTTCTGGCGTTACGTCTCCACTGGGACAGAGCCTGCTTCTCAGCTTAGTGTTCTTATGAGCACTTCCACAGTTATTAACTGAGAACTTACTTTGCCAATGACCTTTTTTTTTTGCATGCGTATATCGTGTGGCAGGTACGATGATACTCTATGCCCTGGGAAGTTGAGAACATTTCCAACCCGAAAAGATTCTCGACCGGTGGGATTCGAACCCACGACCCTCAGCTTGGTCTTGCTGAATAGCTGCGCATTTACCGCTACGGCTATCTGGGCCCAGCAATGGTACTACTTTTGAAAATAACAATCTAGCCAACGGACTCTTTCAAAATGTTTTCCGTTTTGGGAATCACTGCCCAGGACATGTAGCGAAAAATTATCCCGGTGAGTTGGTGTCCCCCTGTGTCAGGTATTGGTCGTGAACATTTAATGAAGTATTACAATATCCCAACCAAGTGCGCGCTGCCATTCTGACCGGTCAACTCGGCGATCCTGCGAAAACCGCAGCCATCGAGCTATCGGGAACACTGAGGTGATACTTTCACAATCAGTTGACACAAGAGTGGCTGGAGAATTGATTCAAGTTGGTCATTGAAATTGCATTCAGTTTAGCTATGCAACATCGAGCTGTGCGTTGTATCGGACCTACTCTAGTGGCACTCTGCAAACTACAGTCAAGGGAGAGTGGTTAGCTAGTCCTGGTGTATCGTATCGAAGTACCTATGACAGTAAATGCCTACATCGTGCAAGCGTCGGACTTGTGCTTTGGGATACGAAAACCCCAACTAGTGCCTTCGGGACAAAGCCAGAAGGACGATTGGCAGGAATTAATTATCTATCTAATGTTATTGGGATTGGCGTTGCATATATGCGCTGTACAAATGCTTTATTCGGTCAACGGCAGTTGTCTCCATGGAAGTCTTTGTTAATTGGAAGCGTCAGCTAAACCGATTTCATAGGTTGAAATTTTGGGAATAATTTGTTTTAAATTCTATGAGGACTCATAAATACAGGATGATGGAGAGTTTAAGATCATAGTCTATAATCACGGATTCGAATTTCACTTTGCATTTAGGTATTGCAATGGCCCTTGTTTCAGTTTTGTTAAAATTTCGAGAAGAAATGTTAACATCATGACTGTCGATATATGTTTCATATGTATTCCAGTCGACTGTAGATTATAATGTATTGTAGATTGGATGTAAATTTGATCTTAAATTGAGAAATATCCTCAATAAAAAGAATCCTGCCGTTGGTATTACTTTGCGAATTATTTTATGAGCGATGTTTTGCATTAAAGTCACCAATGATAAAAATTTTGACTTATTGCGAGTCAATTTCCGCAAGTCAGTTTGAAGTAAATTATCTTGCTGCCCAGTGTATTGAAAAGGCACCTATAAACAGGTAATTGCAAATAGTATTGTAGGCAAATCGCTGCAAAATTCGTTTTTTCAGCACAGTCTGTGAAGATCTTTTTAAGTGTTTTACTTAAGACTTTTTCAAATTTCAAGAGGTAACGGAATCACCTCTTTTTCAAGTAAACTCTCCATTTAATGTCTGTGAAACACAATAAAGCATTCCGCGAACAATTTGATTTACACATGTCAGCAATAAAACTGCAATTTCCCATTATTCGAGTGATTCGCTGACCTCCCGGCCAGTGGCAGTAGCATTTTGCTCCTCCATACGGACAGGAGCGATAAAAGTTTAATTGACTCCAACAACATGGCAACAACAAATCATAAACTTTTACCACTCAAAGTCCGGCTTCCCTTCCCCGTCGAACCAAGTTTTTACCCTCCAGTGTTTGCAAAACGTCCATAAAATCGACATTAATCGCCCATCATAAATTGTAACCTTATGAACGTAACAAAAAAAAAAATACGACGCATCCCACCCACCACGGCCGAATGCGGCGATGCGGCTTTTACAGGTACCAACCAACCCTGCAATGGATTCACCTCATCAATCATCATCACGTGTGTGTCATTTCACACTCGGCGCGAACAAAAAAATGAACCATCTAAATCAGACAATAAACAAACACATAACACGGTGTGCGAGGAACCGTTATAAACGAAAAATTACTATCAATTCTGCACCTACCATTCTAAAGATATGGTTTACTAGTTTGCTCTCTAGGAATTTGAAACTGTTTCATCGAGAGAAAAGAAGTCTTAAATTCCTGATAATCGAGTCCGACCTGTAGTAATTTGAAAACATGGGGTTATTTTTTATGAATATTTTAATTTTTGAGAACCGGAGATGAACCAGCCAAGGGCTGAAAATCTCCCTACTAAAGAAAAATAATAATAATAATTTTTGAGAAATTCACCGGACTGTGAATAATTCATTATTCACAAACAAGTGTAATAACCATTAGGCTCACATACAATATTCGAAAGATGTGGTATCTAAGCGTTCTCCTATGCATTGGAAGGTATTTCGTTGATGATTAAAAAGAGTTACAGTACACATAGACGGGATTCAACTCAATTTTGGGTCGTTTCAACGCAATTCCGTAAATAAGCCTAATTACTCAATTTTGGCTAAATTTCCAAGGCCCCCACTAGGTAGTTTGCCTTTAACTCCATTGGAAAAGTATTCCATTTTTGGGTTGATTTCACATAAAATTGAGGTCCTTCAGGAAAAGAAAAGTTGCATTTATCCAAATTTGGCTTATTGGGTTAAAGCACCCTCCCTTGGGTAGATGCAGCTCTCTCTATTTTTAAAACATGCGTGAGGAAGAAAGAGAATACCGAGAGATAGAAATAGACGCGTTTCGCGAAAAAAGGATTACGTGATTATTGAGCTGAAATCCATTTCAGATTAACTTCTGCTTTCTTGAGTCCTCTCTTGGTGTAGGGGTTACGCGCCCTATCTAGTGAACAGGAAGTCGTGAGTTCGATTCTCACCAAGAAGACGTGTAACTTTTTCACGAATTTAACATCAATGTGTCCATTTGCAAAGTATATCTCGCGTTCAGTATCATAAGGGCGTAACTGCAGTGATCGATTTCTCTTCATCGATTTTCTCTTTAGCTAATTACTTGGTCGGGCGACTGGTTTCAACTGCTATTTTTGACTCAGTGGAATGTATTCATCATCTTTCATCGTACTGAATCGTAAAATGTTTCAAAAATCGGTTGGATTTTGTGTAATAATGCAAAGAGAAAATCGACGAAGAGAAATCGATCATTGCAGATACGCCTGTATGATACTCAACGCGAGAATATGCAATGTTTAGTTTTTGGGTATCAGGTAAAAATAAAATTCTCCGTGTAGGTTGTGTGTTTCACTTAATTACAAAAGCTGGATCCGTCAAAATCTTAAGGAATTTTTCCTCAGCTTTCTGATGGTGATCTCAGAATTCAAAACGAGCGGTGCGCTAATGGTGTAAAAACGATTTTTCTAACAAAATTCAAGATGGCCGCTAATTTTTTTTGAATTTCAAATGAAAGCTATATCCTTTCTCTATTCGAACCAACTATGTTAGCTATGTGTTCCAAGGGACATATGAAACATATCATGTGACGAAATACCCAAGATTTGTCAAAAAATGGGCTTTTTCGCACTGTTTATCTAGCTGGCGTACGAGGGGTTCACCAATTTGAGAAAACCGAAAGGACCACCCTTAAGTTTTATCGAAAACTAGCGATCAGTGACATAAAATTGGAATTCTAACGATAGGTGCCGATGGCGGCCTGGTTTCAGCGACAATTGCTCAACTTGTGTTTTGTATTTATCTCAGGAGCATGTGCATTTAGAAAGATTGCCGCAAAGTTATTGTACAACTTAAGGGCTATCATTGTGCAAGTTAGTTGATTCAAAGTTTTGCCACCAACCGGCGTTAGTGCACACTAAGCTCTTACGGTGAATTTCACCGTAATCTCAACAGCTGAACAGTTCGGTGAAATAAAACACCGTAATTCCGTCGAAATTTTACGGATTCCGGTGATTTTTCCCCGAATACTGTAAAAATTTACCGTACTCCTTTAATTTATTTCACCGAACTGTTCAGCTGTTGAGATTTTTACAGGAATCCGTAAAATAATTTAAGTGTGTGAGCATGGAACTTTTGTTTGTTGTCATATCTTAGGAGTCGAACCACCTATAAAGATGGCGTCTTCGGCAAAGTTGTTCAGTAGCTCAAGGGATATCATTATTTAACCCGTAGAGGCCTGAGTGAAAGCAAAAATACTAAAACCCTCACCGCTCAGTGAATACTTAAGGGGGCAGGATCCGTCATCGATTTCGGAATTTTCAAAAACAGTTTTTTCGATCAAAATCAAGAAAATTTACAGGAAAATGTGTTCACTGTATTATGTTCTCCAACAGTGAAACACAGTGAACACATTTTCATCATAGAAAAAATGCTTTTCAAGTTTCGATGATGACGATGATTACGATGACGGAACGTTGATCGTTAAAGGATTCAAATAATTTATTTGTCAGTATACTGGCACACATATCTAGTATCTGAAAGTGGCCAAAGGATCTCGGGAATGTTCCTGTAGTCGGAGATATTTCGGTGGGGCCCTGGGTCAAATCAGGTAAAAAGGACTTTGTTTTGGGACACGCCATGTTATGCAATGGCAATTATTTTAATTTATATAAATCTTTAAAATCTGATATTCAACATTATAAATGAAGAGGTAAGCGCCGTTTAGAATGTACTGAATGTGGCTACACGGGCTTAATGCCCTGAAGAACCAGCAAAAGATTTGTTGGATACTTAACCGTTTCAAATCTCTAACAGTAGAGATCAACCATAATATTTTACTGAAATGCGTTCCTATAGGCTTGACACATATTATTAGATACAAATTGGTCACTTTATTTTAAATTTGAGACGTCCTAGGGATTCAAAATAATCATTTCAAAGATCAAAGAAATGCAGGACACTTGCTTATTCAACTTAATCGTTTTTCAAAAGGTTTACGCTGATTCGTTTTCCTTTAAATTCTTCAATATAGTGGCCACATTATAGCCGATTTCGGAAATTATCTGTGATTTTAAATTTGCCTACCTCCAGGGGTACAGAAGTACAGCACCCTTTTCAACCGACCTGACCCAGTGCAGTGGCTCACCGAAATAACTCCGGGCACAGGAACATTTCCGAAATCCTTTGGCCACTTTTAGAAACTAGATATGTGTGTCATTATACTGTCAAAAATAATTTAAATCCGTTAAATACTCGCTAAGCGGTGAGGGTTTTAATTATTTTTCTTTCACTCAGGCCTATACGGGTTAAGCCAAGACAGTCGAGATTTTACCACCAGTTGACGCTATTGAGCATGAAACTTTTGTTTTGCGGATATTTCAGAATCCTGACCATTTAGAAGGATGCCGTCTATGGCAAAGTTTTAAATTAAGTAAAGGACTACTATTGTTTAAGCTTGTTGATTCAAAATTTTGCCATCAGGCGGCACTAGTTTGCACGAAACTTAACGAAACTATAGAAATTTCTCATTCACGGAGAGGATGCTAGGATACCATATATTTCATATGGTGATCTCAAAATTAATAACGTTAATAACGGTTTCAGACACACCGTGATGAGCCAACATCGACCAACGATCCGATTCAATGGTTGGGAAATGCGCATGATGGCGAAAATGACCAAGCACTAGACATGGCGGATCAAACACCAACAGCAACAACGCCACTTTGCCCGCAAATGACCAGATAATGATGATCTTTTGGAGAGACGACCTCCTAGTTTCACTCACTCGTGGCTCACGTTAGTTCGCAAAAGAGCGCGATTCAAGTTGGAAGCCCGTAGGCGATGAATTATTGCTATACCAAGGAAACATGATCTGAGATGACTTTTCAATTCGTATTGTGAAATGTGAATAGAAGCTAGATTGCAACATTTTACTCACATATTGTGTTTATTTTCATTCGTCATTTCGATACAGAAAGCTGGAAAGGCCGAGCAAGTAACACAGAGATGATCGCAGACGAAACTCCAACGCCATCAAATAACCATTATGAGCATTACCAGTCCTATAGCAACAAGAACCAACATCATACTGCCATCCATCCCTCTCGGTGTCGCCTCATTTCTTCCGCGCAACAAATGAACCAAAATCTTCCGCAAAGCCTTCTTACGCCTTAGCTCCATTTCCGCTTCTACCTGGTCCAAAAGTTCGCCTGATCTGTTGAACTGTGGCGTCGGAGTTGGTGAGCTCACTTCACAACTTTGGTTGGCAACATTCAGCGATCCCGTTGGAAACGAATAAGTGGCTGATGGTGGTTTCCTAGTTTTTGTCGTCGTCATCGGTCCTCTACAGCATTTCCCAATTTGTCCCGAGCAAACTGGGGGCTGAGTTTCTTCTTTCGGTGACGTTGGAATGGGATACGAAGTAAGTGTATTGTAGACTAGATTCAAGTGACTGGCTTCTTGCAGCGGTTCTTGGCTGTTTCGTGTTATCGAACTCTGAACATTGTCGCCAAACTGAGGATTTGGGGTTTCTTCTTTGGTTAGTTCAGAATGGTAACGATCATTAGAAATTTGAGATTGATGAGAAACATTTTCGCTGGAATCAGACATGATGGAATCTTGGAAAGCGTCAGACAGAACCGACATATTCATCATGCGTGACTCATCCTGTGTATGCGAAGAATTTGTGTTTTCAGGAGAGATGGTGTGGAGCGCAGAGGGAACGCTAGTATTTGAAACATAACCGTGAACCACTGTCATATTGGAATCAGCTTCTTCAAAGTCGATTGATGCAGAAGTATCTGTGGTGTCTAAACTCCTCGGTTTCCGTGCAATTGCGTCTTGCTCTTCTACCCCTGATATAAGATTTGCGTGCCGTAGAGAATGCTTGTTTTTCGTTTTGATTTCCCTATGATATAAAAATAAATGTCAATAAAATGAATACGAGTTTCACTTATTTTGCTACAATTGCAGGAAATATATAAGTAGTGTGATGGTATAAGAAAATCACTTTCGATAACGAGAAATTATATTGAGATCAATAATAAAAATTTGGATCTTTTTCTGCATTTTAAGCATTATGTACCCACTGGGACAGAGCCTGCTTCTTATAAGCGGTTTCTTCACCATCGCTTAGGCCTTAAACCTGGTTTAATCGTATGGGTAAACGTGGTTTACGGCTTAAGCGAAGGTGAAAAAATCGGCCCTTAGTCTAAAATGCAATGAGTAATCCGACAGTTATTAACTGAGATATTTTTTTGTGAAAGTTACCATTTTCACATTCGTATATCGTGATGCCGGTACGATGATACTCTATGCTCAGGGAAGTTCATTTTTTTTATCACGAAAAGATCCTGGACCGACCGGAAATCGAATCCAGATACCTTCAGCATGGTTTTACTCTATAGTGAATATTACCACTAGGCTAGGGAAGGGAAAAACTGGGTATTAAAGGGTCTTCGATAAAGAAGATATAAAAAAGACAAATACAGTTATTTGTGACGGTAATTGGTAATGCATTAGACTTGCCCATTAACTAAAAAGTTGTTAAACTCTATGGGGCACCCATTGATATGTACTCTTCTTCTTATTCTCCTTGATATAACACCCACACTGGTACACAGCCTGAATCTTAGCTTAGTGTTCTTATGAACACTTCCACAGTTATTAACTGGGAGCTTTCATGGCCAAAATTGCTATTTTCGCATTCGAATATCGTGTGATAGGTAAGGTTGATACTCTATGTCCAGGGAAGTCAAGGAAATTTCTATAACGAAAAGATCCTGAACCGACCGGGAATCGGACCCACACACCTTCAGCATGGCTTTGCTTTGTAGCGTGGGGACTCTACCCACTGGGCTAAGCAAGGCCCTTGATTTGTGCCTTAGGCCGGCTTTCGCATTGTGCAATAAGATTTTGATAAATTTTGATCGTTTATTGGAATTAATACAGTGAAATTACTAGTTATCGTTGTCTATATTCGTCATATCTATGTTCATTTCGGTCGTAATCAGTTTTGATTCGTCTCACACCAAACGGTTCACTGTGATATAATATGTGCTCAAAATACTACTCTTCAACGTGACAATTTTTTTTTTTACTACAATTATTTTCTTTAAAATTCATTGGCGCTATCAAAATACAGCCCAAACACATAAGGCCGATGGCATACCGAAAGAGAAGAGAAGAGAAGTGTTGGCGAAAAGAGAAGAGAAGAGGTAAAAATGGTATGGCATACTGGGAGAGGTTTCGAAAGAGTTTCAATGCGCTCCGTGTTTTCATTGATTTTGTGCTTCGGCAACAGCATGCTGCCTGCGACCAGAGAGAGAGCGCGCACGGCTGCTTTATTCGGTTTCTTCTCCTTTCCCATGTCCCATTCGCATCAACAGGGGCCTGTAAAGGCGACTCTGTAGAATGTAGCAAGTTTGTTAAAATCATTTCTCATCAAGCAGGAAGACTGCTTCTCGATGGCGTGCGAAGAAAACCATTTAAATCACTGAGTATGTTTATTTTTCGTCATCATCCGCACTCCAGTCCGCTAGAAATTACAATGTAGGCCGATACAACCTGGATGAAACAAGCAGAAATAGCAATCATAGGCTATCATTCAGAGTATATACCATGACTCCACAGTTATGGATCAAATAGTGTGGAGTCCAACCTATAAAATTCAATAAAACTACATGGTAAACGTAATTTAAAAGCACGAATTGAATCGTTTCAAATTGTATCTTCGTATAGTAAACTGTTTTGAGTGTAATATTTACATAGGATTGCATAAAAATTGAAAATTGTATCGGTTTCTGAAAACCATATTATGGATCAATTTTCATATTATGGATCAAATTGTGACATATTACGGATCAGCGCGCAAAATTAAGAGATTTTCAACTCAATGCATCTGTATTGCTTGATTTGGCCAAAGTTAACAATGTGTCACATATTACTGCAAAAAAATAGCAGTATTAGAGCTGGAAACAAGGGTAAAATGCCCTTTTTTGTGATACTGCATTGTAGTAACTGATACATGAACTGTTTTCGCTCCATATCAAGTTTTCCACCCATTTTGTCTGCTAAAAACGAAATTGACAAACCTTGATGTTTTATTAGTTTTATCCTTAGTGCTTTTGTCTAAAAATGTCGAATCCAATGCCTAAAATGGCAGAAATCTACATTCTTTGGATGTGATCCATAACCGTGGTAAACAATCATTTCCTGGTCCATATTATGGATCACTAGTTAGAAGTGCTAATATTTGGTATTTAGAATCAACAATCAAGAAAAATGTTTTCCAAAGATGAATTCATACTAAATCGAAGCGAACGAGCATGTTTTATGCTATAACATTTGAATTTTACCACCTGTGGGAGCTTATGAATGCTGACGGCACTTCATACAGAAAACGACCATATAGTGATAGCTGTGTGGTACCAACTAAACATTTGTCAAATACACCGTTATTTAGCGGTTGAATGTTGTGCTTAACATTACAAATGGTAGAAGACAAATAGTATAACATGGGAAAAATATGTTTTACGTAAACGTTTATGTTTTGGCCAAGTTATTCGATGTTGAACGCCAAAGTGATCCGTCACTGTGGGTGATCCGTAACTGTGTGGGCATGGTACAACATAAAAATTGGAAAAAATATAACAGAATAAATAAGTTGTTGTTAATCTGATTGAATACACGATTGACTACATTAATTAAATAACCAATGAATAGTTAATTCAGATTTTCGTGACATAGTTTTTAAATATGAATCACTATCACATATTATCAAAACAACTACTAAAAAGTTAAATTAAATAATTCAAAAGAACAAAAATAAATCAAAACATATATGGTACTGGTTGTGCATAATGATCATAGCTATCAAGCCGACTGGTATACATATATATGGAACATAAATTGACTCCATTAAATTGGTCAAATGAAGGTAAGTTTCTAGGGCTTATGCTAGATAAGAATTTAACTTTCAAAAATCACATTGAGGTCATTCAAGTCAAATGTAACAAATATGTAAAATGTCTCTATCCCATTATAATAGAAAATCAAAACTTTGTCTTAAGAACAAGCTTTTGATATGCAAACAAATTTTCAGGCCAACCATATTGTATGCTGTACCAATATGGACTAGCGATTGTAATTGTAACCAGGAAAAAAGCTCTTCAGAGAATTAAAAATAAAATTTTGAAAATGATTCTGAAGCTTCCTCTCTTGTACATAAAGTACTAATGAGTTACATAAAATATTCAATGTTGTAATATTGGAACAAATGTCAAATAAAATAATTAAAAATTTCAGGCAAAAACGTTACACACTAAGCTCATACGGTGAATTTCACCGTAATCTCAACAGCTGAACAGTTCGGTGAAATAAAACACCGTAATTCCGTCGAAATTCTACGGATTCCGGTGATTTTTCACGGAATACTGTAAAAATTTACCGTACTCCGTTAATTTATTTCACTGAACTGTTCAGCTGTTGAGATTTTACAGGAATCCGTAAAAAAAATTTAAGTTTGTTCAATCTTCTATAGTCACGATATATTTAGGTTAAGTTATATATTTAGGTTAAGTTAAGTTAAGTAAATTGAAAACGTGTTTTTTTCTTCTATAAGCAGGTGAAATCAACTCACCTGTAAAAAATCTGAACCGCTACGGCAAATGAAATGTAATATGTTGTTAACAAAATATTATTAAAATCTTAAATTTGTTTTACCAAATTAGGATGATAGTGTTGTCTAATAACACAGAACACACAGAAGGAATGAATGTAATGTTTGAAATGATACTTATAAAGAAATTAAAAAAATGATATCTATCAAGCGTACCGAATATTTTTTCAAAAAAAGTTATAATTTTCGAGAATTTTGAAATTGAATGCCTTTTTCCACACAAAATTAAATTATTAAACTTCTGCTGTTATGAACGAAAAATTTCTTTAAATTCACTTCACACTTCAGTCGTCGCGCTGTTGTATTTTGTACAACACTTTTGAAAAAAAAACTCGCTTTTCGTCCTCAACAGCAGTGTGATGGTTTTGACGGTGATGAACCGCGCGACGACTGGAAGTTTAAACAATACACTAGTTATAGATATAATATCATGTTTTTATCTATGGAATGAAATAGTATGTTAATTGCATACCTTTTCTACGAGTACTTTAAATGGTTTATGGGAATCTTTTCTAAACTTGAATCATCGATATTATAAACAAGATCACGAATGGTTCCAATTACAGTTAATTTTTAAGTAAATATTGATTATCCGAACGGGTAATAATCGATCAAATTTGAGAGCAATTTCCCGTTTTATTAAAGTAAAAGCTATGGTTTTAATGATTGATAACAAATCGACTCTCTTAATTATAAGTCATGGAACATTGTGGTTTTCGTTTTTTTTTTCTATTGTATGGCCGAGTGATAATTTTGAGTTGAGGAATTTTATTGTATAAGATCAGTTCAGTGGTAGGTACAAAGCACACATTTTTTTTTTCAAATATAAAAAAGAACTTTTCTTTTGTGTTTGTTAATTTAGTTTACTCCCAACTATTTTCATCAGTTCGAAATTCACGCGCAATATTAGTGCTGCCAATAATAGTTCAAATTATCTTCAAGCGTTTTCGCGCGTCGAAGCACCACACGAACTGCTTGACCACACTTTCCATCCCTCTTCGCATCGCTTCAGTATGCCAGGTAAGCGCGATTTTCATACAACATGCATGGAGAGACCTTCAACGCGTACGCTCCTCTTTCACATCCTCGCTTTCTGTCTGTACTAAGTAATACAGTTTGAGATTTTATCAAACATGCCTTGTCGATTTTTTCTACACCGCATTGATAAGTGATCCACAAGGAGCAAGTTTGTTTAACGTAAGCCATAGTGTTGCACAAAATATTTCACAAAATTTTATTGAACTGGTGCTTGATATTGAATCGTAATCAAGCACTCTAGGAAGATTTCCTGTTTTTAGAGGCGTTTTACAAACAGTTACTTAAAATTTATCCGATCGAATTGCCCGGGACCCATAATGGCGTTGTTTTGGTTTTGTTTCACATTGGGCTGGATAGATTATTTTAGATAGGTGAGGTTGGGACGGAGAATATTGCTTTTACCTTGAATTTCAGTTTTCGATGGAAAATCCATCTGAATATTTTTTTTTCGAATTTAGATGCCAGTATTATCATTCTGTATTTCTGTTTATTTGCTGTCAAATCATCTAACAGTGAACAATCTGCTCTTCAAATCAGCAAAATGGAGTCACATAAAGCCAAGAGTACTCTGAAAATTATACAAGAGTGAATATTCAAACTGATGAAAGTTCAAATCAAAGCCTGAACTTACATGATCAACTGATCATATTCTTCGACATCTTTTTATCTCGATTTATGAGGAAAATGTATACAGGAAACAAGACAAATAGAAATAAGGAATATATGATTGACGAATTATAATTATTCATGATTGTAATAAATATGTTGAAAAATATAGATATTTAAAAGAGAGATAAGTGCTGAACAAGCAAAATATTATTCACCCCTGTTCTTGTTTATATTCAAATGCCATTTCGATCGAAAACAGTTTTTCATTTTCGCCAACAATACCAAGTAGGGATTCTTCCACCACATTTAATGATAAAAGATGTTCTGAAGTAGTTATCAACTGGAGAAAGCAATAAAATAATATAGAAAACAAAAATACTGATTACTGTGATGCATCAAAACCCGGACACCTAAGATGATACACATATTCAAATGTTTGCATACGATTGGTTAATCGTTATTTTATTATGTATTACTTTGAGATGATAGCTTTTAGGTTAGAACTTGATAATTTTCATCAAATTTACAATGAATTTAATGAAAATTGAGTTAATTCTGCATCATGTCGTGTCCATAAATCCGGACACATGAATCAAAATCCGGACATCGGTGCATCAAATTCCGGACATTCAAAAAATCGCAGTTGTTCTTTAAAAAAAACAAAAACCATTAAACATACCTTGATATCACGATACAAAGATTCATGGATTTGTAAAAATAATGTTGTTCCTCTGTTGGATTATACAGAAATATCATAAAACGTAGGTTTTGAAGTCTTCAAAAGATACTTGTGATATGTGCATCGTTCCATAATAATTACACATAATTTACAAACATTTTCAGTTAATACTATTTAAAATCACAACGGTACAACATTCAACGAGTTTTCCAGGTTTTCGAACAATTATGATGTTGTATTTCTTTTTGAACTTTGAAAAATTGTATGCTAACACACTGTGTCAGGATTCGAAACCACACATATAAGTATCCGGACAGTCTTCTTCTAGCATAGAATTACATGCATTTCATTAATTTCTTCGAAACTATTGACTTTACCGAGAACAAAATACAAACAAATCACTACAGAACATGAATCACATATGATAAGCACGTAACAAACGCGTGATGAATCGCCGAAACGCGATGGCGCATTGAGTATAATTTCTTTGGTTATCGTTAATTTTGAAAGCAAACGCGTCCTAGTCGGTTCGACTTTTGTTTTTGTCTTTATTAATGTTTACCAAGGCTAACTTTATGTCGATTCATGTTACACTGGTCAACAATAGTTAACATTAATAGTAGGAATAATATTCTCACACTAGGAAGGATATTTAACATTGAAATGATTGAATTTCACCAGAGTGTCCGGATTTTGATTCATCACGGTAACAGTTTATCAATAAATCAGTTGTAATTATGATAAGTTACAAAAGTTAATTCATTTAATTATAAAATTCCCTATTTGTGGATTTAATTTACTAGCAAACGTTCTGATCCGTGCTCAATTTACGCCAAAAACGAGCGCAGTCATATCATATTCCTCTAGCGTTCACTAGCGTTCTTGCGCGTCGAAGCAGCAAATGATTTCCACAGATCTCTTTGAACCTCTTTGCTTCGCCTTCAGTATACCAGGTAAGCGCGTTTTCCATATAGTTTGAATTGAGAGAGCTTTGACTCTTTTCTCTTCTCTCCTTTTATCCCTTCTCTACTCCTGCAATATGTCATCGCCCTAAGAGATGTATAAATAAGACGTCCATCGTTTTTCGAGATTTCTAGACCCCCCCCACTGTCACGCCTAATACATGCACTGTCACACTTTTGCAGACCCCCTCCCCTCCCCTTTAACCAAAGACTTTTGAAAGCTGCTCACAGTGTAGCGAAAATACCACAATCAAAGGAACCGTTTTCTAACGCTGTGTGTGTGTACACATCATCATGCGCATCAAAAAAGTTTTTTTTCCTTAGTCCGACCAACTGAAAACTTTGTTTACCTTCTCAATTATATGTGGTCGTGGAGAGAATTTCTTAAAATTTCGTGAAATAAAGATGCTTTGTGACTCGTGATTGGAATGAAATCCTTCAGTGAAGATTTACGTGGGCTTTCCATAAGTGCTCGTTGAAGTAAATCACAGAAGGGCGATCGTAATGAATCGTAATGTGCACATTACATATGTGGCGTGGCTCAGTCGAGCGCATACCAGATTTCGTTCGGTACGTTTTCGTCCTACGATTTCGGTGAAAAAAGTGCGATGTGGATAATTGAACTGAAGTTATTTATCGATATACAGCAGTTTTATTACATTTCTTGTGTAGAAGTTGACAACCCATAACAACTTGCTTTCACAAAATTACACTTGGAAACTATATCTATATTGTATGTTAGCTCGAATATCCACCGCAGTGGAACATTTCAAGTTTATTAGACGAATAATGGCACTTGCGACGAAGTAGATCGAAATCCTACAACCATCTACAAAATTGTTCGGTATGGTATCACGTAGTAGCTTTGATATTCTAGGCAGAATTGAACGCGATTACCAATTTTCCTGCACCAAGCAGTAGATCATGCACTATTTCCTTTATGTTTGAGCTGAAAATCACACACTGTTCGGTGGCATAGTTGGTTAACGCTCCCAGTCTAGCGTATTGGGAGTCGACAACAAAGTTCATAATACTATCGATGCTCAAAAGTAATTTTTTGGTGTTTTATAATATAAGAAAAACGAAGAGTTTTGTATGGAGACTGCAAGCAGGTTGAAAGAATCGATTTAATCTAAGTTTTGTCGTGCGATTTCAACCAAATTTTATCCAAAATGGAAGTCGAAGTCCTATTTTGCATGCTTGTTGGATTGGATCACAAAAAAGTATGATAAATCATACTTTAAATTTCATGTAAGTTTTATACAACTTTGGCGACCAGTAGCTACAAATTCTAACGTGCAGGAACATTTCTGAAAACGGCATCAGATTCAAGGAGCCCATATAGACACATCATTAAATTCTTGAGAGACGTAAAAATGTCATTTTTGTTACGCTGTGTAATTAAAGCTGAAAATCTTAGAAGCTATGACTTGATGCTATTCTACTGCACTAGCGCCAAAAAAAGAAAAACCTCGTTTGATCTACAAAATAACATCATTACAACATCCATTCCTCAAAATATCAAATACAACATTCAATCACTTCAAAAAGATTTTTTTCCAAAATATATCACCTGGTGAGCCTATTTCGATTGCTTTTTTATGTAACTAGTTATGAAATCAATTCTCACAAAACTGTTAAGCAAGATGAGCCTGAAAATTGTCCAAGCAGATTGCAAAGTTCAGGAGAAGTCTTCAAGTAACCAAGAGGGGGATATTTTGAAAATTTTTAGGTTTGGTAATGGTTTGGTACCATGAGAACATTATTTACTATTTATGATGGTTTTGGGAACAGAGGTTATAGGTATTTTTGACCAGGTAAGAGAATCAATAGAAACTTAAATTGATAACAATTATTAAAACTTTTCTTTCGCAAATAAAAACATATACCAAAATTTCTCGATTGTATCACAAAAGAGGGGTAGATTGAAATAGATAACCGACTTTCGTGTTTATAAGGCGACAGGAAAAGCGCCGCTCTGGTGAGTCAAAAGCATACTAATACGTAACGTTCTTCTAATGTCCACCAGATGACTAAGTGTTCGTTTATGTCATTCATGTTAAAAAAAAAGTTGCACAGCTAACACGGGGTTGTGCGAAATTGCCAATCAGCTCTGAATACCATACAATGTGAGGAATAGAAGAAGAAATCAGCACAGAAGCAATTGTTTTAGCATGTGTAAAAATAATACAACTTTTGTGTTGATTCTTAAGGGTCTGATTTTGTGTAAGTCGTTTTCAATTCTGTGTGGCATTTTTAAGCGTGTTTGTTTTGAATGCTTTTTATTTTATCGTTGTTTTTATTTTAATTGCACAATGATTAGAATGTAGCCGAAAATAATGTTTACGCGCTTTTAACTCAACAGATGGCAGTAGTGTTACTTGAATAGCGTGTCGCCGGTAAAATATATAGCAAAATAAAGAGTCGTTCATCTTTTTCCTTTTAACCATCTCTGATATCACGGATAAAAAATGTTCGGCGTGATATACCGAAGCGAAGCGACATAACGAAAATGTATTTTTCTGCCATATATTTTCATCAAAATTTGAGCGCTATATTGCAAAAATAGTGCAAATGAAATGAAAACCACGTAAGAGATGGCTCTAACAAATATATGTTGGTTGTTTATGATTACTGTTTGATGTAAAACATATGAACGCGTGATTGAGTCTCAAATAAATGAAATAGGTAACAAAAATAAAACATATGAACTTCATACAATTATTGGGACGATTTTATCACGTCCAGAAACTGTGAAACCAAATAAAGAAGGGTGAATATCAGATGACCCGAAATAGGCCATTCTTGAAAGGGGGTGGGACATTTCGCATAAAGACGTTTCGCATAAGGGCGTTTCGCATACGGACGTTTGGCATAATGGTCATTTGGCATAATGATAATTATATGCCTTTTTTAATATGCTACTAATTCTTGTATGAAACTGCTTTATGCGAAATGTCCATTATGCCAAACGTCCGTATGCGAAATGGGTCACCCCTTTCTAGAAAAAGGGATATACGGGGGATTTGCATTCGGTTGATTGACGTTTGTGGAAACGACATTCGATGAATTGACGCTCAGCAAAAAGTAGCACAACAAATCGAACTAAATATTCTAATCATGGTTTATTTATTATCAATGGATGGAGAAACGACCGTCGAATGTTAAAAGTAGAGTTAAATAGTTGTAGCCAAATTTAGCCAGTTCAGCCATGAAAAGTGGAAAGAACAGCCTATTTTTAAAAGAAGGGTGAATCATCTACGAAATGCAAATCATACAGTCGCCTCTCCACATCTCGAAATCAAAGGGACCATCGAGATAGGGAGAGATCGAGACAATAAAGAACAAATTTTTGATGAATACTAGATTGAAAAACACTCCGTTGCCAAGAAAGTAATACATAAACAATAGAAATATTAGTAGTAGAACGCTAGTGGCGCTGTTGGACCAAAACTGATTTTAATTTAATTACCTTAAATTATGATTTTCCATTGTTAGTTCAATACCATGTGGTTGTTTTGGTTTTTATAATTAATTTGACACTTTGATGCCCGGTACTCACGCTGTCAGTTCGTGGCAAACTAGATGTTGGTAACACGAACAGCAGCGACATTAGCATTCTTAGGTTAATGCTTCTACTACATAAACAGACGTCACTTTGCGCTCCTAATTTGTTTTGAATCCCAAAACTTTGGTCTAGTAACCTTCGATATTGGTCACATCGACATACGGAGAGAAAATTGAGAACAAAAATTCAACAGAAACACATCGAGATATGGAGATATTGAAATAAGGAGGATATCGAGATATAGAGAGTGAAAATGTATGCTGAAGGGACTTATGAAATCATCGACATAAGGAGAGATATCGAGATGTAGAACATCGAGATGTGGAGAGTCGACTGTAGGAAGATGGTACATATTGACATGATCAAGTATGAAGATATTCGATGTTTATGTATGTTGAAGGAAGAACCACCCCTGTCCATTATCGTTGGTGGTCATTTCAAATATTTTTAAGTCAACATACTGGCCTAAATGACCGTAAAACGGTTAAAAAGACGGTAATGAAAAAAGTTGAGAAATGGAGATATAATTTTCCGGTGTATGGTTCTTCCGGGTAATGGTTTTCCGGTTAATTATTTTCCGATACATGGTCTTCCGGTAAATTGCATTCCGGGTAATGTCGGAGAACCATGTAAAGTTGATTCATCTCAAATGTATACAGTAGAGGGTCAAGCCAAGCGTGACAATCCTTACAAAATTTTTGGAGGTCTCATACAAAAAGCGTAACAAGGGGGGGAGGGGGTCCAAAAAGTTGAAATTTAGCGTGACATAATTTGTGTACCATCCCTTAGGTTACAATCATATTTTTTCAAATGGTTACGATGATGATAATAATTCCACCACATACTTTTCAAAGCTTTGAACTTATGATCAATCACGTTGTTTGGGACTGCCTAGGATACGGAATTTACGGTTCCAATTTGTCAGTCTCAAGGCAATATTTTATAATTATTTGGCTAACTAGTTTTTAAATTCCACCAACAAAATATTTAAGTAGTTTTTTACTTGATAATATGTTTTGTTGTATATTGTATATGCATATTCAGAAATTGCTCTCCATTGCAAATCTTCAACATATTGCAATCAAAAAGCAATTGAATGCTAAATAACTTTCTGTCATACACAGCTGTCAAATGCAGTTCCAGTGTCCCTAATATCATATTCTTCGCAATAAACGAGTAGTATTCATTCTTTGTAAAGTAAACATGTTGCAATGAACAAATGATCAATGTACCGATACAGTTAGCAATTATCTCCATATAACGAGACGCTACAACCACCGCATGGCAAAAGCATATAAAGCATATAAGCTTTTCTTTAGCTAACTGGTCCAAAGATGAGTACGTCTGCTTATGAACAAGGATTGCTAAGTAACAAAGAATTTCGAAATGTATTCGGCTCCGTTATACTAAATGCTACATGAGCCCTCAGTTAAAAGTAATAATATATTCAATTTAAGGTTTCTTCAAATCATGATTGCATTGTTTTAGATTTTTCAAGAAATTCAAAGGTTAAGACTTGGGTTATGAGTCATGAAAGGCATTTTCATGCGTGTCTGACGAGTCGTTCACCTAGGACTTTTTCATACAATATATCAAAACTCAAATACAGTGAGATTCCGTTTTTCGCAACAAAGTTGAAATATTCAGTGACCAAAATCAGAACCTTTTTTTCTCAAATCAAGAGCATTATTTTGATGCAGTTACATCATCTTTATAATGATGCGATGATTACATCATCCTAATGATGGAAATAATATGGCCAGACTTCGAAATAATTCATTTTAAAGCAGATTTCCGTAGGGTAGGAGCAGGTCCGTCACACTCGGGTTCAGATTGTGTACCACTTCTAGTATTGCCTTTGGTCCCTCGGTAGTAAAAAAGGTACCCAAGTTTGACAGATCGCAGTACATCATTCACGGCATTCTAGATTACCTTACGAGCCATAAAATTTTGGGCAACTGCAAGGGACATCGAGGTCTTTTTTTTTGTCTTTTTGTCTTTGGTAGGAGTATGCTACAAACCTTGTCATCCATAACGGTGGCCCGTAATTTCGTACAATTTACAACATTGTCTTTCTCGTTAATTTTTGAGTGTTAAACTGTGTTTTAGAGCTTGAATGTTTAAATCAACTATGTCTCGCGTTCAGAATCATAAGGGAGTGATCAATTTTGCTCAGGATTCTGACAGGAATTGACATCTGCCAAGAGCTCGCTAGGAAATTTGAGGATATCGTTAAGATGTTTAAGATCCCGATGGAGTATTGTTGAAGTCTTCGATGGAAATTCTCAAACGTCTATTACAACTTTCCAGACTACCGCTAGCAATTCTCAAATTCCGCTGGAAACCAATTCAGAAACCTCAAGGTTTGCAAGAAATGCTCAAACTGCCACTAGAATAAACAAAATGAATACTTTCATAAATCTGGAGTGTTCACTAGTATCCTTAACAATCCGCTGTTCCTAATCAGAAGAGAACTGGATTCAACTAAGTGCATCATCCATCGGCAGACTCAAGCGGGCTGTTCACACAGTGTGGATCTAGTTGAAATACTCATAGAAATAAACGACTTCATTAAACGTTGCAAACATATGACTACCTCAAAATAAATAAAAGCGTACGGGAGTGCTACCAGATGGTGCAATTATGAGATATCCAGGAAAAAAAAGTTTGAGAAGTATTTAAATAAATTTCTGCCCTTCCCTGATTTTTCAAGATTTTTAGTAAAAACAAAACGGGATCATTGCATCAGGAGATACGGTTAAATCACCATGAATCGATGTTCAAAAAATCATCAAGTCTTGCGAATGTCAATTTAGAATCAGCAACCAGCAATACTAAGGAACATTTATCGTTGAATCATAGACCCAATATATGATTTTCCAACAGTGTGCAAACTAGAGCGTTAATGATTACACATAAATTAATTCAAAATTTGTGATTAATGTGCTATAACGAAGTTGAAAAGATTTTTATATGGGATGGATCGTTAATAGGTTATTTTCATATTATCACTATGTAGTGCATGTTTCGTTTGTTGCATTCTTCAAAGCGTTGAGTGCATACTTTGGGCTATTTTCCGCAGTGCTATCTATAAAACAATTACATGTTACCGACAAAAGGACTAAATATTGCAAGCCTTGAACAGACAGAACGAGAACCTGTGAATCCAGCAGATTAAACTAGATAATACAAATATTTTATGTCCTGGACATTTATCTTTCAAGACAAACGAAGAAGCAGTTCTACGACACCAATAAGCTACTGTATAGCCATTGATGTATCGAATACGTCATTTTGCTAAATAGTGGCAGAACAATTTGAATTTAGATAGAAAACATACCAAACCAGAACATACCCGCACATAAACTGCAAGCCAAATTCATCTGGACGTTCTTTTGAATTACAGAACACCATATTCTCCGAGCCAGTCTTGTCAGTCATTCCTTGTTCACATGGATTCAAATCAATTGATAATCCTGAATCTGCCATCTCCGATTGTTGAACCCAACGGAAACCAAAATGGATATCGTTGGAATTTGTGTTGGTTAGCTCCAGTTCATAGCTGATGCATTTCTATAGAATGATAAGTTGGGTATGATTACTGGAACCGTTCAAGCATTGATGAACAAGTACCTCAGGTGTCGATCCTGCAAGCTTCAGAACATCACTGGCAAGCATTGGATCATGAACGACAATCCACGCAATGTCCACTCTATTAGGCTGCGAGTAACTTTTGTGCACTATTAATGTGACATTAACGATTCCAGCACCAACAATATCCAGTCGATTGGGATCAGAGATTGTTCTACCGTTGTCGTCCACCAAACAATGTGCAGCCGTTACGTAGAAGCCTTCGCCGATGTAGAACGCAGCGCAGAACCCCTTCTGCAGGGTACAGGTGTAGTTAACGCTGCAGACAGAAGAGTCGATTGTTCCACCTTTCTTGCGGTATATGAAGCTGCCCTTGCGAATCGATTCCCCGTCCGGAATGGCTGTCCTAACTACGAACGCTGTCATTATTGTCCACAGCGCAATTTTCTTAACCAATGACATCGCTTCAAATTTAGGACTAGCAGCTTCACTTATTTAAGCGGATCAAGTCGCCTACTTAGCTGTCCGTCATCTGTCAACCGGAAGCTTCAACAAGCTTTCAACGATGTCTCTAGTGACGGTGCTATTTCTCCTGCTCTTACCCGTATTTTCCGTTGCTTTAGATATCGGTGGACCAGAATTGATTGCGACGACCTTTGCGTACCGCAAGAAGCCAAATACGCCGAACGAGGATCACTGCTTTCAAGGCATAGACGTCATATGCGAACGAAGTGCAACGTATTGTGGCGCTTTTCATGTCGGGCAGAACTTCTACACCACCCCTGCCCACTGTTTGGTGGGAATCGATGGGTAAGGTTCTGGGATCGTAAGGTTCATCAACTAATCTAACCAAAACTTCGCTTTCTAGAATCATCCAAAAACCGAACGAGTTGGACATTGTCGGAGTAGGGAAAGTGAAGGTTACCATTGCCTTGCATCACGAATTTGCCAACCTGACGGGACGGGATGTGGCCTGGATCCACTACAACCAAACGAAGGATGTCCCGACGGTGCGGGTTGCCGAAGTTCTTCCCAACGTAAGTGATCCATGATCATCGAAATAGTCGATTATCATTCAGTATTTCTCGAAAACTTATTCAAACAGACTCAAGTCAAAAAAGTATACAAACTTACTTTATCGATTTTACGTGTTTTGCAGACGAAATTCTACACATTTCACTCAGAACCAACTCGATTTTTCACTTTTAGAACGTTTAATTCCGGATTTACAAACTACGCAAGTAAGATTTTCAACTTTCGCAACCTAACCACTACTTTCGCCGCTCCGCTGTATGGTGAGACAAAGTGACTTAACCACGAATCAAAACAAAAGACTACTTTCGCCGATTTTACACTGATACAAAAACGTCGCAAGTAGCTGAATAAATCGGCTTACCATTTTGTAATAGAGTTTTTGTGGGAAATAATAGAAACTCCCTAGTTTTTGAACGCGAGCTTATTGTATGCAAAATTTAAGCAATGTATACGGCGAAAAAATGTTTAAAAGGTTATTCGTTTTAAAAGAAACGTTGTGATTCTTCTGAATTAATTTTCTCTAAATCGTATGGAAGTTACTTACCACGTCGATACGATACATCGATACGGTACGTCGATTTGAAAAAGTAATCGAGATTTGTTTCAAATTTCAGAAATGCAAACACCTTAAACTGGAGATCTTCGATACGGCGAGTCGGGGAATCCATTCCGGTATCCGGTGGACGGAAGTGACGACCGGGAAAAGGATTTATGAGATCAACGATACAACGGGAACGTCGAAGAAATTTACCGATATCGGATACGCGTTGTTTGAAAATGAGGCCAGGGCCGAAAACTTTCACCTGGTTCTTTGTAATACGCAATGGTCCGAAGTGTACGATGTTCACTACGTGCAAATCGCAAGATTTCAGGACTATCTTGTTACCCTGGACTGCCATTATGTGCAATGCGGGTAAGTTGATTTCAGTTTTGGATCTGTAAAGTATTGACATGAATTGGAACAATTATTATTGATATTGGTAATGATCATAACACAGTCGACGACTGTGTCTATGAGATCACAGTTACAAACTTCCTCTGCCAATTGACGATTTTTGCATTCGTATATCGTTTGTCAAGTACGAACAATGAAGTCGAGAAAATTTCCAACCCGAAAAGATCCTCAACCGGCGAGATTTGAACCCACAACCCTCAGCTTGGTCTTGCTGGATAGCTGCGCGTTTACCGCTACGGCTATTTGGATCCCTAAATTTGTGATTTATTACTTCGGAAAAATAAAAACTTTAGCAAAAATATGGAACCATATCATTTCTACATAGGTACATTTGATTTGTTATTCCCATATAATCTTGTAGGGCAAGTTTTAAGCCTTTATCAATTTTGCAAGAATCATGACTGTGACTACTTGTAATCTTAAACAATATATTATAAAGATAGGATTTATTTATTATATTCTAGACATTTAAACAATCAAGTTTCTACGTTAGACATTAACAACGCCACAATTTTGGTTTGCTACTAGTTTAAAAGCCGATTTGTTTAAATTTATTTGAAAACCATATCGAAACTTGAATCATTAGCTGGTTCATTGATCTACAACAACAGTGTTATTTAATGGTAAGCTCTAAACTTACTGTATAAACTTCAACGTTTCAAGCCACCTTCCTGAACATGGTTTGAACAGGAATAAATACTAACCTGCAAAAAAAGAAAGATAATGCATTAGGTTTGTTAAACACAGACTGCTATGTTTAGAATATCCACCGGATTCCCCCATGATGCACATATAAACCGCCCAGAATTTGCATATTATTCTCATTATTATCGAAGTATTTCTTCCCAAATCCCACAAAATTCCTAAAGATTTCGCACAAAGTTCCCGGAGAGTTCTCACATGACTCTTATGTTATTCATACCAGATTTCCAAAGTATTTCCACAGGACTCTCCCAGGAATTCTAATTGTTTGCCCTATAGGGGAAAAAGGGGCAGTTTGTCCACCTTAAGGATAAGTCGATAAAAGTGCTGAAAATATTATAAAATTTTTGGATTTTTGCATAATTTCCAACAATTTTTTGATCAATACACTAGATTCGTATGATTTCCGTTGTCTTATAAAGTTCACGAATAAATGAGTGATTTTTCAAAATTTGTAATTTTTCGAGTATATTTTTTACCGATGGGGTGAAATGAGCACCCTATTTTTGGTTGTGAAATTATCTCATATGATCTAAAAATTCTATAATTTCCTTCACCACACTCAAAAGTTATTAGTTCTTCTTCTTCTTCTTGTCATTAACGTCCTCACTGAGACAGAGCCTGCTTCTCAGCTTAGTGTTCTTATGAGCACTTCCACAGTTATTAACTGAGAGCTTTCTTTGCCAAACTTGCCATTTTCGCATTCGTATATCGTGTGGCAGGTACGATTATACTCTATGCCCAGGGAAGTCAAGGAAATTTCCATTACGAAAAGATCCGGGAATCGAACCCAGACACCTCCAGCATGGCTTTGCTTTGTAGCCGCGGACTCTAACCACTCGGCTAAGGAAGGCCCCAAAGTTATTAGTGTAGTCAGCAGTGTTGATAGACTCACATTCAAATCTCAATCAATGCGCTCTCCCGTCAGAGCAAACTCATTAGAGATCTGCTTCGCAAATCTCACGCTTGAGATTTTGATGCAAAATCAACTCAATCAACTCAAACCGTAAAAAATGATTCAGTCGCAAAAACTGGCAAAAACTCGTGAAACCCGAATGTTGTTGTTTACGTTAGAAAGGATAACTATAATTTTACCAGACTAACAAGAAATTATTGCCGTGTGTGGGTAAACTGTGGAAATACGAGACAATGAGTCAAAAAGGTGGAAAAATCTCAAGCGTGAGTTGTGAGAAATTGAGTTTTTTACAATACTGGTAGTCAGTAGACTTTTCTACTAGATTTCCTAGAAAACTCGTACAAACATCTCTGACCAAATCCATGTAAAATATCCTTCATTTATCATCGGAAGACATCTGTTCATGAGTTTTTCTAAGCTTTTAAGATTCCTGTAGGAATCACTGACAGATCTTTTGGAGAAATCATTGAATTATACTGGAAGTAAAAGAGTCATATGCCATCATCATCATCCAATTCATTTGAAGAAACTAATCTCAAATTCTACACTTAATATCTTTCCAAAAAAAGACACCTAGACACAAAGACACCCAATAGACCTCTGAGAATTTGAACAGAAGTATCGTGTCAAGAACGAATGAAAACTCTTCAAAGCACTTCTCGTGAAACTGCTAGAATATCTAAGTAGCCTATTTTGGTTGCTTTTAACAATGACACCAAAAATTACTTCAAGAATTCGTGCAGTGTTTCCTTAAAATACAATTTCTTGTTGTTCATATAGTGATTCCATGATATTTTTCCAAGAGTTCCTCGAAAAGTTTGTCTTGACATATTTTAAGGAATTGCTTCTAGAAATTCTCTAGAGATTGCCTCTGGAATGCTTCCGGATTTCATCCATGCATTTGTCTAAAAATGTCTAGTCCAAATTTTTTTTTTCCGATATAGAAATATCTGAATTCTGGGATAGCTCATAAATCTCTGGAGAGATTCGTGAAAAAAATATTTGTAAAATCTCTAAGGAGAACCTGAAGAAATTTAAGATATAGTGTCTTGTGCTACTTGGAAAAATAACACTGCGGGACACGTTTTTGTCTCCAATACCAAAATACCGCTATTTACTTAATTAGGGGTTGCTGAATCCATTGCCGTTTTTAAAAATATCGTAGCACGTCTAGTTTTTGAGATGCTGGCTGTTGAAAATGCAAAAAATTGACTATTTCAGTCAACTTGTATGCAAGTCTGCCAGCTTGTAAGGCAATTTATTTGCTTAATTTGCCACAGAAGTCAAACATCATGTGTATAACAATACTTATCAACATAGTTTATAATACTTTAAATGCGAAAAAGTTATTTAGAGATGGTTCAAAAAAGTATTGTATTTTCTCATATAAGCGAAACGAAGAATTTTGTATGAAGACTGCAAGCATGTTGAAAAAATCGATTCAATCTTAATTTAATCGTGCAATTTCAACCAAATTATATCTAAAATGAAGTTCAAGCCCTATTTTTAATGCTTGGTGGTTTAGATCACAACACAGTTTGACAAATTGTACTTTAAATTTTATGTAAACACCAATAAAACCAGTGTTTTATACAACTTTGGTGACCTGTAGCTGAAAATTGTGACGTGCTGGAACATTTCTGAAAATCAGATTCAGCAACCTCAAATCTACTAAAGACACATAATTTTATCCTTGAGACACGCAGAAATGTCATTTTTGTTACGCTGTGTAATAATTGAAATTTGCGATAGGTATCTATAAAAGATTTTCTGATGATATCAAGGTGAAACAGTTTGGAATCATCTTCTAAGATTGCACCGAAACTTCAAAGGCACAAATCTTGCAAAGAACGCATCCAACAACAGTGCCCTTTTTATTTTGGCTTTGTGCACTAGCACCTCTGTGTGTTTTTAGATCGTTTTAAAAATAGCTTCGCTTACACTGCAAGCAGTCCTGGAAGAATTCCAGGAGTGATTCCTAGATTTTTTGTTGAAACTCGTCCAGAAATGCTTGCAATACTTCCTAGAACAAAATCTGGAAGAACCCCTGCAACAACTATTTCTTAAAGGATCTCTGGGCGAATACTTAGAGAAATTTCTAATTCCAATTCTAATTCTGGTGGGAGTTTGCGTAGGTACTGGACAAGCAAACCAGTTAAAAATTGACGTTATACCATTACATAAAAAAAAACATTATTCAAACAACCACATGGTTTGAGTGCAAGTATCTTTAATGTATAACGAAAACCCCTTTTCCAGATCAGCTTCTCATACATTAGCTTCTCTAATTGTAGTCGAAATTGTATTACAACTTTCATCAATTCCATAAACACGAATGTCTTTTCCTGTGCATATACCAAAATCCAATGTATTCCTATTCTCCACTTCAACAATAAAGGATTTAAATTTTATGTAAACACCAAAACTTACGTGTGGTTTACGCTTGAGTGTGTCGTTTATTATCCCTCCGTGTTTGGATTGTGTTTTTTCCGTAGAACAGTACTTAAAATTATTTGATTAAGTTTTCGTTTCGTGGTATTGCTGTTTTGACCACCGCACTTATGGAAAATACCGGCTGTAATTATTAGAACTACGAAAATTATCAAAAACCTGTTCGTGATATAGCATAAGCAAAAAGTGGAGTACATTCAACAATTGCAATGGATACACAATGCAAGAAATGCTCCGCAGACATCGATATGGTGAACTGCTTATACACTGTTTGCGAAGGAAGATGTGCCCAAAAATTCCACGCTACGTGTGTTGGTGTAACCGAAAATGATTTATGTGCCCTCTCAAGAAACATCGTTTGGATATGCGACGATTGCATGATAGAGTTCTGTAAGGCTAGAGACTCGATTGCAGAATCTTTCAAGGATAATGGACCCGACAAAAATGCAATCACCGCTGACCTAGAAGAACTTAAGTCACAAATCGATGGCATAAATAATTCATTCGCCAAACTTTCCATTGCTATTGCTTCATCATCGTCTTCTAAATCAACGCAACAACAACAGCTACACTCAACTCCAATTGATTCACCGAAACCAAGCTCTAGTGTGTGTATGTCCGAATTCCTGCGATCGCCTATTCCCAACTGTGATGGTACGTTCTCGCTGCTCTTAACCAACATCGATAAACGTGTGACCGAAAGCGAAATAGTCAGCTTGGTATCCCAGCATCTCTCTGCTCCTGAGCCCGAATGTATGGATGTAACTAAATTGGTCCCGCGTTGGAAAAACTATGATCATCTGGATTACATCTCGTTCAAAATAGTGCTACCTCAACGATTAAAACTATTAGCCATGACTGCTGCTACCTGGCCGCATGGGATAGCTTTTCGTGAGTTTATCAATAGATACAAGAATCCGTGGAAACCTTCATCGATGAGAAATGAGACAGTGTAGTTCCTAAAAGATACAATTTTCTTTGTAATAATTTGTTATAGCTATTAATGTAATGTAATGTAATGATGTTATTTTTGAGCCTGTCTAGTTTGTTATGTATGTTTTTGTAATTATTTGAATATTGTTTAGAGCGCATCCGCACGAATTTGTCCAATGTTTATGTTTTTTATTGAATTTTAGTTTTAAGTAAAAACAGTCTGTACAGTATAACTGAAGACGGTGTAACAAATAAATAAATAAATAAGAAAAACAAATCTTCAATCTAACATTTCATTTCTTCAATATACCCGCAGGAACGTAACATCAGAAAATATGATCATCCCCAGTACCATAACTACCAATCCATCATCAGGAAGCAACGTTAATGAGGACAGCGCAAAACCCAATACTAAGAAACCGAAACCACGCCCAAAGTTCGACTCGGGCACTGTTTCACCGCTGAAATACTCGGACTTCCAGCGCATGGAAAGCCGGCCACCATGGGCCGGCTGGTCGACAGGATCTAACGCGCAAAAGCTCGGAGAAAATGTTCCCGGAGATCTTAAAAATGAGCCGATGAATACTAGCCCCCAAACATCCGTACCAGAAATCGCGAGGTACGATGATTGGTTCAATATGGAAACGGTCGCAGATATCGATGAAGAGGTCAATGAGCAGATTGATGCATACGCAGAAATCTCGAATGGCGATGAAAGATTAAATGACGAAACGTTTGCAAAATACGATGAAGAGATCGAAGAGCAGTTTGAACCATCCGCAGCAATCACGAAGGACGATGAGAAGTTCAGTGACAATATATTCAGAAGTATCGATGAGGAGGAAGATGAGCACTACGACTCATTTACAGACACCGTGAAGGACGATGAGAGGTTAAATACTAACACCTCCACAGAATACCCAGAAGCGGTCGATGAGTTGTTCTACCAGTACGTGGATGCTGCCGACGAAAATACGGCGGAGTCACTAGAAGAAGAACGCGGACAGGAAGGTAGCTTGCCAGAAAGCATCATTGTTCAACAGAAAGTAGAGCAGCAAGAATACCAGATCCCGTATTTCAAAAACTTGCAGAATACAATTCATCCAATGGCTGCTAATGCATTAATTCCGACTGGCAAAAAGACCCATCAACGTAACAAATTCAAAAACAATCTTTGCAGTACAAACAGCCGCTATTGTAACACATATCGACAACGTTGCTCGCTAAATGCAGCCCCGATCCGGGTAGACAACTATAATGTGCAGCAGACTTCAAAATCGCATTTACAAGAAGTTGACCAAGATCTAACTCCACCTGAAGAGAGTCAACAAAATATTCAAACAGTCGTTCCGTATGCAGCTGTGAAGTGCAAGAAAGATCCAAAACCTTCTGCAACAAGTCCCACCAAGGCACGCATCGATAAGTTCGCCCGTGTCCAAGTCGAAGTTCCCACAGTTGTCATAAGGAGTTCACCCTCAAGTGCCGTCACCATCGATGAACGCGCGGCAATCATTCAAACACTTTTCTGCGCACTTTTTGCGATCGTTTTGGCATATTGATTGATTTGATTACAGCCCAGTAAAATTCCAGCACGTTAACTCCACTGTTGTTCTTCGTTCGTTCCAATGAATCACGAACCTATGACATGACGACCCAGTCAACCGGCTAATGCAAGCGGTTGTTCCGTATCCCAGTCAATATCTCGAGTAAATGAATGGATGAATGAATGGAGCCGCCTCGTCTCTGACGCCGACTAACCCCCTCTAGCCCGTATTCGTCCAGGCTCAATGACTGTATCGTACATATTTCATTGGTCTGGTCAAGGGAAGCGGGTTTGAGTCGGTCGGTCGATGGCAAGTAAGGGTATGCGTTACTTCGAATTCTTTCTATACGAAATTCCGTGGAATTGAGCTGAATCCCATTCGGCAAAATTTCCAATTACAACAATATATTTTGATATTGCACAAAATATTGGGAAATTTCGTGAAATTGTTACAAAAATTGGAATTAAAATTTTGCCATTTTCCAGTAAACTTCAAAAACAAACATTTGGAGCGTGTTTTTCTAAACATGTTCTTCTACCAGAGAAATCATTCTGGAGTGTTGCCTCGCTCAGCAGTAAGGAAGTTATTTCCTCTAGAAGTTTACAGATGTTTCCAAGCGGGATCTAAAATTGTTATGTGATTGCGAACAGTTTTGATATGCATCAAAAGGAGTTGGTTGAGGTTATACTTTCTAAGGACTTTGACTAGGTGATGTTATGTGATCCCCTATGGTGTTGTAGTACTATGAAGTATTTCACTCTCTGGAATTTCTGACCTTGTTGTTAATAATGTTTCACTTAATAAATAGAATGAAATAATGATTTTTTATGAATACAAAACCATCAAACTTTTATTATTGACAAGGTTTTGAAGGAAATCAATGAGTGAAAGAACTACTTATTAAGTAAGCCACATCAGCTAAGTCCATACATATACATATGTTAGGCATAGGGTCATGGCAAGCGTTTGGTATGTATGGTTCTTATCTAATAGATTTATTACAAGACCACGCAAACAATTTCGAAACAAATTATTTCTATACATCGGTCTTATTAACCGAAAGACTCAGCTATGCTGTAAAACCATTCCTTAGAAAGCACTCATTAGTACCGTCATGTAACAAACGTAACGCAAGAGTGGGTGTGGTTGGGCTCTACGTTACATTCATTGTTCGCGTTTGACAATGGGGACATAAAGGTCAAGATGAACCGAGGCCGGGCTTCGGTTCTGTGGTGGCACGGATCAAGAGAGTCGAACAGCCCCTCAGACTGTAGGCTAGGTCGGTTGGCCACTCGCTGGTGAGCAGTCCATCAGGGTTTCGACGTGCGTGGTTGTCTGGTTCTTTAGGTTTGTGCTCTTGTAGGATTGAGATTTGACCTCTCTTCATCTTCATCTTCATCTTGAATTGACTTCAAAGACCTTGAGAAACACAGATCATTTCTGGGACTCAACAATACTTATACAGGTAGTTCACTTGGTTTTTTAGGCACTTTGAGGATTCTAATTTCTGTAACGACTAAACATTTAAGATATACATAGTCTGACAAATACATTTTTAGCTTGGGATTATCATACAAATGACATGACAGAGTACAACAACGACATTCAACAAAACTTAATACACTTAGTTTCGATGAATAGTTACGCAATTATTGCATTACTACTTGTAACTACTTGTTTCGCTACATAAGTTTATGTTTTTAATATAACATCTCTCATCTTGCTATTCTAAGTTTATTTTTCAAATTCATTAGATTTGTTCAATAGTTTTAATATATTTTCCAAATATTGTTTTTATGTTAAAAATACTGTTTCAATATTGAATTACTTTGCTCGTAAGCTCTAAAATAATCAATAGAATTGTTTGACCCACGGACTCATCACATTTTGCAGCACAATTAGCATTTATTGTGTCAATTATATCCTATTTACCTATTACCCAAGCCAATCCTATTTTTCTTCTCCCATGGCGTTTGCGTGGTCAGCATAGATTATTCAGCCATTACCCCTCCTATCATCGGCTTTGGATTGACTTGCGCTCTTATTGCCCTACCACACGCTGCAAAATGAAAATGAAAAATGAAATTGCCTGGAAAATAGCATTGAACTTCATCTAGATTTATTCAATGTAACTGAATTGTACTACTATGAGTATTAGCTTTCTATACCAAAAATTATTGTGCTCTTCGAGTTTAAATCACGTAATACGAGAAACCTCAAAGCCAAAAAAATAAGATTCAAAACTGACGCAAGTTATAAAATATGACTTTCAGTGAAGTGTACATAACTTTGTAATTTTCCAACCAAATTCTGAACTTTCACCACAGTTCTCTTCAAAATTAAATTTATGAAAAGTTCGTACAACTTTAAATTTGTCTAAATTCGAAACTAGTCTTAGTCAGAAGCAGTTTTATTCAAAATTTTCCTAATTTAACTAAAAGAATCATCTCGATTCGAAATATTTTCACATGAAAAAAAAACCTGAAGTTCGTAGACATAAAAGCCAATTTGAACAAATTGAGATGTAAAATTCTGAAAAATAATGGAACCGTTCTGGTGGGCTTCGATCCCACGACTCCCAACCACGCCACAAAACTATCCATAAACATGATTATTTTTTTTTTTTAAGAAAAGCTGATATTTCTTTGCATGCCATTTTTCAACGGCAATTACACGTTTTATAGTTGAAAAAAAAAATTAAGCATTTATATTTAATTGCGAGTAGAATAATGCATATATATTTTGATATTTGCTTCGATATTTATGTAAGGAAATTAACTTAAAACGGTGTCTTAGGTTTTATATAAGATTAAAACGAGTTTCAGCTTTCGTATGAAATTTTAACCCTTGCAGTTGCATTTTTTTACCACAACAAAAATATTCAAACAGCGATAACTTTTTTGTTTTTCGATGTTGTTGCACAATTTTTTCACGAGTCCTAAGCCAAGTTATAAGGAGCTTCTCTGAAAACATCATGGAAATCGGTTGAGTTGTCTTTAAGAAATCTGATAATTACAAAATTATGTTTTATGAAAATTTCAAGATTACCCGAAATAAAGAAACACGTGTTTTTGTATTTTTTGATTAGGGTGACCATTTCCGAAATAGGATGAACAAAAAAATCGCAATCTCACAAATTTTTTAGTTATTTTGAAAAATTATAACTTTTGAACCGCTTGAGCAATTTCCAAATTTCGTGAACGATATAAAAGCTTAAGAAATTTTAAATTTCAAAAAATTTAAATTTAAAAAAAAATTCACTAAAATTGGTTTTTACATGAAAAAAAAATTAAAAATTCCGTTTTTTTTTTTGTGTTTTGAAGGCCTTGGGACAAAAGAGGCTTTTGCTATTCTCATTTATTCTTGAAAGTTCAGAAAATTTTACGTTTACTGTCAAATTTTTAGCGATGTATGTTTTTAGTTTTTGAGATATATATATATATATATATATATATATATATATATATATATATATTTTAATAAAAAAAATCAGTCATTCTTCATTGGCACATACCAGTAGCGCAACCAGGATTTGGCTCTAGGGGGGGTTTTGTAAACTTGAAGAATGTGTTTTTTGAAAAATAAAACAAGTGTATGAAAATTACAAATTAGATTTTTCTCTGCCACTCTGAGCATACATTTTTATAAAGATTTACAGAACATTTTGTTCTTTACAAACATTGTCTTAGATTCTCCTTTTTAAATATGAATGTTTAAACGAGATTACAATATTCTGATACGGTTAAGATCTTCAAGTTTCGTAATTAGTTCGAAAGTTTATCCAAGCTACACTTGGAGGCACGGACATACATTTGAAAGCGTTCAATCACTTCGTCTGTTCTGTTGCTTACATAGGTTTTCGAGTTTTTCAACGAATGGAATGATCTTTCAGCGCAAATCGCAATAAGAAGGATTGCGACTTTCATTAGCAGTTTGTTGAAGGCAAATCAGCATTATAGATATTGAAGCATTTCCAGATGGTAGACGAAAATAAATGATTTTTCAGCTTAGCAATAGAACCACGATCTCCCTTAATCGTCCCTAGGATTTTTATTTGTAATCATTAAAAACTGAAGAATTCCGGAAACTCACATGCTAAAAACGCAGCTTTTTAAGCTGTGTAAAATGCAGCTTTTTAAGCGGTGCTGCTGATATGCATACATATCTGCATGCTTGTTTGACGAACTTATCTTCAAAAACCAGCAGCCAGAAAAAGCGAGAAAATTTCGTTGTTTTAATCTCCTTGAAGGTCTTCGAATTAGTAAGCCACAATTTAGAAGTTAGGGAGGTATTGAGTTACAGAACAAAAAACCAGTGCAACTGCGATCCAAGGAACCATCGAGGTAGCCATGAAAACCAACTTTTACTATGGTTCTCTAGCTCGATATCGATTTACGAAATATCGAGTAAGAGAGAGTTAACTGTACAATTCACTGCTCTGGTGTTTGTGGATTTTAGTGTTTATTTTAAAAATATATTTGATAATTGTTATACGAAATTTTGCTCTAAGGGGGGTTTTGACCCCCAAAACCCCCCCCCTTGGTTGCGCCACTGGCACATACTGTAGGTCTCAGTGCATTAGATTTTCATATAAAAAAAATCATAACTTTTGAACAGCTCAACCGATTTCCAATCTTTTTCTATGGAATGAAAGTTTAAGATTTCAATATTTCAGAAACAATATAAAGCGCTGAAAATAAAATTTTACATGAAAAAATATAAAAATTTCTAGTTTTTTAGGAAGTTTATATATTTTTTTCATTTTTCCACATGTCACATGTTCATTTTTCCACATTCCCTAATCAGAGGTTTCAGAGATCCATTTTTGTAAAGCATCTCTTTGGAAGATGTTTAGCATGCTATTTGGGTAGTAGTTATCCGTACAAACTTTGAAGGCCTGCCTCTATGCAACCAACCTGAACACATTAATCATTTCTGATATCTTGACCTTTTATGATCTTAAGCAGTGAGTTTGACACATTTCTGATCTCATATATTTATAAAACTAAACCATATGGGTTGATCATTCACCCAGGAAACTTTTGAATGTTATAGAATGGACTGAGTGACAACAACTTTCTTTATATATGTTATAAATGTTCTAAGTAAGTTTCTAATTACCGGAAACTGCTTTAAAACATGCAACTTGAGTTTACAAGCCTTTTGTCATCGACAAAATTGATTCAATGATTTCTTTCACGTTAATTTCTAAACATAGATTATAAAATATTGTACTCATGTATATGGAAACACAGAGTGACAGATGACTTGTTATTCCGGCTTTGGATGGTAAATGTTTTATAATTTATCATGCACAAGTTCTCACTTTTCGTCATTAAATTATGTTTGACCATTTCATTTTCCATGAACATCTATTGAAATTGACAATGCCCAACTAGCTCGTCTCTCTAATGGTTTAGTTAATTCATATATCTATTTCACTTTTCGTTCTACACGAGTCAGTGGAATTTGAATCAAAATGCCCGGAATATGACAAAAAATGGAAAAAATGTTTGGAATAAGCACCATAAAAAGGCCATATAATATTTTTGACGATGCGAAACCAAAATCTCTACCCATCGTAATTTTTTTTAAGTGTTCAGCTTGATAATAATATAAAAGTATACAATATAAAAGTATTTAATTTATAGCTTCCCTTCCCGAGGAGCAAAATATTACTCACAATAGTCTATGCATACCATACTTTGGTATCATACCAATCAGAGGCGCGTCCACGTTTAAAACCATAGGTAGTACGAACGTCACCAAATATTCTGCACACAGTGAAGCAGAGATAATTTTCAACCCTATAGAATCTTAGGCTAAAAATAAAAAGTTAATATATTTTTGGTTGGTTTTGAGTTGGGAAAACTCTACTGTTTCCAAACGCTCTTATGAAAATTTTAGGTGTTTCTTTGCTCAACAAAAAACATAACTTTTAGAAGATTGGCCCATTTTTGTATGTTCTTTTTCTTGATTTTCTCTAGGAATTTCATCAAACATTTTATGAGGGCATTTGCCAAAATTTTCAGATATGACTCCGGTAATTTCTAAAGGAGTTCATTAAGTGATTATTTACCTTGTTACTTCCCAAGGATTTTGCCACGAATATTCCTAGAAAATTTCTCTTAGAATTTTTTTCAGAATACTTCAAGAATTCAACCTGGGTTTACGCAAAAAGCAATGGAGTTTCTCCAAAAGTTTTTTTCGGATTTTTTTTTCAAGAAAGTCCTCACTATTCCAAGATTTTATCAAGGGTTCTGGGAGAAAACTTGAAGGAATGAACACTTGAACATGTGGAGAAATATTTTCAGGTTTTCTTGAAAAAATCCTCAAGCTGTTTTTTTAAAGCTCCGGAATAAACCATCGTGAATTCCCTCGGGAGAAATTCTGTAGAAATCTTTGGAAAATCTCCAAGAGCAACAACTGAAGAATTCGGTTGAAGCTTTAGTGAAAAAATATCTGGAGGAAGTTGAAGGATACTTCATGCAAAAAAAATCATAGTCAAACATAAGGAAATTACTGAAGGTGAGTAGCTTTGGAGTTCTCAAGGATTTTTTGGAGCAAATGGTGGAGCAGTTCTTTTGAGCATCCTTTGAAAAATCGGTGGAGAATTTCTGGGAGAATCGGAAGAGAAATCTCCAGAAGAATTTTTAGGAATATCCATGTAGGAGACCTTGTAAGTATCTTCTATATAAATTAGAATGGAATGGTGTTTGTATGTCACGAATTGGCTTGGGAACGGGACATCCGATAACAATAATTCTTTCCCTTTTGTTTTCCAAAAGGACTCCGACGTGTTTGTGTGAAGGCAAAGTTTGGAATAGTCTTCTGAATAGTCGAAAAAACGAAAAAAAGCTAATCTGCCGTTTTGTATAAGAGATTTTATGACATTTTTCAACAGAATACTTGATGGCAAAACAAAGTTTGCCGGGACCGCTTAGCTAGTCTAGCTCTAAATAAAATCACTATGATAATTCCTGAAGCTTTTCCTTATCTTATCTTTTATCTTAGACGAATTTCATGAAGAGCCTGTTGACCCTGTTAAAGTCTCTGAAGTTTTCTTTGGAGTGTATACTATTTTGCATCAGGATTCAATGCAAGCAAAATAAGGAAAAAGACACGTTTATTACCATTTTGGTTAAGAGAGATAGATTTCTTTATTTAAAAGACTGAGGATCATTCAAAATATGTACATACTTTTTAGAAATTTGCTTTAAAATAGAGAACAAGTCTCTAACAACAAGCCTTCTATCTGTTCTGACTGTACCATCATTTATTGGATTTTTGATATCATTCATATAAAATATATAAACATTTTATATTTATAAACATTTTTTTTTTAATAATTTTGACAAAAATAGACCAGACTGCTTGTCCTAACAACCTAATACAGTGACCCCACGCAGTTGAATCACCCACAATTTATGAATCAGCTGATTTCAAAAGACAAAATTATTGTCAAACTTGTCACAAAACATCACAGAATTACTTTTACACTTAGTTTCTTATCAGTAATTCAGATTCAACTGCGTGGGGTCACTGTATATTTCTAAATAACAAATGGATAAACATCAACAATTTTGTAAACTTGTGTTTTTCTTTTCTTCTTCTTTGAGCTGAAGTGCACCTATTCGCAAACGTTTTCAGATGGAACTGAAAATTCTTGGCAAATGGTTTATCTTGCTGGAATTTATCTAACAATTCTGCAAAAAAAAAATCTTCCAGAAAATCTTCATAATTTGCTCTTCTACTACTACTTGCTGTGTATAATACGATGCGACTAGATCAATGCATTGTTGCATCCCAAGATTCTAAAATAATCTTCTTATAATTCTCTACGAAAGTTCCATAAACTTCTCAAGAATTACTTCCAGGAATGTCCGCAGTTTTTTTTGGAAACCATCCATTGATCAATTCAGAATTTCCATAGAGGATTGCTCTGTATATTTTTCTAGCGGTTAAACAAGTTTCTTGTAACAATTATTATAGTTAGTTTCCCAGGATTTTCACTATAGATATTCTCAATTTTTCTTCTCACGAGTCAGAACTTTTGGGGGTCATGCCCAAACAATATCACGCTTTACTAGGCATGAAAATACCATGAAGAACCTTATCGTGTCTTCTAACCTCCATAAGAATAAGTACGACGTTGATCGAGTTTTTATGTGTATTGAACAGATGATAAATAGTTTAATTTATTTTTCAAGTATTCTACTGATCTTATTTTTTATTTCTTTTTGTTGAATCGTGGGTAGGACAATCCTTTAACTGTCCTACCCAGATGTTTTTGTGCGTAGTACATGTTCTACCTGTCCTACCCACTTACCGCGCCACTGCATACCATAATTGAGCATTCCTCAAAAGTCAATACCTCAATTTGGTATAATAATTATATTGGAAAAAAAATTGAAAGCCATTAAAAATACTTCATTGCGGTATTCGAAAGCTATTCCAGTCCTCAATAGCTGTTCGAAAATTTTTTTAATATCATGATTTTTTTTTTTGTTTTTTTACAAGAGATAATATTTACCATACTTTGTTGTTAGGATAATTTACGGACACCGTGTAGTCCTTCATAAACGTTCAGTCTAAACTAAACTACAAAGCAGAATTTAGAAACAAATCATATTATTTTAGCAAAACTTATAATTTCAATGGGAAAGATTCTCGTTAACTCAGTTTACGAACCTAGTAAAAAAAAGACTTCGTAAACCGATATTTTTGTGTCTTTCACATTCCGTATATCGTTCAGCTTCATACCACCATGGAAAACTTGCATATCACATACCCTTAGTGGCAACCCCTAATCATGATGGACCGGCACGCGATGTAAATTTCGCAACAGCAGCACTCTGACCTGGGGCTTCCCTCCTGCTCCCTGGGATATTATATCACGTGTGCAAGTTAATTTAGTCCCGTTGATGCCGAGCCACATTCACGCTTAAACGAAGTAACACACAATTTAGAACGATTCGCACGAAATCAAGATCATTTGAACCAACATATCAGCTGTGTAATTGTAACACATGCTGGAAAACGTGCTCCTCGGTACATCGTAAAATTTGAAAAAAAAAAATTAAATTAGAAATCAGCACCAAATCGTTTTTTCACGATGTGAGAAAATAAACCACATGGTGTATTAATCCAGAAGAGCCCTATTTTGTGTAACTTTAGTTTAGAGAGCACAGAAAGGGATGATCATGATGATGGCGATGATGATGGTCGTCGGTTGGATGATGAGGTCTCGTGAACCTATTACCCTTTCTCCTACGTGCGCACATGCCGCACATCAACGGCATTTACATGTAGGTATCCATTTTAGGTGGAATAATAATAGACTCCACAGATGCCGCTGGGTGGCAGCGATCTACTGATGATGGTCCTCCGTACGTTGTCAGGTGGAATTGGGGCTCTCTATGGAAACGTGGGATGCGTGGGATAATGTTTAACGTGTGTGAATTCGATTCCTGGAAATTTTCAGAGTGGGATTGGAGAACGTTTTGGGTTGACGGGTTCAAGCACGATTTGGATATTGATGACATTCGAGTTTTTTTTTTAGGAAAAAATCGTTATATCTGGAAAACTTTAACTTACTGGATCGGCCTCTAAGGCCCAATGACTCGAATTCTTTGAATAATAGCAAATTGGTTCAAAGTTCATGATTATTAGCTCTTTTTTTTTCCTTCCTTAGTCGAGTGGTTAGAGTCCACGGCTACAAAGCAAAGCCATGCTGAAGGTGTCTGGGTTCGATTCTCGATCGGTCCAGGATCTTTTCGTAATAGAAATTTCATTGACTTTCTTGGGCATAGAGTGTCATCGTACCTGGCACACGATATACGAATACGAAAATGGCAAATTTGGCAAAGAAAGCTCTCAGTAAAGGGTTAAACACAATAAGTTATAATGTTGCTCATACTATAACACATTTTGTTAAGAAAGCCTGGCGTAAAAAGCTGAATTAATGTGCACAGCACTGTACATCATTCTAGCATCACTCATTACCATTTTTTACCTTTACCTTTCAAGAAGATTAAATCGATTTTCAATCCCGATTGGTGCTCATGCAATGGTAATTCTCTGCTGACGAAGCGATAATCATGATGTTGAACTACTCTTACATTTTACCATCATCATCATCATCATCACCACCGTCGACGAAGGCCCACTCACCTTCCGACGACGACGACGACGGAATCATCACGGAGGCAATTTTTATGGCCAATGAACATCTTAATTAATGAAACCAATATTGCCCAGCATCACATCCACAGCATCACCGAGAACCCGGAAAAGTATGGAAAGTGGACGTTTGCATTGCGTAGCTGGGCTGGGACCTTCAGCCAACAGGGACAGGAAGTTACGATGACCTATCCCCCATCCTGTCTGGCGTTTGCTCTCCTTCGGGACAGAAAATTGAAGGCAACGATCATACAGTGGATATGTGTGTATACATATGAAAATGAGGTGCAAACGATTTCTGCACTCAAAGCTCATCGGTATGCGACAACAAGGACGCTGAGGATTTTATGATGCAATATAAATGAGTCATTCAGAGTTTTCCAATCTACACTTGGGGGAATGTGGGGTAAAATAGTTCAACGTTACAGTAGAAATATAGAGATGTTTATTTGAGGATTGCTACTTCATAATTGTTGGTTCATGTTAAACTATAAAACTCATACTCATACAAGTCGAGTCTAGTACACGACATTGTAGACGGCCTTACAGATGAGGTCGAAATACGCGTATCTGTCAAGGGATACAAACTCTAGTGGAATTAAATGGTATGGTACTAAATTCGGTTTTTCATCTACTAATCTTTTTTGAATTCACGTGATTGAAGCAGTAATCTAATTATAACGAGTTTTAGAGGCCTTTATCATTCAATGAAGAAATAAACAGCCATGGCAAAATAAGACACATTCCCCTACCCTTTCACCGAATACCGCGAGACGAAAGGCCAACCCCCGAGATAGGCAGCATCACTTGATATTCTATCGGTAAGCCAGACAAACATATTCATTAGAGGGAATCAATATTTGTAAGGTACGCAGCAGCTGTTTGTGAGGCGGTATGTTCGCACATGTAGGAATTCGCCATAATATGTTTGTTCGTACTCTGTCTGTGTCCGCCCTCGCTTGCAGTGCTGCCAACTGTTATTTGCACCAGCCGCTGCCACCGCCTGCTACGGTTTATTGACGATGTTGATTCTGACAACTCCATGCACAAAGCACGGTGCTTCATTCGCCATTATTATCACAAAAAATATCTAAATAAAAAAAATTGGGTTGCAAAATGGTGAGTCGACAACCAGGAAGGAGCGTCCAACATAGCTCTGGTCCTCATAAGCCCCTATCTCACGATTCCACAGGTGAAACAATGACAAAGACCGCCAGAGTTGCGTACTTAACTGGTAGTGCAACCTGGGCACTGTTGTTCTTCTGACATCTGCTAGAATAGTGGGTGCGTCCCGAGCGTCTGTTCATCAGGAAGTGCAGCTCAAACAGTGTCTGTTCTGGCATCCAGCGGCTGAGTATGAAATGCTGCATCATGTCAGCTACATTCAAGATAGCAACCCCATCAACGCGAAGTACGTAAAGTGATTCCGGTAAGGTAGCATACCTAATCTTCAATTTACCACGAAAAATGGAGAAAGTAGAAATAGAGAACGGTATTTTCGACAACCGACTTGGCAACGAAATAAGGACTATGTATAGAAACTTGGTACCTCGAACGTAAGGACGTTAAATGAACCCGAGTGAGCGAGCCTTCCGGTTCGTGAACTACAGAAGGTTGGAGTGGGTGCGGACACTATTTAGGAAATGCGGTGGCCTAGATTTGAAAAACGTGACTCCGGGAGATTGATCCTATCACCAACGGCGTCTATTAGACAGGACATGGAGTCGATTTCATAGAGATAGGCAAGCAGATGAAACCCGAAGTGTATTCTCTCTGTATACCGAGGATGCGAGGCAAATTCTTCAACTACATCCTGATGAACATCTATGCATCGATGAACGACTTACCCGATGACGTGAAGCACGTGTTCTATAAAGGCTTTGGCACTGCTTATGGAGAGTGCCCAAAACACGACGTGAAAATTGCTATCGGAGATGCAAACGCTCAGGTCGGAACATGGGACGGAAGAGAGGGCTTTTTCCGTTTAATCAAAGACAAATCAAAGACCTCCCTTGCAATTGCCCAAAATGTTATGGCTCATGAGGTAATCTAGAATGCCGTGAAAAGTGTACTACGATCTGTCAAGCTTGGGTACCTTATGCACTACCGAGAGACCAAATGCAGTACTAGAAGTGGTACCCAATCTGAGCCCGAGTGTGACGGACCTGGTTTAATCATCGGTAAGGAGAGCCTCCACTTCGTTCGTTCAACTGTAGCGTACTCAAGACCAAAGCTAACAATGCGATAGGTACCCCAGAAACAGATGGTTTGACAAGGAGTGCCAAAGGGTGACGGATTAGAAAAACGTTGCCAAACGTTGCATGTTAGTGTTTGGTACCAGCATTGGCGTAGGAACAGAGATTTCAGATGGATGGCAAAAATTTAACCTGGTGTGAAAATGGACCATAGTTTTTATTCAACAAATGGATTATTTCTTTGATTTTGCTTCATTTTTTATGTAATGTCACATGAATTATTCTAAACTGTTAACTACATTTTTCTAAGAACACTTATAGTGTTTTAAATTCAAGAGAAATACCAAAAATTATTTGGATAATTTCCTACAGATTTGTAGCAAAATTTTTAAAGGCGCCCATGGATATACAAAGTGAATTCCTCTTGGAGAGCAACCATTCCTTCTATTCCGTCACAATGATTCCAAAATATGATTCCAGGTTCGACTAAAAAGAAATACTAGCCTCTCAAAAGATCGAGCTTGTCCCTCACATTTCTTCAAAAAAATAATTTATTCCTTCAAATCTTATACTGAGATATTTCGCTGAAAGTTCTTCTAACAATTTTTCTGTGAATTCGTTCAAATAATTTTCAAAAAAAAATATTACACAAATATTTTGTAAAGTTCATCAAAATAAATGAGGGGGTTAGAAACAAATAGGTGTATGTGACATAAGCTAGTTTTGAGAGAACGGGCTTTTAAGGTTTCCATACTTTACTAATTACATATGTGGGATTTCAAGATCATGGCACATTTCTGCAAATTAAGACATTTTTTCGGTTTCAACGAAAAATCATCCAAAAATACTAGAGAGGAAATCTTAAACACTAGAGAATTTTTAGCTATATTTTACTCAAATTTTAATAAAATGTCGCTTACACCCCTTTGCTTCTGGGCCCTCTAGAATACATCCAAAATACATAAAAAATTACGTCAGTGATTCTTCTATGTTCTTTTTAAGAAAGTCTGCTTCAAATCCTCGTTATTATAAAAGAATTATCAACAAAACTTGTTTTCAAAATGTTTCTTGCTTTCGAATCTTCAGAGGAGTTTTGTTGAAAACCCCCATTAATACATTTGCCTCCCCAATTAACATAGCAGAAACAGTTAAGAAACATTTAGCAAAATGACTGAGAAGGGCAAAAGAATTGATTGAGATATGCTTACAGAGATTTGAAAGGAGCTTACTTAGAACATTTCTAAAAACATTGAAATATTCTTGGGAGTTATAGAGGCCAAGGTAGGAATTCTACCAGGATTAAAGTATAATTTCTAAAGACGATTCTGGTATAACTTCTAGAAAAAATTTGAATTTCGTTTCCAATTCTTAATTTTATTTATTCTATAATAATTCACCTTTAACGAAAATCACTTAGTTTTCGTTGTTTCGTTGTCCATTTTTTGTTCCTTTTTCTTTTTTTTTCCTTCTTTCGCATGAAACTTCCTGGACGAACTTCATTCAAAAATCTTTTTAGCAGAGCATAGCATAACATAGCATTAACGACTGTACAAATCGTGGGTGGCTGTACAAAAAAAACGTTTGGGATGAACGTCTTTTTCTACATAATAGAAATACACAAAACAAGCATTACATTTTACAATTGGCCTCGTCCTCACAATCGCTAGGGGAAGGGAGGGAATGTTAGTTCAGCGTCTACTTAAGAAGATACAGGGAACCCAAACTATCTTCATAGACGTAACGTGATAGAGAGATTGTGTTAGTAGGGTAGGGTGTATTTAAAGATCAGCTCAATTCGACAATTTAGAGCATTTTTGGTAATGGGAATAATAATTGATTGATTTTGGATTTACCTGATCAATTTTGAAACAAAACTTATTATTAGTACAATACAAATAAAACACTAAAATCAACGATGCATAATGGCGCATGGCCGGACAAAACCTCAAAAATTCATGTTTCAATATCATTTTAATTTTTCATTATAATGTATCTATTTCATCATTCAAATCTGTATAATGTGTCATAATTTGTATAAAACTTTACTGAAATTACTACAGGGAACTTAAATATGTTTCTCTAGTTTAAGTTTGTATCTCTACTTAGGATAGCAGGTATGTAAAATAGTTGCTAGATTACCATTATCAAGCGATTTGGGACGAATTTGAGGTTTTGTCCGACCTTTGTATGAAGGGCCGCCACTGTGCGACACCCGCAGGGGCAAGCGACACTTCCGAAGGATCATTCACTCCTACCAATTAACACTCGCTGCACTTTTTCACTCTAACGCGAACGACGCGCGACATGTTCGATCCTGCCCACGTCGCCCGTCCCCGTAGGAGCAAGCAACTAGGTCGAAGGATCGAATACTACTCAACTTCGTTTAAAAGTATTTTTATATTCTAAAAAGCAACACATTAAAGAATCTAAAGATAAAACGTAAATTCTAGAAGTTTTAAAAACTTTCACAATTCTAATACTTATGGTTCTCTAAATTCTGGGTCCATCAGAAATTCCTCAACAAATTTTCAAAGTAATGCTCATTTTTCTCCAAGATTTAAACTCAGTAAAATCATACATTACGAATCTTTCCATAAGATATTTTTGGTAATGTTTAAAAAATACCGCCAATGTTTTCGCGCCAAACTTCTACAGTTCTAGCGATCATTAAAAACTGTCTCTTCAAAAAATTTAGTAAGGAATTTCTGGAGGAGGAAAAAACGGTTTCTACTTCAATCTGTTCGCCAGAGTATTATTAAACTTCGAAGTTCATGCAAAACATGTTATAACATGTTCGATAGAAATACCTTCAGTAAAAAATTATGAAAACGAAACAATAATTTTTGTAGTGAATTAAAAAAAACACTTAAATTTTCCTGTAATGTATGTATATCAAAAAAAAAATCAGAAATGTTATGTTTAATTCTTAAATTTTTCAACAGGAATCTAGCAAATCTGTTCAAATTCAATTTCAGCAAAAAATTTCCCCAGGGTTTTTTTTAGAAGTTCTTCCAAAACTTTTTCTGTATGCGTTACTCTAGAAAACTGATATTAATTAGATATGAATATGTTGTGATTTGTGGAGTAATTTGTAAAGCTATCTCTAAAAAAACATAATATAATATATATAGAGTAGTGTTTTTAAACCAGAAATGAAAACTGGATGGGTTTCTAGATGTTATTCATAGAAGAATCGCGTTATGAATATTCGGAAAAAGTGAAAGGGTAATTTCTATAACCTGAAAGAATACTGATGGAATTCCTGAAGATCTTTTGAGAAATACAAGAATGAATTGCAAAATCCATTAAAAAAATTTTTTTAACTTATTTATTGATATTTCCTCGGCAATTTCCCCATAAAATGCTTCGGAAATTTCTTCTGGAATTTATCAAATAATTTTCTCTGCAAAATCCTCCAAGAATTCACACAGGAATTCAACGCGGAAGATTCTTCGAAAATTCCTCGGAATATTCGTCCAGTAATTTCTTATGACACCGCGCTAAAAATATCTCCAGAGGGTTCCTTTTTGGAATTTCTCCATTAACTCCTTCAAGGATTCTTCAGGAAATTTGGCCAAGCATTCCCGCATAATTCTTCTGGAAATCCCTTCAGAAGTTATTAAAAGGATTCTTCAGGACATTTTGCATGAATAATAATGGAACTGAAAGAATTTCATCAGAATTTCCTCTGGATCTTCATTGAATTTCCTTAGAAATTTGTTTCTGATTTTCCTTTGGAATTTCCTCTGGAATTTTCTTTGAAAGTAACTTTTAAATTGCTTCGAAAATTCGTTTGCAATTTCGTTCTCAATTTTCTTTGGAATTTCCTTTGATTTTGTTTTAGAATTTCCTTCGGAATTTCTTGGAATTAGCTTCGAAAATTATTTGGAATTTCCTCCGGAATTACCTTCGGAATTCGTTTCAGAATTTCCTTTGGAATGCTTTCCGAATTTCATTCGAAATTTTCATTTTTTTTAGAGTTTTTCGGATTTCCTTTAGAATTCCCATTTAAATTTCCTTCCAAATTTCCATAGGAATTTTCTTCGAAAGTTCCTTAGGAATTTTCTTCGGAATTCCCATACATATTTTTTTCGGAATTTCCCTTGAAATTTGATTCTGCATTCTGGAATCTTCTGGAATTACATTCGAAATCTCCTCTGGAATTTCTTTCGAAATTTCCTTTGAAAATAATATAGGAATTTCCTTTGAAATTTCGTTTGGAATTTTCTTTGGAATTTCCTTCGGATTTTTCTTTGGAATTTCCTTCGGATTTTCCTTTGGAATTTTTTAGAGGACTTTCATTGGATTTTCCATTGGAATTTCTTGGAATTACCTTCAAAAATTCCTTCGGAATTTCATTTGGCAATTCCATCGGAATTTTGTTTGGATTTCCTCAAGAGTTTCCTTCGAAATTTCCTTTGAAATTCTTTCAGAATTGCTTCCAAATTTCCATTGGAATTACCTTCGAAATTTGCCTTGGTAGTAACTTTAGAACTTCCTTTGGATTTCTCTTCAGAATTTCCTTCGGATTTCCTTTTGGATTTTCCTCCGAATTTCCTTTAGAATTTTTATTGAAATTTTCTTATGAATTGTCTTTTGAATTTCCTATGAAATTTCCCTCTGAAGTTCCTTTCAAATTTCCCTCTGATTTTTTTTTTTGAAATTTCCTTTTGAATTTCCTTCTGGAATTTCCATCAGAATTTCCTCTGGAACTTCCTTCGAAATTTTCTTTAGAATTACCGAAGGAATTTCCTATGTAATTTTGTTTAGAATTTGGTTTTGTTACCTACTCGAATATTCTTGAGGAATGAAAATAGCTTGATGATTGAACGTCTTTATTATTCGGAAAGTAAAACTAGAATCATTTAACTGTCAAGTTTTTTCACAGTCTTCGCACGGCTACTTCGATGTGAGTTTTGATGAGCGTAGCCATGGTAACACGTTCAAAATTTTATTTGGAAATTCTTTTGAATTTTTCTTCGAAATTTCCTTTGGCGATTTCTTCAAGGATTCTCTTAGGAATTTCTTGGAATTATCTTCGAAAATTCCTTTGGAATTTCCTTTGAAACTTCCTTCGAAATTCCTTTCTGTTTTTTTTTGGAATCCTTCCGAATTTGCTTCAAAACTTGCTTTGGTATTTCCTTTGGAATTTTCTTCGAAGTAACCTTTTGAAATTGGCTTTCAAATTTTCTTTCAAAATTTCCTCTGAAATTTCTATTAGAGTTTATTTTGGATTTTCGTTTGAGAATTCTTCGGAATATCCTTTGAAATTTCTTTCGAATGTTCCTCCAATACTTTTCCATTGTTTGACGTTATAAACGATCTTTTGTTTCCAATAGCTAATTATTATCTTTAGTAGTTAATTTTAGAAAAACAAGTTATGATCTTATTCAATTCATTTCGTCTGCTCGGGTTAAAATACATTGTTATGTACTGAGAATCGACGATTCCGACGATTGTATCTACAAACTTCAACATCTAGTCTAATGATTTTTAATTAATCGGTCCACAGGTTTGAAATAACTATATGAACAAACTGACTTTTAATGTTTTGATAAGCAACATTTGTTTAGTGATAACGGTAAATGAATCACCGTGAAAAGCGAACGGACAGTCGGGAAACTCTCAGACACGGCGAGCCTTAGCTAATACCTATACGTGCTGGAAATGGTAAGGTCCGGTTGGCGGAGCTGGAGAGAAACAGTTTGTAGCAATTCACATTTCCCAGGCTGGAATTATGGTGCAATAGGAGCACATCAGCAATCCATCGGCGTAGCAAGGCGTGGATGTTGTGGAGATGATAGTTTGAAGTGCAGTCAATTTCGAAATTCTTGAAGCTGAACACACTCGCCTCGTACATACAGCAAGTCGATGCGGCATTCGTTTTATCGCTAGCATTCCCAACCTTCATGGACCGCGGAACTTGTATCAAAAACTATATTGGGTAGCGGGTCAAATTTTGATAGTGTATAAGTAATACCAAACTTTTCATGGAATAGAATGAAATTGAAAATGAATAATGCTTTATACTTTTCAGAATTATGTTATAATCCTGCCCAGAATTGTTTGATATGTTTGCTAAGGATGAAATCAGAATCTATCAAAGTTACGAGAAAAATATTTAGAGCTGGATGCGGCCCGCGGCCCGTACGTTGGATAACCCTGTTTTATCGTGTCGACGACGCTGACGATGGCGAAATGCTTTCTCTCTTTATCCTTTTCTTTTGTGTGACGTGTATTGCTGCCATCCAAGGCAATGTTCTGGAAACGAGCCAGGCCGGTTGTTGTTCTGCTTGGCTGGTTATGATTTCCGGTACACCCGGGAGCATTCTGTCTCTGCTGTCTGTTAAACATAGTTTGTAGCTGGCGCGGTCATCCAAAGAAGTACACCAAAAAGCCGGACATTGCATACTTTGAATTCTTTGGTTTTTGTTTCAGCCGTAAACGGCCGATGTTGGATAATGCCGTAACATTGTCATCCACTAGAATTTGAACTCCCCCAACATCAGCTAGCAAACCAAATCATGTAATTCAAATTCCATCATGCCTCGCTGTACACGTTCTCATAAACACACACTCTCAAACGGTAGTGAATAATTTTCCTATCAATTTTATGACCCAGTTGTACCGGAGGCCTTCAACTGCTCCCACTGCAACTCAGTAGTCTCTGTGTCAGGTCCCGGTAGGTCAGAAAGAATTTGAAACAATGTGGGAAGCCAGCAAGACGGCTGCACTGCTTCCAAGCTAATCACAAGAAGCACAGACAGCAAACAAACGCCATCACTGCCCGTAGGCTGTTTTGCAGTTTATGCGAACTTGTCCGGAACGCTCAAGTCAGCTTTGCGATACTAATGGTTGGTATCTTTCCGACCGGGAGCCAACTGTCCAATTGCCATGGATTATTCGTGGTTGTTAAATGCCTATGATTGGAAGCAATCGTCAATCGAGAGCAGCGATTGTAGATTCAGGAATCGTAAGTCATGGGAAAATATTTGATTTCTTTTTTTCCATTCTGAGACTGCATAGTTTCTGACTAGAAGTAGAAAGATTTGATAGAAATTGATCTTAATCCTTTCCTTCCTTTCCTTCCTTTCCTTCCTTTCCTTCCTTTCCTTCCTTTCCTTCCTTTCCTTCCTTTCCTTCCTTTCCTTCCTTTCCTTCCTTTCCTTCCTTTCCTTCCTTTCCTTCCTTTCCTTTCCTTCCTTTCCTTCCTTTCCTTCCTTTCCTTCCTTTCCTTCCTTTCCTTCCTTTCCTTCCTTTCCTTCCTTTCCTTCCTTTCCTTCCTTTCCTTCCTTTCCTTCCTTTCCTTCCTTTCCTTCCTTTCCTTCCTTTCCTTCCTTTCCTTCCTTTCCTTCCTTTCCTTCCTTTCCTTCCTTTCCTTCCTTTCCTTCCTTTCCTTCCTTTCCTTCCTTTCCTTCCTTTCCTTCCTTTCCTTCCTTTCCTTCCTTTCCTTCCTTTCCTTCCTTTCCTTCCTTTCCTTCCTTTCCTTCCTTTCCTTCCTTTCCTTCCTTTCCTTCCTTTCCTTCCTTTCCTTCCTTTCCTTCCTTTCCTTCCTTTCCTTCCTTTCCTTCCTTTCCTTCCTTTCCTTCCTTTCCTTCCTTTCCTTCCTTTCCTTCCTTTCCTTCCTTTCCTTCCTTTCCTTCCTTTCCTTCCTTTCCTTCCTTTCCTTCCTTTCCTTCCTTTCCTTCCTTTCCTTCCTTCCTTTCCTTCCTTTCCTTCCTTTCCTTCCTTTCCTTCCTTTCCTTCCTTTCCTTCCTTTCCTTCCTTTCCTTCCTTTCCTTCCTTTCCTTCCTTTCCTTCCTTTCTTTCCATTCCTTCCATTTCTTCCTTGTAGGTGTATTATATGACATATAGAAATATGTATTACGAAATTTAAAATCACTAAAGTAGCCTAAACATAACAATTTTTCACCTACTCTTTACATAAAACAAGTGAACCACAGAGTTCAACCAAGGCCCAACATAAACTAACGCGAGTAAGTACCCCACAAGGTCAAGTTTAATTGCACTGACTTACAACTGTCCATCGGTCCGGATCCCGCATCTAACCATCCATCCATCCATCAGATTCGCCGACAGCACTGCAGCTCGCTCAAAGGATGATTTTATGATGGCGCGCAAATATACATTTATTGCACTGTGGCCCAGTGTTTACGACTTGCTTGACCGATCGCGCCATTTGATTGATGGATGGCATCGCAAAACTGAATGTAGCGAAGCGTTGTTGGAATACGATGGATGGATGATGTAAGTCAGCCTAACAGCTCGTCTAGCGGCGAAACTAGCGAAGCAATTACCTGTAGGGAAGAAACGAAAATAGTGGTTAGATGATGTTTCTGTGATCAATAAAGAGCGTATTTATAGAGTAGTGTAAATTGATTTTAGGCTAAGTTTGATTCAACAGTAAATTCTGGTTTTGTGATATTGTGTAATATTATGTATGTACTATTACGTGATTGAAATTTGCTTAATTTATTTTCTTGAACTCACGATCGCTTTGGAGTACGGGTATTCAGAATCATAGAGGTAACCAAGAGCTTTATCACACACATCCAAGATCAAACAACAGATATTTATAATATCTTGAGCTCAACGCTTATCTAAGGTTATGGGGTCTATTTTATAAGTCGAGTCGATCAAAATGACTCCTTCCTTTCGGCTATCTTGTTTAAGTTAAGGCTTCCAAGCCCTTCATAATTATAATATATATGAACCTAAAGGAGATTAATTACACCTATGTTTCAGTGATATCATGGATAATCTTGAACGGTAGTTTGATTTTACACTTTACTTAGAAGGACTATATTCAATGGAGTTCTTAAAAAATCATCAATATCGACACTCTTCGTCAAGCTGCTAGAAAAAGGGCATAGTGGATGGTACACTGGTGAAAGTCTGTCAACCTCCGCTAGCGACTCAGACACTTGACCATCTTTAAATGTGTATACTTCTAACGATCTCGCATACCTGCGATGATAATGACGAACATCGAGGGCCCGTCCACGCCAACCCCCTCAAGAAAGCGCTAGTTCTTGAAACCAGCCACCTTCTATGTAGCGCTACTGCTGAGTAAACAAATTTAGGCTTTGCCCTCATCGAACCCAGCGCGGAAGCGACAAATATCGCATGAGAAAAAAATATTTTATTGATAATCGTTCATCATTTTGCCTAATAAAATGTGGCTATGTTATCTACCAATTACAGAAAACTGGATTAAGTAATACGAACTTAACACCAGAATGATAGTCGAAATATGAATGTCGCATTCAAAATCTAGTGTGTCTCGTGCCTAAAACGGTATTTTTGAACTAGCTGTCAAATTAGCACCAAATTTTTGGCTTCACTCGAGTTGTTCGTGGATGACAGTCGTTTCAGTCCTGTGGTCGACGCCGGTCGAAACGTGTGCGGACAAGCTGAGAGTCATCGTCGAGGGTCTATTTTCTATTTATGGCAATGAAGAGGTAGGAAATGCCGAACAGCGGTCCTTGCGTATCTGAATACGATAGAGAAGGTTATGCAGAAATGCCTGGACGAAGATAAATTTCCAGAAATATGGAAAATTCAGAAACTGGTACTGAAACCGAGGCCAGGAAAACTGCCGGGGAATCTAGGATCGTATAGGCCTATATGTTTACTGGATACACTCGGTAAACTGTTGGAACGTGTTATCCTCAACAGGGCGATGAAATGTATAGTGAGTACGAACTATCAGAAAAAAAACAGTTTGGATTCCGGGATGGAAGGTCTACGGTGGACACAATTCGAACGGAGCTGGAGAGGGCCGAGAAAGCATTGAAACAAAAGCGTAGAGAGAATCGTTACTGTGCCGTGGTCACGATAGATGTGAAGATCGCGTTCAACAGCGCCAGCTGGAAGGTGCCAGATTTTGAAGAGCTACTTCCATAACCGAGAACCGATGTATGAAACAGACGCCGGCCCGAAGGAGTTAAGATTAACGGCTGGAGGCCCACAAGGTTCCATACTGGGTCCAACGCTGTGGAACGGGATGTACGGCTATCGCTGGAACTACCCAAAGGGGTCAAGATTGTTGGCTTCGCCTATGTCGTTGTCCTAACGGTAATGAGTGAGTCTCAGGAGGCAATAGAAATGCAGGTAACAGAGGCAATTGGCCTGGTCCAAGATTGGGAGCAGAGATTCAAACTGAAGATTGCCTACCACCATACGAAGTTGCTACTAGATGCAGATGCAAAGCAGTCATGCACGCAGAGATCACCTTAGGGCGACATACCATAGCATTGCAGCGAAAGCTGAAACATCTGGGTGTAATGCTGGACGATCGACTGAACTTCAACAGTCACTTTGATAATACATGCGGGAAGGCGAGCAATACGCTCACAAGAATTATGCCCAGCATAGGTGGTCCTAGAAGCAGTATCTACTGGCGTATCAACATCGCTACTAAGATACGGTGCACCAGTCAAGGACGCGGCGCTACAGACCAAGCGGAAACCCCTGTAAACCAAAAGTCACCCTCCAATCGGAATTGCAGAACCGATCCTGGAACTTGGACGAACCGGCAAAATAATACCGGCAAGTAATACCGGCAAATGATCGACGGGGCACCTGTGAACCGAAAGCTTCCTTCTACCGGAATCGCAGGACCGACCTCGACATCCGCCCGGATAACATCGGTACGGAAGAGCTTGCACCGCCGGAGATATCTATCGTTGAAAGTCTCACGTGACCCAGGCGTGTGGCCGGCCTCAAAATGTAGGTGACGTTGAAGAGATATATTGCAGCTAGAGCGAATAGAGCAAGAGGTGACGAATAGACGTAGAGGCATCAACAAACCCTCAGTTCTCAGCACGTCATTGCAATTTGTACGCAACGTTGATGACAGAATCATGTCGCCATGTCAAATAAAAGAAAATCAATTGACACTGCAATGACTGCTGAAAAAGTATCAGAATACTTTCCGCACGTAAGCTCATATGGTGATACTTTTCCGTATCAATATGAACTATGAGGACTGAGTTTTATTACTATGGAATTGCAAGCTGCAATGTCAACATGGCTGCCAAAACGAATGACGGGCTACTTAGCCTTAAAGTTTGAAGGTCATCTACATCCTTTTTCCTTTCACAGTTAGCAAAGCGGAGTTCGAAACGAGTCTTGGTTCATTGGTAAAAGTCCCATTGAACGGCAGTCAAAACCAGGGACGAAAAAATCATGCTCACTATACTCAATTCACTGATATGTATGCAACCATCAAAGTAACCGTACCACTACCAATTTGATGGTACCAATCACGGTAAAAAGAAGCAAGGTATTATACTCCGAGAAATGACATTTAGCAGTGACGTAATTTCTATCGCAAACTTGAACGTGTGCAAAAGAAAGCAAGGCCTGCTCTCCTTTACTATCCTCAAGGCCTCATGCTTGACGATAGGAATGACGACACATGTTTTGATGGAAAATCGTTGTTTACACGTGGGAATAGCCTACCTTGTTGTGTCTACCGTGGGTACCAATGAAGTTGGCCCAAAAGTAGATGAAGAAAACAAACAACGAAGCCCGTTTGACGTTGGTGTTTTTGATCATCGGAAGCAGAAAAATGTTTTAAAAATTGAGGATCAATGAGATTCATATTGAACAGAAAAAAATGCTGTGATACGGGAAATAAACGGTCCGATGCACGGAATCGATGATTTTGGCGCGTCTTTAGTGCGCTTCGTGTGAAAATAACAACTTTCCGAAGCGAAATGCAAAAATGTCAAGCTGGTTCGAATGAACCTCATATTTTGTTTCTTATTATCACGAAGCCATTGAGTATCAGCAGGTTAAAAGGAAACTGACAATATTGCGGCAAGCGCTTTGCCAATCTTTATTGTGTCGCAAGGTGAGGACAAAAACAAATAAGAATCAAAGAAGATTCTACCCAGCGAGTGTCAATATAGGCGAGGGTAGATTGAGTATTTTTGTCCCTGGTCAAAACACCGGATATAAGGATTTCATAAATTCCCTAAAAAAGATTTCACATGGCCCCGATAGCCGTAGCGGTGAACGCGCAGCTATTCAGCATGACCAAGCTGAGGGTCGTGGGTTCGAATCCCACCGGTCGAGGATCTTTTCGGGTTGGAAATTTTCTCGACTTCCCAGGACATAGAGTATCTTTGTACCTGCCACACGTTATACACATGCAAAAATGGTCATTGGCATAGTAAGCGCTCGGTTAATAACTGTGGAAGTGCTCATATGAACATTAAGCTGAAAAGCAGGCTCTGTCCCAGTGGGGACGTAACGCCAGAAAGAAGAAGATGAAGATGCAATTTTTATAGGAATGATTCCCAATTTTTTCCAGGCACTCACAAGTATTCCTCCAAAGAGACTTTTCCAGGATTTGGTTTTGATTTTCCCTTTAGGTAATTTGTGTTCTTCAAGAAGTTTTTCCAGAAACTCCACAATGTAGTTTATCGAATTGAATGCTTTAAAAACAGAAGGCATGAGTTCATAAGTTCCACACCAAAATTTATTAAGAAATTTCTCCGTAAGCCATTCCAATGATTTTATTTCTGAATTCCACCTTATATTTGTTAAGAGTTCAACTTATACTACATTCAATTTTCCAAAAAAATTGGCTTCAAATAATTCCCATTGAATCCATTCAGGAATTACATCCAAAATTCCTCTAAAAATTATTGAAGGATGCATTCCAAGAATTGATTCAAGATTTTACAAGAACTTCTTTCAAAGATATACTCAAGATATTTCCTAAAACATTGCTGTTGGTAATTTAGCTGGGCTCTGCCAAAAATGTTGCATTGTATAAAAAATTCACCAAGCTCTTCACTGAGGAATTTTTCGAGAGAATCTTAATTAATCTCATACAAGGAATTTGTCATAATTTTTTTCAGAGATATTTTTGAGAAAAACATATGTTTTTCATACAAGAATTTTTTCACCGATTTATATAAAAACTTCTCTAAAACAGTAAGAATAAATTCTACAGGAGATTTTTCTACAATTTCCCAAAAGATTATTTGAAAGAATTCCCCCAGAATTTCATATACAGATTTCAAAATAAATGTTCTCAAGAATGCTCCGAAAATTCATCGAGAAGCTTCTTATGCAATTCTTACGATGAACACTCCAGAATTGATTAATGAACTCCTCCAAGGATCTATCCAAAACATTATCTAAGAATATCCCTTGCAAAAACTTGTTGAAGCCTCGAAGCAACATTCTGAAAATAAAATCCTACGAATTTTGCAGAGGAAGTTTTGGTGTACTAAAAGGTAATCATAGATAAATGATAGTAAACCCTGAATAAAGCATAAGCTGAAGTATCTCTCAAACAATTATATAAAAGATGAAGTTGGAGTTGAGGTTGAAAAATCTCTGAAACAATTTCTAATGCATCTGTGGAACGATTCATGTTTGAATATTTGGAGCAATCCTTAAAAAAATCATTGGATTTTTTCCAGGGAAACTACAGGATTAATTCTTGGGCGAATCAATTCTTAAATTATTTTTCCAAATGGACTCTTGTGATGTTCTGAAATCTCATCAAGAATCATCGAAGAACTCTCAAAAAAATTGTGGAAATATCTGACTGCAAGAATCGTCATTGATTTTTTTTTAATAATGCTCAGAAATATATACAGCAGAAATTCCTACACAAACTGTTCCTACACAAATTGTGGAGGGTACTCTGCAAACTTCTTCAATAATTAAAACAAGAAATTCTTCAAGCTCAAAGGGTATTTTTACAGAAATTTCTACAAAAACTAGTAAGAATAAATTACTTTGGATTGCAAATTTCTGGAAGAATTTTAGAAAGAGTTTTTGGAGAAATTCTAACTGCTATTTCTGAATCAGGACAGGGTGTCTACTAATTTACAGAAATGAAATTTCTTGAGATTTCCAGGTTTTAAAAAATAATTCCAGGTTTAGGAAATCCCTAAAATTATACAAATATTCAATTTTAGATGACTAAAAACTTTTTTTTTAAATGAAATATATCTTTGAAAATAAATTTGATAACAATAAAGTTCAAAGTATTTTTTACTTCAACAAAAACAATTACATGTTTTAATTTAAGTGTGAACAGAGGGAAAATAAATCAAAAATTTTGGTTATTTTTATTTTATTGCCACGAAAATCAAAAATATGATCGTATTAGAAATAAAATCTTTATTGACCTTCTTCTACTTAGCATTAACGTCCTCACTGGGACAGAGCCTGCATCTCAGCTTAGTGTTCTTATAAGCACTTCCATAGTTATTAACTGAGAGCTTTCTATGCCAAAGTTGCCATTTTCGCATTCGTATATCGTGTGGTAGGTACGATTATACTCTATGCCCAGGGAATCAAGGAAATTTCCATTACGAAAAGATCCTGGACCGACCGGGAATCGAACTCGTCGAAGAGATTGATTCCTAAGTTGAACAGATATTTTTCTAAGAAAGCCCCTTTTTGGAATTTGTCAGTATAACAGCTCGATTTACTATAGATTTCTTTCACATATTACTCCGCAGATCTCTTCAGGAGTTTGTTTTGAGATATTTCTACATATTTACTTTCTAAGTAATTATTTCATGAATCTCGGTTTATATACTTTCAATAATTCAATCTGGATTTTTTTAAGGATAATCACATCAGGAATACATCCATTTTTTTTTATTGAAAAATTGTTTAGATTGTTTTGGAGAAAATTTAAAGAAATCTGTGTTGAATTTCTAAAGAAAATCATAGAGTACCCTCAGATGAAATTTGAAGAATTCCTACTAGGATCTCTGAAAGACCTCCTAAATTGTTGATAAAATTCTTCCTAAAATACTTAAAACATACATTAGAATCTACGAATAATGTCCTACAAGACGTTTTGAAGAAAATCGGACCGAATCCCTGAACCTTCACTAAAGTTTTGAAGAATCCATAGAGATTTTATTTGAAAAATTATTAGAGAAATTTTCTAACCGCATCAACAATATTTTGATGATATGCTGGAGACATTCCAACAGCAATTTCTGAATAAACCATGTCCAATTTATCAAGAAATTCTAGGAGCAGTTTATAATAGTCTATTATTAATAGATCATCGAATAATGCCTTAAGGATTTTTGAAGCAATTCCTCAAAGTAATAATAGTGGATGAATATTTGAAAAAATCTTCATGAAAATGCCTGGAATAAATGAAAAATTGGCTTAGGAATTATTGTAGGATTTTGTGAGAAAATGTCAAAACGATTATTTCCTAAAATTCTGGAATAAACTTTTGTGGAAGCGTTGGAGTGCTCTAGGATTTTTGGGCCAAATTCTTAAGTAATTCCTCTAGGCATCAATTGAAAAATCGCTGGTAGTATCTGTGGAGACATTTCTGAAAGTATTCAAGAAGAAATCACTGGAGAAATTACTAGAATTACTGAAGTATTCCTTGCGAGATCTAAGAAATATCATTAAGAACCTGTGGAAAAGTCGCCTAATAGTTAGTCGCCTAAGAACTATAACTAACAGTTATAGTATAATTTTGCATCAGGATTCACTGTAAGCAGATTAAAAAAGTGACTTTAGAGATAGTTTTTATTGAAATAGACTTTAGAGACCGTAAACAAAAATAAATAGAGACTTGCATTAAATTAGTGATCAAGACTCTAAAAGAAAATTTGATTACTTGAGAAATGTACGTGCCTATTGTACTTTTTGATCTTTTCCTACA